>NW_026596046.1:6333627-6348947 GCF_907164565.1 Psammomys obesus
TGTGTGTGTGTGTGTGTGTGTGTGTGTGTGTGTGTGTGTGTGTGTGTAAGCTTTGCCTGGCTTTGCCTTTATCTGCTCCACACCCCTCTTACTACAAAGAAGGCAAAATTTTGGTGTTTTTTGTTTGTTTTGTTTTGTTTTTGCTTTTGTTGTTGTTCTTTCTTTTAAATTAAGGGCCTGGGAAGACAGCCCAACCAGTAAAGTATCTGCTTTGTAAATACAAGGGCCTAAATTTGATCTCTGACACCCACAGCTTAAAAAGAAGTCTGGGCTGGAGAGACAACAGCAGTTGAGAGGACTGTCTGCTCTTCCAGAGGTCCTGAGTTCAATGGCCAGCAACTACCTAGTGGCTCCCAACCAACTATAACGGGATCTAATGCTCTCTTCTGTCCTGCAGGCGAACATGCAAACAGAGCACCCATAAAAATCAATCAATCAATCAATCTTTAAAAAAATGTGTAGGCTTAGCAGGGTATACCTGTCACTCTAGCTCGGTGGGTGGGGACAGACAGAGGGGACTCTCTGTTTATCCATTCTAGCTCAATTACTGAGAGACTCTGCTTCAACAACCATGATGGAGAGCAAGTGAGGAAAACAAGTGAGGATACTGACCTCTGGTCTCCACACGCACACGCTCACACATGACAGACACTCTTTTAGAAGTTTAGTTGAGGGGTGTAGAGGTGGCTCAGAGGTTAAGAGCACTCACTGCTCTTCCAGAAGACTCAAGTTCAAATCCCAACACCTATGCCAGGCAGCTCACGACCACCATAATCACAGCTCCAGGGGTTCCAACCGTCTCTTCAAACCTCTAGGGGTACCTGTACACATCAGAATATACACACATAAAAGTCAACTGACCTGTAACAGTGTTGTGTATCTGTACAGTACAATTTGATGTGTCTACACAGATTTACATTCTGTGTTCACCAAACCAAGATAGTCAGCGGCTGCTGCCTCTCAAATTTATTATTTCTTTGAGATATGTGCACTCAAAAACCACTCTTCTAGGTTTTGTTTTGTTTTGTTTTTTGCTTGTTTGTTTGTTTGTTTGTTTGTTTTTTCCAAGACAGGGTTCTTCTGTGTAAGCCTGGCTGTCCTGGACTCACTTGGTAGACCATGCTGGCCTCTCCAACTCACAGAGATCCACCCGCCTCTGCCTCACGGAGTGTTGGGATTAAAGGTGTGTGCCACCACGCCCAGCTTCTTGTAGGTGTTTGTACAATTCAAAGCTGGGTGTGGTCATGAATATCTGTCACCCCAGCACTGACACACTGTCATCCATGGCTGAGGCAGGAGGTTTGCTACATGTTTAAGGCCACCCCAAGTTGCATTGCAAGTGCCAGGGTGATACATTAGTGACAGTGTGATCCTCCTACTGGGGGATCTAATGCAGAACTTCCTACTTGAATGCTGACTCTGTACCTGTGGACCCATTTTCCCCATACTCACTTCCCCTATCCAGAACCTTTGAGAAACTGACTACAGCTCTAGCACTTATCACCTTTGGGCAAACAGCTCCTCTGTCTGTTTAGAACCCATTCTTCTGCCTGCTTTCATCAGTTAGCAGAAGTCCTGGTGGGTGGCCGTCCTCATGTCTTGTTGTTTTTGTTGTTGTTGCTGTTAATATTTATTTACTTGGTTATTTAGTTCAAATTTTTTTTGGACAAAGTCTTACTGTGTAGCCAAGGCTGGCCTCAGATCATGATTCTCCTGCCCCCTCCTCCTGAATGCTGGCATTACAGGTGTGCTTTCCTGTGCTTCACTCCTTGAAGATTTTAAAATCTCTTGTCTCTGTGGGGTTCCTTTCAGACTCCCACCTTTCCCCATTCAGGGGGTTAGGAAAATGCCCTCCCCTTTCTCTTCTGCTTTCTCTTCTGAGCCAGGGGAACCCATAAATTCATCAGCCAGAGGAAACCAGTGGGAACCTTCAAAACCATCACCAGTGTCTCTGAAGTTGACACCGGGCAGAGCCTCTAAACCAGTGCTTCTCAACCTGTGGGTCTCGGCCACACAGGATTCGCCTATCGGACTTCCTGCATATTAGATATTTACATCACGATTCATAACAGTAGCAGAATTACAGTTACGAAGCAGCAACGAAATAATTTTGTGGCTGGGGTCACCACAACACAAGTAACTGTATTAAAAAGTCGCAGCATTAGGAAGGTTGAGAACCTCTGCTTTAAAACTTTTTTTCTCTGTGATGAGTCAGCCTTCTAACTGGAGTGTGGGCCAACTAGCCAAGGATGTATTTGGAGAATGTGGCCCAATCCATCAGCATTTCCTAATCCCTGCGGTCCCTTCCAGGGAGGGTCCACATACCAGCAGCCAGCACCATAGACTCAGGTCCACAAATATCTGAAGTCTCTGAATAAGGAAAGTGACTCTGAAGGATGCGATTTTAAACAACTCCACACATGATGTGCGAACACTTCCCAGGCCTGCCAGAGTTTCCGGCTGCCTTTGCCTTTCCACCTGGCTTTCGCCAAATGGAACTGGCAGAGTTTCCCCCTCTCCAACCCACCCCCTGATTCCAGCCTCAGCCCGAGTCTAATTTCTTGCATGTGGTCTGGGTGCTTAGCTGCACACGGACACGAGGGAAGAAGTTGGTTTTAATAACATGGGAGAGGCAGAGAGGCAAGAGGCTTCTCTGAGTAATGAGATGCGGACAGCCCGGCGTTCTGGAAGAACAAAACCTTAACCAGAGACTTTCCCCTTTGGCTCATGCTCATTAATATAGAAAAACACTTGCTGCCACCCTAAATGATGAAGCTTTGTAATATGCCTGTAGCAGCACAGAACAAATGAATGTGGTTTAGGTGGAATCATGTAGGCCTCGGGGGAAGCTCTTCCTTCTTTCTACCTTAGCCCTTCCTGCAGGCAGGCTATCCCTGGGCCTGGGGACAACTACTCACTAATAGCTCTTGACCATTAGTAAGCACGGGATCCACCGCTTCTTAAGCTCTTGCAGGAGCCCGTTTGGGCAAAGGGCAGTCTAAGGTGAGAGGTTGTATTGTGACAGTCTTCCAAGTATTTTTAACTTCCCACAAGCAAGAATGGGGTCAGGCAAGCGCCCATCCGCATGCGCTTGAGGACCTCTGTTGACCAGTGGTGGCTTCAGACCGGCTTCAGCCAGCAGAGGGTGGAAAGCTCAGCCCACCCTGGGCAGCTCTGCTTTCTTACAGCAGTTTACCTGCCACCCAGGCATGTCCCTTCGATAGCCCCAGCCGTCCCGAGACTGGCCTTGGTCACACGGTTGACTCAGTGTCTCTTTCCATAAGTTGATACCTATTTCTTTTGGACTCTTTGAGATTTGGAACGTGGCCTTGCCTGTGGGCTGCAAAGAGGCAGGTAGATCTTGGCCATCTCACTTGGTCTTCACAACAGTCTTGTCCTGGAGGGCTGTTATTTCACCCAGGTTTTTTTTAAAAATGAGGGTAAAATTCAGATTACAGGATTAATTACTGACGGTTGAAATTACGGTGCCATCTCCACGAGTGGGAAAACTGAGACTCCAGCCCATCAGTGACTCGGGAGGCAGAGTTCTCACCCTGGACAGCGCTGGTCGTCCCAGGTAGAACCGCTCTCTCACTTTTGTGCTCCCAGAGCTAGAAATGAACAGGTGCTCAAGAAACAGACCGAATGACACGCAGAGTGACTGACAGAGGCCCAGGAGCCCACCCCTTCCATTCCATAACGCGTCCTAGTTGGGATGAACCTCCTGCTTTCCTGGGGCTTGTCTCCCCCTCCAGACCCTGGGAATGGAATTGGGGACAAAGCAAAGCAGGTTGGTAGAGAAGCCTGGCTCACACGGGGGACTGGGCACTTATTAAGACACATTTTCTTGACGAAGGGATTAGGCCCACTAGGTCAGTGCTGCCTCTGGACAGGGGTCCCCAGTTGTATAAAAACACAAGCTGAGCAAGCCAGTGAGCGGCATTCCCTCACAGACTCTGCTTCTCTTCCTGCCTCTGGGTTCCTGCCTTGAGTTTCTGTCCGGCTCCACTTGGTGACGGGCTGTAAGCTGTAAAAGGAAATAAACCCCCGTTGCTTTTGGTCAGTGTTTTATCGCAGCAAAGGAGACCTAGCTAGGACACCCACCGTGGCCTCTGCTTAAGCTCTGTTCATACCCTCTATCAGCCCTTCCACGGGCAAGACCACTGTCACCTGCCCTCACTGAGTGTCTGTGGCCAAGTCAGTTAGCTTCTCTAAGTCATGATTCTGTCATCTGTTAAAAGAGACAGATAATAAGTCTCATTGTGTGGCCGGACCAGACCAAGTCTGTGCGTAGACTGTCTGATGGTTCCGTCACTAGAGTGTAACTGCAGACTGGGTTTCCTCCCTGTGCTCAGATGAGGCGCACTCCTCAGCAGCTGGGAGTCAAAGCGGAACTCCCCAGTGGCTCCTCGTCACCTACGAGGCACCCCGAGGAACTGGGCCCCTCATTTCTAATGTTTCTGGTACCCCCATTTTTATTCCCATCCACCCACCCAAGCCGCTTCTTTTAATTTTCTCCCCGTTGGCTGCCAAAAGTGGCCATGCTGCATGGTCCTGTTGGCACACTTTTCTCCTGGGTCCTTTATTTTTACCCCCAAACACTTGAGCCACAACTAGTACCCTCTCGTTCCCACCTTTTCAGGCCATGGTCCTATGGACACTTCTCGCAGCCATCCTCCTGGACACTGAGCTTTTCCCCTGGAAAGTTCCAGGGTCAGTAAATAGTTTCCAGGTAGTCCATATGCTAAGAGTTGGCTAAGTGATCTGCCGCCTCTCAGCCAGGCCAGTAAAATGTGAGTGAAGACAGCACAGGCCATGTCCCAGGGGAGCAGTAAGAGCCAATACACCACTTGCTTGCTAAGCTTGTTGCTGTGACAAGGAGAATTCTGTCATTCGCCCGCATCCTTAAGTGAAGTTTAAGTAGAGAGGTTCCCGGTACTCCACTGACGAACAAGGAACATGATCAAGAAAGCAAGGTTTTGGGGGTGGGGAGCTGTTTGTTACAAGCATGACTAAACTGACTGACGCAGACTTATGGAGGCGACTGCCAGCTGCTCACTGGCCACTGGCAATGACTGATCGTTCTCTCAAGAACACCAAGAGATAGAAACAGAGGTGGGGGGCCAAGGGAATCCAAGTTTGAGAATGAAGAGCTTCCGTGGGGTAACACAGAGAGCTCGTCGTGGGTCAGGCCCACCTCCTGGCGGACATGGTGCCTCGTGCCCCACCACATAAGTGCTTGGCTAGTATTACGATATCCCGATCATGTTTAAACCGTGCTGAGACTCCTTGCATTCTTTGTCCAAGAACTGACCCATCGCCCTTTAGGCCAGGGCACCCCAAAACATCACATCCTGCCTGTTTTCTTCATGAGGTGACAGGCTGTAAAAATCCCCACATCCTAAATTTACAGTTTAGAAAATTAACATCAGGCCAAGACCCCTGCCCTTATCACCCAGTTGGCAAATTCTGGCAGCATTGGAGACCGGAACTCTTGGTCCTGAGGTACAGAGGCTGCATTCCAAAGTGAATGTGACCACTCATGTGACTTTTGAAACTTTGGCCCAGAGGTCATTGGACAGCGGAGGGACACCTGAGCTGAGAGCACCCACACCCTGCAATGGTTTAGATCAGTGGTTCTTAACCCTCCTAATTCTGTGAACTTTTAATACAGTTTGAGTGTTGTGGTGAATCCCCAACCATAAAATTATTTTCACTGCTACTTCGTAACTGTAATTTTGCTACTGTTATGAATCCTAGTGCAAATATCTGTGGTTTCCAATTGTCTTGGGAGGCTCTTATGAAAGGATCAAGCAACTCCAGAGGGGTCCCGACCCACAGGTTGAGAATCACTGGTTTAGATCTTGTACAGTGGCCCATAGGTCATGGGTTAAAGGCTGGCTCAGCAGCCTAAGTCACTGGGAGGACTGAAAGGAGGTTTTTGAGTGGAGTCTAACAGAAGGAGGTTGGGTCACTGGGGTGTGTCCTCAGAGTGGACGTTAGGCAACCCATCCCTTCCCCGGTTACTTTCCAGCCACCAGGGGAGTGACATTCTTCGACCTCTAGGGAACTGCCTGGACTCAAAAGTGATAGAACTCACCACTTTCCTCAGCCATCACCAAAACCTCCCTGCTGAGCCAAAACGGGTCTTCCCTCTGCTTGAGTTTGTTCTGCCTATTTGTAATAGCAACGGAAAGCTTCCTCCTGCCATCCGAGGGAAAGGAATAGAGCTACCTACCTGTTTCCCTCATGGTACAGCAAGGGCTTTTGATAGGACCACACAGAGGGCTCAGTACTGTGACCCTTGCTGTGGAACCCAATGGGCTAGTACTAGGACCAGGGGTGTGCTGTTTCCTGGAAAAGTTGCTTCAGTGGCCTACACTCCAACAATTTGTTGGGAAAGAAGATATCCGGAACATGATCAAGAAAGCAGGGTGTTTTGTTTATTTTGATTTGTTTTTTAAATCATGGAGTAGGTATGGTCCTTTTGGTCCAATGGTCCCAACAGCAGGTCTGTGTGGGGTAGATGACCAAACCAGGAGCTGTGTCTGCTTGAAAAAAAAAATGTACTACCCTTCTCAAAAGATATACAGAAAAGTGTTGGGTCTGGTGGCAAATGCCTATAATTCCAGGATCTGGGAGCTGGAGGCAACAGGGAGTTTGACTTTGAGACTAGCCTAGGCTACACAGGGCACTCCAAGCTGGGCCTCATAATGATAGTCTCTCTCCTACCACCCCTATTTGCCCCCGCATACACACTGAATTCAAATCTTTTCCCAACATGCTAGCTCCTCACTAGACTCGGGGAATGGCTATTAACCTAGTTTCTAGGTCCTCATACTTAAAGACTTTGCCTACAGAGTCCAAATCTTAGTGTCTTCAAAACTGGTAGTGACCATCTATCTATAAATGATGTGTGAGAGATAATTTTAAGCTCCAAATAAATGGTTTCTATACTAACTTCACCTTTTGCAAACTCCTCCACAGGAATGCCTTTATTAGCAGGCTGTGAGGTATAACCAACCACACATCTTAGCTCATACAGCGCTGCTACCCAGGCTTGGGCATTACCACATGCATGTCCACATGGGAAGAAGCTGGCAAGAAGGGGCCTGGGATACCAGGGTAGGTCAGCCTGACCACACCGTCCTACAGAGCCTTTAATCTAAGCCTCGGGGTCTCCATTTCCCAAACTGTGGGCATGCCTTGCGGTTCATCCAAAGACAACCACAAGTGGCTACTGATGGGCCAAGTCAGTATGGCTTCATCATCAACACCATGGTCTTCAGCATCCACAGTGGCCGCCTTCAAACTCCAGCAGAATTGCCCACTGGTGATCTATGGCTGTGCCGCCGGGCACACAGAGGAAAACTCCTGCCCTTGGCCTTGAGACCTCGTGAAAGAGGTTAGTCCCTCCTGGAGAAGGCAGGGAAGCCTTCTATGACCTTCCATCAACACAATCAGAGTTGTCTCTTGTTCTCTGTCCTTGACAAGTTGTTTGTATATGCACGCACGCTAGACACTCTGCCTGAGGTCTGATTGGTACATTTTCTTTCACACCACCTCTGCCTTCCGCCACATGCTGCACTCTCTAGGATTCTGCATCTGGCCTTCCTTTTGGTTCTGCCTCTGAAAGCTACTGTAATGAGTAGCCAGACAGCATATTAACCTATGTCCTGCCCTAGCCTCTCTGCTGCAGCGTCAGGATTTTTTTTTTTGAGATGTGGATATGGGTTTTCTCTGGAGGGGGTTGGCTGGCATGCCATGCACAGGGAGACACGAGAGAATGACTCATCAGCACACTGGTACCAACTTTTAATGCATGGGGGGGGGTCTCTTGAGCTGGTAGTTAAGTGATTGACAGATGAAAATCAGTCATGGTGGGGATGTTTTCACCAGAGACCATACATAACTGCTAGGATTCAGGGCCTTTCCTGTTGGTGTGCAGATTAAGCATTGCTTAGTGCATCGTTAGGTACATGGCTGGGGACACCAGGAGTCTCAGGTAAATGATTCAAAAGCCAGGGACAAGCCAGTATCTGCCACTGCAGCAGCATCTGGCCACATCAGCATCTGTGGGAACAGGCAGCAGTGCTCAGGGGTACTGGAGCCAGCTGTTAGCTCCTGCTACCACTGACTAGGTCAACCTGACTTCTCTTTGTTTCCTGCCCAGTGCTTTTTGTTTGTTTGTTTTTGATTAATTGGTTGGGTTGTTGTTGTTGTCGTTTAAAGACAGGGTTTCTTGTTTAACAGAGCTCTGCCTGCCGTGGGCTCGCTTTGTACACCAGGCTGGCCTCGAACTCATGGAGACCTGCTTGCTTCTGCCTCCTGAGTGTTGGGATTAAAGGGGTGTGTGACTATACCTGGCTCCTGCCCAGTATTTAAGGCTCTGCCTTCCTATACGTTACAAACTGCCCCATTCTGCTCTGTTAATCAGAGCCAATCAATCCCTACCGAAAGTCCCTGTCCTGTGTAGATACTTAATCACTTGTTAGGATGTCTGAGTACAAAGGACACCCCGACTTCGCTTTCTCAAGAAGAAAGGCTGTGCTCATTTGCATAGTAAACATATCCGGAGTCCCTGCTGTGTGCCCAGGCAGACATAGAGTCAGGATATGGAGCTGGTTAGGAAAAGCATGTCTGTGTCCTTGGGAACTTAGTGAATTAAAAGAAGGCCAACATCAGAGGACTAATTATGTAATTAATTCTTTCGCCGGTCCCCCCATTATCAGTGGGTGATGCCATCGGTAAATATTTGAATCCCATGACGGATACAGAGGAACACATGGAAACCAGAGAAGCCATTCTTGCCTCTCTTCCAGAGTCATCAGTTGGGCTGGCTATGTAGCTAAGTAACCATCCCACACAAGTTCCCACTCCAGAGGGCCATGGGGGTTCTGTAGTGTTCAACTTGAGGGATCAGGAGAGACTCCGTGGGGGATTTACTCATAGCCTTGACAGTGGGCCGCCAAGGGCTCAGCAATACAGAAAACGTCCCTGTAAAATCAACCACCTAAAGCTCCTCCACCCACCGGGGACCGCACCTTAGTCCTGCCCCACGTGCCCTCTGCAGAGCCGCAAGACAGGAGCGCGTTATCAACACTGTTGATCTGAGCTGTTTCCATTTAACAGTGTGTCCTGGGTATTTGTCCCTGCTGACGATCCAATCCACACGACCATTTAAGCAGCCAGAGAATATTCCATTATATGGTGTACTGGAAATCAATCAAGTCCCCATTAATGAACGTTTAGTGTTTGGGTCAAGGGTACACATTCCGGAGCCCCGAGGCCTGAGCCTCAATGCCGTTAGTGACCTGGCTGGGTGGTGAGTGGAAAGCTATGCTTTCTGAAGGCATGACGCTTCTCTGAGGTATTGATACCTGCAGGTGGTGACGTCACCGGATATTTAGAACAGTGCTTAACACCCAGCGAACGCTCAGCTCAAGCTCAAAACTGACAGATGGGATACAGGCTCCCTGCTCTACAATGCCAGTTTGTGTGCCCCTCCGTTTCAGTACCCCAAACATCCAAATGACACAGACAGTCAACAGCACACACACTTAAAACCGTGACAGCTACCATCTAGCCAACCCAGACAAGAGTGTTCCCCAGCGTTGGACACGACGCTGTGGCTGGTAGGAGATAATGACTGAGGAGAGCCACTGCCTCCCTCTTGGAAAAATGGGACCCTCCCAAGTCATCCACAAACCAGCCATCGAGGTTTCTTGATTTGCCAACCTTCTGGGTGGCATTCTGGAATAGAAAGCAAAGTCAAGTCAGAAGCTCTCACTCCTGTTTCTCGGAGGCGACGCTAGAGTTGAGGCCATGTTGGAAAATATAGGTCAAATCTTGGTTTCTGTGGTTACTGAACACCGTCGGCCACAGTGACTCCCTCCGTGTGGGTTACGCCAGGGTTCGGAGGCCTGGCAGCCTTGCCTAGTTCCCCTAAGAGTGCCCCCCGCCCCCCCATCCTCAGGGTCCGAGGCTGCTCGCAGCCCTGATAACCCGCAGGCCCGGAGGGTCCTGAGCTAACACAGGCACCCTGCTCTTCATGCCTGAGGTTAGGGGTCCTGGGAGGTACTGCCGATGGCTTTCAGAGTGTCCCGGACACCCCGGCAGTCCTACCCAACAGTCGGCTGCTGCCTGCTGCGTGTGGGGACCGCAGGGAGCAGGGAGGAGGCCGAGTGCGGCGGGAACAATGTGGTGGGTTGTTTTGCCGACTGTCAGCCTCGTTCTGGGATCCTCCTTTCCACGCCCCTTGGCCTAACCGCCACAGGCACAGCTCGCAGAGGGAAGAGCCCCCTTATTTGGTCTTGGAAAGAAAGGGGAAAGGTTATCCTCGGATGCCTGCGGCGTTGGGTCATCAGGCCGCAGTCGCTGGCCCGCACCCGTGGGGATGCGGTTCCGTCTCTCGCCGGCAGGTGGCAGCACCGCGTAGGGCCAGGGGAGATGGCCAGCTGGTAAACAACCCGCAGGATCCGGTGCCCCTGGGTGGGGACCCGCCCGGGTGGGGGTGGGATCCTTCCGTGTGTGCACGTGGACGGAGATGCGGAGGGAGAAGCCGGGCCGAAGAGAAAGGGAAGGAGGAGAAAAGAGAAAAGAGCAGAGTCTGGCTTCCCGTATTGCATTGGCTGTAGCGTGTGACTTTGCCTGGCCGTTTTCACGCGAGTCGCCGGAGAGTGCTCTGTGCGAGGCGGGAATCAGTTTCAGCGTCAGCCACGCGGGTGCAGGGGGCGCGAATCTGTGTTCTACGTTATCAGTGAGGCACTGTGGGGGCCTCTGCACCAGCAGGGAGGCTGGCTTTCTCGCCCATCCTTTTCCCCCTCACTCTCTCTCCGCTCTGCCCCTCCCTTGCTCTTCCTGCTTCTCCGTGAGCCTGGGGGTGTGTAGCGACCCACTTTCCTCCTTGTGCCCCGAGGAGGGAGGCGGGGTTTTTAAGTATGAACCACCACGGACTTGGTTCCTTTCCTACACCATCCTGCAAGAGAAGAATTGCCACCATTTTATCTGGAGGTCAGAAAGGTTCTGGTCACCCCAGCAGTGAAGGACAGTGCTGGTTCCCCAAAACCAACGCTTATTCGGTGATTGAGAACCCACTTCCCTTCCAGTGACTCCTCCAGGCGAATCAGGGATGTCGTCGGAAGCTGGGAGGGCATAGTGGCTCACACCTTGCCTTTAATCCCAGCACTCAGGAAGCAGAAGACCTTGGACGGAGTTCCAAGCCAGTTAGGGCTACATTCTGTCTCAAAACAAAAAATAAACCCAAACACAAAGATTTGGGCTGCAAAAGACGGCCCAGTGATTTAGGCACACTTGTTGCTTTTCCAGAGGATTCAGGCTGGGTTCCCAGCGCACGCAAGGTGATCCACAGCCGCTTGCAGCGCCACTTCCAGGAGATGCCATCTTCCCATCTCTGCAGGTTCCCGGCATGCTTGTGGTGAGCGTACACACCTGCAGGCAAAACACACGTAAAACGAGTAAATCTCATGGAAAACAAAACACCCAGATGTTTTGGAGATGGACCAAGAATAGACCCTCCTCCTGGACTTTCACTCAACCTCCAAAAAGGCTTCTAGGTAGTCAGTCTCCTGCGGGGCTTCTTGTTGCTCCATTGATGGCTGGAGGGAAAGGCCTCATGGGAGTCTAGGCTGTTTCTTTTATTATTGGTATTTATTTTTATTTTTTATCTTAGGAAAGTTTCAGGCAGGGCTCTTCCCTTTCTCTCTCCCTTTCAGTTTGTTTCTTTTATATCCCAAGGGTGCGCGACCCTCCTCTCCTCCCAGTCTCCTTCCTTCCCCTCCTTCCCCCTTCCCCTCTCCCTTTCCCCCAAGAAAAGGGGAGTCCCCCACCCATCAACCCTCCCCAGCACATAGGGTCACATCAGGACTAAGCATATCCTATGCCCTGAGGCCAGGCCAGGCAGCCCTGCCAGGGGGAAGTACATGTTAGAAACAGCTCCCGTTAGCCTCAGGTCCAGACCATGCATGCTCCTTAGTTGATGTCTCAGTCTCTGTAAGCCCCGAGGGGTCTGGCTTAGTTATCTCTGTTGGTCTTCTTATGAGGTTCCTGTCTCCTTGAGGTTCTTCCATCTTTTCCCCAACACTTCAAGACCCCTGGAGCTCTGTCCCATGCTTGGCTGCAAGTCCCAGCATCTCTCTGGTTCTACTGCTGGCTGAAGCCTCCCAGAGGACAGTCAAGTTAGGCTCCTGTCTGCAAGCATAGCAGAGCATCATTAATAGTGTCAGGGGATGGCTCTCTACCGAAGACATTTGCTCAACTATGTTCATAGCGGCTTTATTCATAACAGCCAGAATCTGGAAACGACCTAGATGTGCCTCAACCGAAGAATGGATACAGAAAATGTGGTACATTTACACAATGGAAGACTACTCAGCTATTAAAAACAAAGAAATTGTGAAATTTGCAGGCAAATGGATGGAACTAGAAAAGATCATCCTGAGTGAGGTAACCCAGACCCGGAAAGACTCACATGGTATGTACTCATTTATAAGGGGATATTAGACCTATAATACAGGATAGCTATACTACAATCCACAAATCCAAAGAAGCTAAGTAATAAGGAGAGTCCAAGGGAGGGTGCCAGAATGTCACTCAGAAGGGGAAATAGAATAGACAGCAGAAGTGGATGAAGAGGGGGAACTGGGCAGGAGATGGAATGGGGAGGGAGAAAAGGGTAGGGATCAGATGTGGGGAGAATGGGGTGGGAGGTGAGAGGGCTGGGGACAAGAAGGGAAACGGAGGGGGTGTCTCTTTGTCAAGCTGGAGGCCTGCTACACGGTAGGCTTCTGGGAGGACATGGGTGTGGCTCTAGCTGAGAGTTGGGGGAGGGCATGAAGACTGAAGTCCTCCTAGCCAGGCAGGGCTAACGGAAGGAGTGGAACAGCAACCCATCCACAAAGCCTTTGATCCAAAAATTATCCTCCCTACAAGAAGTGCAGGGATAAAGAGAGCAGAGATTGAGGGGATGTCTGGCCAGGCAGCCCTTTCTTTTGTGTGCACACCCCCCCACCTCATCCCACACCTCCAGCCCATCCCCACTCCTCCTGGTCGGCCTCCTGACAGGGACCCCAGTGACTTCCACCAAGGAGACCCGCTTTGGGTTTCTTCACCTTGGAAAGACATTTTCGAGTCTCACAATCACGGACAACTTTTGTAAGTCACTGGGGTGACAGGTTTGCGCTTGCCTTACATTACACAGGAGCCGCTTTCTTTTCTTTATATGTGTTGTGTGTATGTATGTGTATGCATGTTCCTATGGGTGTGCGGGCACATGCATTTGGAGGGTAGAGGACAACTTGAGTTTCACTCTCCAGGTGCTGTCCACCTATACTTCCCTAGGCTGACCAGGCAGCCTAGCAATCTGTCTGTCTCCCCCAGTGCTGGGATTATATAACCATCCCACACATTGGGCTTTTAAAATTTTTTTAATTTATTATTATTTTTTTATGGGTCCTGGGAACCAAAATGAAGTCTTTCTGGTCCTCTTCAAAATGAAAAAGACTTCAAAATGAAGTCTTTCTTCTCTTTTTCTCTTAAAGTTTATCTTAAACAAGATTAAATCCAAGGAACGTTTTTATTTTTCATGAGACAGCTTTTAAGCTGCTCCCATTTACCAATTTGGGTGGCTTCCTGGTTTCCAAGAATTTTCTTAGCATGTCACATAGCAAGCACACACGTGGGGAGTTCTCACAAGGCTATCCAGGGACTGGTTACTGGGCAGTCGGTGTTGGTTGCAGCGAGTCAAAACTCCACTGATAGCCAGTTGGTTCACATGGGTGAAAGCCTCGCTTTCTAAAACTCCCACTACCACAGGCTCATGACCGGCTTTCGGTGGCCTCTGTGGCACTGAGGCCTCTGAGGCTAAGCTGGCTCCTTGGAGGATCCTCCGTTCTTCTCAGGAGCCGGCTTTAATGACGGCACTGTCATTGCCTGCCTAGGTTTGTTCTGACAGCCCAGAGTCCAGCCACCGTATCGGGCCCCAGTAACAGATGTGTGTCGCGGCACGGCTTGTCCCCTCCTGTGCGTGCAGTCCTTGTTCTGCGCTTCTTCCTAACCCACCGTAAGAGAGTCCCCCAATCCCGGTTTGGTTCCCTCCAGTTGCCTGGATTCTATCCTCTGTGTATGCTTTGAGGTAGGTTGAGCTGCCAGCCTCTTAATGACGGACCTCGTTGGGGCGGGGGCAGTGGTGCCCAGTGATGAACCATAGACTTTCGGGGACAGTTGCAAAGCCTGAGGCACACACCTTAAACTCTGTGACAACTGTTGTGGGGATTTAGTGGTTCTGCCCGGGTTCGGGGCTGACAGCACTGTCTGGCCGATAGGGTGCACAGAATACCCACCTTCAAGGTTGAGTGGAGGAGTAAATGAAAGAGTGCAGCTTTCCAGGGGTGTCCCGATTGACTTTTGTCTGCTTAGATCCCTGCAGCCCCTCAGAGCCCCTTTGGGTCCAGATTGTCAGGACTCATCCTTAGTAAGAGACAGAAATGCAGCCCAAGTTTATTTATGCAAATGGAGACATTTAATTGTCTTATGGAAACGTCCTTTCCACGTACAGCTTCATCTGGCAAATTAACACCCTTATTTGAATTGCCCTTATCCTTATCTCAGCTGGCTTGACTTTATTCTCAGGTTGGCGCTGTCACTGGCTCTTGATTAGCCTATATTGGCCACAGCCCTGAGGAAACTTAAGAGACTTGAGTTCCTGAAGGGAAATCATGGCAAGTGGCGTGCGTGTGTGCGTGCGTGTGTGTGTAAAGGGGCCAGAGAGACTGAGCAAGAAAGAGAGCAGGCATGTACTTCCTCCCTTGCTCTATGCCATCAGTCTGGAGCGGGAAGCGTGGATGGTGAACATTGCTGCCATGACGGGCACTTAGCATGCAGCCGGGCTGGCAGGGCAGAAGTAAGTTGAACTGTGTCCTCTCGCCCAGGGGACTAGGTCCCTTCCTGACATGACAGAGGGAAACTTGGCTTCTGTGTTGGAGAGATGGCTCCGTGGATAAAGCGTATGGTGCTCAAGCCTGAGCACCTGAGTTCGGATCCCATGTGAAAAACACCAGTAACCCCAAGCACTGAGAGGGGCAAGACAGAGGTGTCCGTTCGGCTGCCTGGGCACCAGCATAGCTCAACGCTCAGTAAGAGACCTTATCTGAAAGTCATTCGGTTCAGAGTGATGGAGAAAAGTATCTGATGATCTCCTCTGACCTCCAAATCCACATCCATGCACGCACGCCTGCATAAATACATGTGTGCATAACACACACACACACACACACACACACACACACACACACACACACACA
>NW_026596046.1:6348957-6383810 GCF_907164565.1 Psammomys obesus
ACACACACACACACACACACACACACACACACACACACACACACACATCCTTGCTGTCCATAGGAACTCTGTGTCAAGAAGTCTGGAAATCCTCATGCCCCAGTGTAGCAAAATGATTTAACTACATGATATACAATGATATGAATAGAGTAGCTAATAAGATGGCTGTAACAATATAACATATACAAATAAACATAAGTGCACAAATATACTACCATAAGATAATGGCATGTAAGTACATGTGAAGATGTAAGAAAGCCTCACTGACCTGGCCGAACTAAGGATCCCCGGGGACCCTTAATGAGAGTCACCACACAAACAACTAAAAATAAGACATTACCAATCCACACTGAGGGGCATGCCAGGCTGTTGACTGGGCTCCGGCACAAGCTGTGTGTTGACTTGTTTCTTCTCCAGTCTGATGCAATCCAACCCGGGGCTAAAGCAAACAGGCATGTTATCAGACACCTCGGACCCTTGGGTGCATCTCAAGGAATTAAACCTGAATATACTTACCTGGTCGACTCTGGCCATCAAGTGTCCCCTGAGCTGAGGGAGCAGCATAGAGGTACACCTCACATTCAAGAGCACCCCGGAAACCGAGTTAGAGAGTGGGAAAGCCTCTCTTCTGGAGCTGAGTCTCCACTCTGCTCCTCCCCCTCGTACTCTCCCCTTCGCTGCGTTGTCCTCTGGCAGGGAGACACTGGCCCCCATTCCCAGGTGAGCCTTTGGTGTTAGTCAGGGGCATCTGTTGGGTCAAGAGCTTGTCAGTGCCCTGTTCTGCCAAATGAGCAGAGAGAAGCAGAAACGAATGAAGAACAGGTGTCTACACCTTCAGAATGTGCCCTCAGCTATGTGCCTCGGCTGATCCTCTGACCTCCCCACCCCCAATGCTGTGCATTTGTTCCTTGGGCGCCTGTGTTCCACGGGTTTCTTTTAGACTGGGGGGGGGGGGGCTGAGGATGCAGCTATCCATCAGTCACCACATACTTAATTCTCTGGCACACCATTTCCTTCATCCTCAGACAGCCCTAGGAGGCCAACATTCTTATTAGCTTAATTTTACATGAGGGAACTAGTGCTTAGAAAGGTCTTGTCAGTTTCCCCAAACCATACAAGGAAGAAGGGGACGAAACCAGACTGAGTGCCAGGCCCAAGACATTGATTCATTGTTTTTTAGGGTTTGTACCTGGCAAACCCTAAACAGGCAACAGGGTCAAAGTTGAGTGTTATTCCTTAGGTGTGACCCAGGTTGATTTTCAAGGCCGGGTCCTTCATTGGCCTAGAGCTCACTGATTTTGGCTGGCTGGCCAGGCAGCCCTGGCCTTCCTCTTCCTGTCTCTTCCTACCTGTCTCTTCCTCCCCAGAGCTGGGATTCCAAACATGCATCGCACCTGGCCTTTTTACACGGGTTCTGGGATCAAACTGAGGCCCTCATGCTCATGCAGTGAGCACTTTACTGACTGAATTACATCCCCAACACATTGCTTCATTTTTCTAAAGACACAGTATTGCTCTGTGGCCCTGGCTTGCCTGTAACTAATCCCTGGGCTTGGATAATCCTCCAGCCTCAGCCTTCTGAGTGGCTGAGACCCCAGGTAAACTGCAGAGGTGTGCCAGGGTGGGTAAGAAACTGGATGGCCATCACCAGCCTCTGTCCCTCACTGCTGAAGGGCACGGGAAGGAGAGCACCCATAACCAGTGCTTTGACCTGACCCCCAGGTCTGTTATCTGCAGCTACTAAAGACCCTCAGGGATTGAGAGGCAGTGTGGTGGGAAGAAGCCATCCATCAGCCTGGGAGCATCTTTCAAATTCCTAGGGCTTTGCGGATGCCAGTGATAGCTGCTTGCCTAACTTCATCTGACAAAGGTGGATGTGGCTGAGTGCTGAGGCAGGAGGGAGGCAGGAAAGAGGCACACACAGGAGGCTTACAGTGCTTGTACCCAGGGCTGAGATGCTTCGTGGGCCAGGTTGAACGTTCTCCTTCCTGAGAACCGGGCAAACTCCTGTGATGGGGCCCAGGTCATGGAGGGATCTCTTGGCTGTGCACAAGCAGTGATTCTAAGATGGTTTAGAGATACAGAGAGAAGTAGGGTAGAGGTTATTGCTGAGAGGTGATGCTAGCTGGGCCAGGGAAGGGAGGTGGTGCCAATATGGCTTCTCACTGGATCTACTCCTGTCACAAACTCCATGTTTCAACCTTCATCTCATCCCCAAGATACTCACTGTTCATTTTCAAATATACTAAAATCTGGAAAATATTCCAAATCTGGAACACGTCTGGTTCTAAGCATTCTAGACAAAGGCCACTTACCCTGACATAATTATTGTCTCTACCATCAACTATCATGAAGAGGAGTAGTAAAAAAAAGAAAAAAAAAGATGAATAATGTACAAAATGTCTCCAGTTAAAACATTTAATTTTATTACCCCCCCCCATTTTATCACTGGATAATATTTTAGAATGATGTGATTGAAAATATTTTATGGCTTGTTTTATGGATTTACCAGACTGTAAATTCTATATGTGAAAACCTGGTTCTAAACTTTAGTTTACCTGAACATTTGAGGTAATGGCTATTTAGCTGTATAGGGCAATTCTGCGCATGCCTGACTCCAGGTAGCACACATACGTCTTTGGCTATAATTTGTTTTCTCAGTCTTATCCATTAACTGATTTAAAAAAATGCTTTAATAAGATGTAGCTAGCAATTTTACATCTTAATTGTGCTCGAAATCTTAGCCAGATGAATAAGATAGGAGAAAGAAATGTAAGTAATAGGAATAGGAAGAAGTAAGATTGTCTGTATTGCAGACAACATGATTTTACATATTTAAGAGCTACTACAGAAAGAAAACTCTTACGTTTAACAAAGTCTTTCAGCAAAGTTGCAGGATACAAAATTGAGACGCAACGCAGTAGTTTCCTATATACTAACAAGGAGCTTCCTGAGGATGAGATTAGAAAGGAAGCAGCCCACTCAAAATAGCCTTCAAAATACAAAGTACTGAAGAGTAAATCTCAGGGATGGGAAAGATCTGCACGGCGAAAACTGTCAGGACCCTGGACAAAGAAATGAAAGGGGATGCTCCCGGGGATCGCCAAAAAGAATCCTCAGGTTTACCGTAATTCTCATCAAAATTCCAGTGACATTCCTCATAGAGCTAGGGGAAAAAAGCAATCCAAAGACTCATGTGAAAATACAAAAGAACATGCGTAGCCAATACAATCCTAAGCAGAAAGAACAGCACTGGAGCTTGCGCGGGACTTGACCTCAAGTTATACTGTGGTGCCGTGGCGATAAAGATTGTGTGGTGCTGGCACAAACCAGACAGGAGACTGATGGGATAGGTAGATAGAGAACCAGAAGTAACTCACATAGCCACAGGAACCTAATATTTGGCAGAGGGACGAATAATATACACTTGAAAAACAGTCTGCCCTACAACGTGGGGTGGGGGGCAAAATTAGATATCCACCTGCAGAAGAATGAACTTAGGTCCGCAGCTCCCAGCTTGCACAAAAAGCAATTTTAAATGAACCAAAGACTTTATCTTTAAACCTGAATGGGCCGGGTGTGCTGGTGCACACCTTTAATCCCAGCACCGTCAGGCAGTGGCAGGCAGATCTCCGTGAGTTCGAGGCCAGCCTGGTCTACACAGTGAGTTTCAGGCCAGCCACCAAACAAAGACCGCACTGAGGTTCCCGTTCCTATCAGAATGGCTCTGATCAAGAAAACAAATGACGACAAATGCAGGTAAGGATGTAGAGAAAGGGAACCTTGACTTATTGCTGGTGGCAGCGTTAAACTAGCACAACCAGTTTGGAAATAAGTACGGATATTTCTCAAAACATTAAATGTTTGGCTAGACATAGTGGTGCACACCTTTAATCCCAGCACTTGGGAGGCAGAGGAAGATGGATCTCTATGAGTGCCAGGACAGCTAAGGCTAGAGAGTGAGACACTGTCTCAAAAAATATAAACAAACAAACCTCTTATGACCTATCTATTCTATTCCTGGACATATACCCAAAAGACTCCTCTCAGAGGCAATTGAAAATCCACATTTATTGCTGCTCTATTAAGAATATCAGGGAAATAGGACCAACCTAGATGTCCACCAACTGGATAGTTAGTGAGAGTGGCCTGTAAACACAATGGAATTTCTCTCTGTTGTAAAGAACAAGGACAGTTCCAGGACACGGATGGGACTGGACAGTGATGTCTTAAGTGAGGTGGCGGGCTCATAAAGACACGAGTCGAATGTTCTCTTCCATGTGACTCCTAACTCTTAATGGCTGAATTATGCACATAGGCGTTGTTGGCATGGGAAGAGACTATAAAATGAAGCTAGATGAGAGAGACCAGGAGGATGGAAACAAGGGATGGGAATGGGGGAGACAAGAGGTCACATAACAATAGAAGGGAGGTTATTGGGGTGAGAGGCCACGATGGCGGAGGAAGCAGGGAAGAAAAACAAAAACGTTGGTTGGAAATGCCTTGATGAAACCTAATTCTTAGTAAGATAATAATAAAAAAAAATACAACCCAAAAGTAGATAAGCTAGTAACTTTCCATCTCCTTTGCTATTAACAGCTATCACTGAAATTGTTTTTTTTTTTTTTTTAAGTATTGGCATTTTATATTGTATTAATTGGAAAATTTATGTAACATCAAATTTGCCATCTCAACCACTTTCAGCTGGGGTGCTCGATGGCATTAAGGACATGAGCATTGTGGAGTAAGCAGTCCTCTGCACAATTTTCTTATACCCATTTAGCAGTAACACCGGTTCATACACACACTCATTAATGCGTGCACATTGGTGTGTGAATGTACATGCATGTGGAGGAAGAGATCAATGTCAGCTCTCCTTGTCCTCCATTTTCTTTTTTGAGATAGGGTCTTGAACTATACCCAGAATTTACTTATTCAGCTCGACTGGGTAACCAGCAAACTCCAGGGCGCTCCCCACCCTCCAGCTACTGCACCCAGCTTTCTGTGGGGTGCTGCTGATCTGAACTCAGGCCTCCTGCTTGTACAGGGAGCTCACTGATGGCTCATTCCTGGAGCCATCCCCTCACACACACACACACACTCTACAGGTTTATACTGTTAATTACTAAGTTCAAAACCCAATTACCTATTTGGTTTGGAAGGATAAAATTTTGTTCCTAATTTTCAAGTACGTATGTGTTTTTAAAGAATGGATTTTGCCCACGTTAGTGAGAAAATCAAATGTGCAACTGCCCCCAAATTATCTCTGCGCAGCATTTCTTTGTAAAGCGGCTCGTTTCTAATTCATTATTCAAAGCAGCACCTTTATTTGAAGGTTTGGGTGAAATCCGTTCCTTTCTTGAATTCCACCTGTTGTGTATCCGCATTAACGAGAGCCGCTTGCCATCCTGGGAAATGTCGGGCAATCTGCAGCGCTTTCTTTTTGTCAAAGGGCAACACCTGTTCCCCAGGATCACCGCCTGGCGCTGTTCCTTCACACAAGCACGTGCCTTTTGTCAACCGCTTTGCTGTTGGAATCTGGACTCCGGTGATGGCTCCTGTCACTTTGTGTTCTGTTGGCTTCTCATTCTCCCAGGTGACATTTGGCTTCTGAACACTGCATTGAGCGTGGCCTTTACCTGCCAGGCTTGCTCTGAACTCCAGCCTCAGACTTGTTCAGACTCGCAGTCAAAGGAGCCGTTCCTGCTGTGGCTGCAGTGACACTGATCTCCCTCGAGAAACGTCATCTTTGATAATGCCATGTGGTTTTGGCGATCTGTCCTCCCAGCTACATCTTTTGGCGTCCGAACAGCCAAGTTCATTGTGTTTTTCACCACTGAAATGAAATAAAGAACATAAACTAATACCTCCATCCATATTGCACTGGCTAGTCTATCTTTGCCATCACCACGTTTGCTGCTGAATGAATGTGTTTTAGTTTGTGTTTATTCTTTTTATTGTTACTATTATTATTATTATTGGTTTTTCAAGATGGGGCTTTTCTGTGTAGATCTAGCTGTTTTGAACTCTCTATAGGTCAGGCTGGCCTTGAACTCAGAGATTTTCCTGCCTCTGCCTCCTGAGTGCTGGGACTAAAGGCGGTGCTACCACTGCCGGGCCCAGCTTGCAGAGATTTTTTTTTTTTTTAATTTACTTTTACATCCCAAACACACCCCCTTCTTCCTCTCCTCTTGGTCCCACCCTCTCACCCTCTTTCCCATTCCCGCCTCCTTCTCCTCAAAAAAGGGGAGCTCCCCCCCCTTACCAACTCACCCCAACACTTCTAGTCGCATCAGGACTAAGCGCATCCTCTTCCACTGAGGCCAGGCAAGGCAGCCCTTGCAGAGATTTCTAAGCACTTATCGCTGCATTTAATGAAATGTTTTAAAGTTTGGATTGAATACTTCAGGGAAGATGATTGGTCAAACTACAGAGCTTGTCATTGTGTTCTGGATGCTAGATAGTTCACTCAAGTCTTAGGTGTTCAGGTCACTGATTTTTAACCTCTGCATTCATCCAGGTAACCAGGACCCAAACCAAGAGAGAAAATGTTTCCTGGGCCCAGGGAATGGTCCTGTGGATACAAGTGGCTGCTGTGCAAGCATGAGGACCTGAGTTCAAGTCCTCAACACTCATGTAAAATGCCAGTATTGGGGATCCAAACCAGTGGATCCCAAAAGCTTGCTGGCCAGTCAGCCTGGCTAAAATGGTGAGCTCCTAGTTCTGCGAGGGACCCCACAGAACGTGACACAGACACACCTGATGTCCTGCTCTGGCCTCCAAATGAATACCCACATCTGCCCATTCATGAACATGTGCTATAAACAAGAAAGACAGGAGGGGAGGAAGGAAAAAGAAGGAAGGGGAGGGAGGGAAGGAAGGAAGAAGAAAGAGAAGGGTAGGAAAAGGCTAGAAAAAGAAAAAAAGTAATTTCTTTCCTGAGCCACAAAAACTCCAGTCACAAAGCTGTGGCAGCAATCACTGCTGATTTGGGGGCTACAGGCTAATCGTGCAGTTCTAACCCACAGGGTTCGTTTTATTCTGCCTGTCCACGTAGAATCACACGCCGTTTGTGCTCGCCTCTTTTGGTGCTTTTAAGACTAGATCAGGTTTTGTGCGTATCCTCATTTTATTCTTCGCTTCTGCTGAATAGTTTTATTCTAATCTCACACACAGGCACGTATGGCAGCCGTTTGCCTGTTCTTCTGTAGGACATTTGGATCATCTACTCTTGGCCTATGTAGAGATGAAGTCACAGTGAGCCTTCTCGCACCGGTTGCATAGCATAGGCTTGTGCTTAAATCTCTTAGAAAGTGGGAGTTATCTCCTGCTCCCAGTTGCTCCATTTCCTGTAACACTTGGCCTTCGTCATGCTCCTTTATTTATTTATCTATCAAATCCTCAACATTCATGTAAAAGGCCAGCACTGGGGATCTGGGCCTGTGACAGGGTCTCACACTCTAGTGCCTGGAATTCACCATGTGGCAATAAATAGATGGATTTTTAAATCCTTTTTGCCAGTTTTCACTTTGGTTTAATTTTAGTTTAATTTGTGTGGGGGGGCACCTGGGCACCATGGTATTTGTGTGGTGGTCTGGAGGTCTCCTTTCCATCATGAAGGTTCCAGGGATCCAACTCAGGCCATTAAGCTTTTCGGTAAGCACCTTTATGTGTAGGTGGGACCACAGAGTTCCGCCTGCCTCTGCCTCAAGATTGCCGGGATTAACGACGTTCGCCACCGCACCTGAGCCAACTCTAGTCCACTCCAGTCCGTGTTGTCCCAAGTGTGGCAGGAACATCCTCTCAGGCTGGCTCCTTGAGGTCTTCAGCACACTCTTCACTTTTCTGATGCTTCACACTTTTAATTTTGTAGAATTTCATGTGTGTGTGTACTGTATTTTACATCATTTCGGTCCCACCCTTCACCCCCTTTAACACCTCACATGGCTCCCTCTCAAATTTGTGACCTCTTTTTAATTATTGTTACAAATGTATATGTGTATGTATATGATGATATGAATATGCAATATATATATAAATATATATCCCATTGAGTCTACATATGGTTGCTCACATGCATATTTAGGGCAGATCACTTTGGATTGGATAACCTATCCAGGGCTGGTCCCTTCGTCTCTTAGTAGTCTCTAGTTGCCTGGAGCTCTTCATCTAGGGCTGGGGTCTTATGAGGTCTCCTTCATCGCCACTGGCATGTCAACTGGTGGTGTCACCATGCAGGTCTGGCTTTATGGCATACTGTTGAGATTGCGTGGGTACAGTTTCCCGGTCATATATAGAAGACACTGCCTCTTGGAAGGCGTCCTGCTCCTCCAGCTCTTGCAGTCTTCCCACTCGCTCTTCTTTGATGTCCTCTGAGTCTTTGGTGTAGTGTTGTGTTGTGTTGTGTTGTGTTGTAGGTGTATGGACTGGAGATGGGCACCTCACAGTCAGTTGTCCTCTGCATTTTGGCCAGGTCTCCATCTGATGCAGGAAAGAAGAGGTTTTGGCAAGTGGTGAGAGCTACATTTCCCTGAGGGTGAAAGCAGAAGTCTTCAGGAGGCTATGGGAGTTACAGGCGTTCAGGGAAGTGGCAGGGGCAGATTCTCCTCGGGAGTCCTCAATAGCCACAGGTAGTTGGCTGGGTTTACAGTACCAGGCATAAAGTCTCAGCTATTGTGTGGGCCTTAAATCCTCTCAGGTGGTCACTGATTGCCCTGGGGTAGAAGTGCCACTATTGCACCTCAAACAAACAAGGTGAGGGGACACCTCATCTTGTTTGTCATCACTGTGGCTGTAGGCTTCGCAGCTGCGCGGGGCTATTAGTTGCCTCTTTCTTTCTTTCTTTCTTTCTTTCTTTCTTTCTTTCTTTCTTTCTTTCTTTCTTTCTCTTGGCAGCTTCAGAGCACCTTCTGAAAGGACTTTGCTTCTTGCTGGGACAATATGTTCTACACTTATCTTTTCTATTTCTCGGGCCAGATCTGAAGTCATTTATTTATTGAGGAAGTTCGGGCTCCTTTAAGAGAGAGGTGGTGCTTGGATACAGTCCTTATGGCTATACCGTCTTGGAGGAGGGACACTCACTTCTCCAGGTCAATCCGTATCTTTGCAGAGGTACTAAATACACACACTTATGAGATCTTCTAATTCCAACATACTGTCTTTGTTGGTGTGTGTACACACACACACACATATACACAAAAATATTTAAAGATAAAATATACAATGAGTCAATATTGATACTTGTGGTCTAACTCAAAACTACTGAGATTTTTATTTATTTCTATTTGATAGCTATAACTCTTTCCCTCTGTGTCATGAGTTTCGATTTTCTACAATATAAGAGATTAAAAAAAAAAACCCTCAAAGTTTTGAGCACCAGCCACACAGAAGGCTGCCTGCCACCACATGGCATGGGTAAGCTGTAGACACCTAGAGACTCGCTTGCTGCCACTTGAGCATGGGCAGAGGAGGTCTTCCAGAGACCCAACTGCAGCAGGAGCCATTACAATGTGCAAGTATGTGGAGGACAGACGGCAGAGAAAGAGAAGCAGAACAGTTTGAGCATATGAATTGAGGTGGGACTGAAGACAGGAGGGTGGAGGCCATGATGAAGTCCCAGGTCACGCTGCCACTGAGGGTCATGTGTGGGTCCTTGGCCATATAGCAGCAGTGGTGGGTGTTGATGTCCCTGGTCTGGGCAGCCTGCTTCCCGGGGCCACACAGATGCCATATAGATGCCCGGGGGCTGTGCAAAACGGGTTCTGCCCCTTCCTGGGTGTGGTGTCTGGAGAGCTGGCCTCATCTCTAACTAGCTGTAGCGCTTGGGAGAGCAGGTTCTACACCTCGCCTGGGCAGCACAGTGGAGCTGGCCCTGCTGGCAGGGAGCTGTGGGGGCACTTGAAAAGCTGGCTGTGCTTTTGATCCAAAGCTGAAGGATCTCCGTGACAGAGAGCAACCATAGGAAACCATGAGAATCCCAGTGAGGATTCAGTACCAGTGTCGTGGCGGAAGTCTGGCCCAGATCAACGGTTCACTGCAATGAACATTTGCAAGTGAAGATGTGTTGGACAGAGGGTGGGACACGCTGTGACGCACTGCAGCTTCCACCATGAGATGCTTTCTATTTTTAAATTTTCGTTCTGTTTGTTTTTTTTTTATTTTCTTTTTTGGAGGGAGGCTGCAAAGGCAGAGGGTGGATACGGGGGACGGGGAGATGAGTGGGACTGAGCTGCATGATGTGAAACTCACAAAGAATCTATAAAAAGTTGAAAAAAAAAACCTGAACACCAATAGAAGAAATAGTCCAACCAATAAAAAGGCAAGTGAAACGGACATAGAGTTCTCAAAAAAAATCACAAATAACTAATAAACATAATAAGTAATAATAAGTAAAAAATCATTCAACATCTTCAGCCAACAGGGAGACACAAATCGAACTACTCTTAAGACTCCATCACACTCTGGTCAGAGTGACTGTCGTGAAGGAAACTTAACCAATTCTGAAGAGGGGAGAAAGGGGGTCCTGCACTTCGGCTGAGGGTGTAAATCAGCAGGACTGTTTCTCAGCAACCCAAGAGCAGGATGGTATGATCCAGACAGAGTGCTCAGAGGAATCCAAGTCAGCATTCCATGGGGAGGCTTGCACATCTGTGTTCATCAGATTGGGACTGTTCAGAAGGGCCAAGTTATGGAATCAGTATAAGTGCCTATCAGCAGGTGAACAGAAAAGAAAACATGGAAGGCAGGGCAGCTAATGAGATGGCTCAGTGGTTAGGATCTCTTGTGGCTTTTTCGGAGTTCAGCTCCCAGCACCCATGTCTAGCGGTTCACAGCTACCTTTAACTTCAGCTTTAGGACACACACACACTAAATAAATAAAATAGATCTTTAAAAAGCATGGTGTGTTCTATAAATGGAATTATATTCAACCATAAAAAGAATGAAATCATGTCCTTTGTAGGACGAGAGATCATCGCGTTAAACAAAATAAGCCAGACTCAGAAAGGCAAATGTGTGTTTTCTCTCATATGTGGAATTCGTGCTTGACTGTTAATTAAAAAGAAAGGGAAAAGTGAGGGGTAAGAGGGAACAAGAGTGGAAAATAGAGGGGCAAGTATGGCTAAAGTACATTATATACATATATGAAAATGTTACAATGAAACCCATTGTTTTGTATTATATACTAGCATACGTTATATTAATATATGCTAATAAATTTTTTAAAGAAAAAGGATGATGTAATAAAACTCTCTCCAATCCCACGGCAAACACAATAAACACTAAAATCCAAGCCTACTACCAACATGACTATCTACAATATTATATCTTTTTGCATGTCTTTCCACCCTGCCTTGTCCTGGCAGGCTTCCCTCCTGTCCTTAGTCAGCCCCAGTCCTACAGGTTCCTGCATCTTCTCCCACCCTGTTTGAAATGCAGTTTGCTGCTGCATGCGCTGGTTGACTGGTCCATGAGCTTCCCCAGGGTCCCTGCAGTCTCCACATCCCATCTCACCGGAGGAGCTCCCACACTCATCACCTCTACATTAGTTCTGGGGATTCAGACTCAGGTCCTCATGCCTACACAGCACACACTTTCCCCACTGAGCCAGCGCCCCAGCCCTGGTCGCTCCCTTAAATCTATTTCTGACTTTAAAGTCCCTTCTAATGTATCAGCCAAGTATAGTGGCACTCACCCGCAACTCCAGCATCCGGGGAGGCAGAGGCAGGTGGATCTCTGTGACCTAGAGGCCAGCCTGGTCGGCAAAGTGAGTACAGGATAGCCAAGGCTACACAGAGAAACCCTGCCTTGAATAACCAAAAGAGAGAGTTCAAGACAGCCATGTTAATGTAGTCAGTTAAGAGCCATCTTGGGCTACATGAGACCCTTTCTCAAAAACAGACAATCAAAACAAAACAAGAATCTTAATGAATGCTACTGAAGCCACATTCGCAGTTTTATTTCTGAAAGCACATTTATTTTCCTATTCTTAAAATTGCCACTTGGGACTTCTGTCTTTGTGATTCCCCATCCTCCCCTGGGAGCTGAGGCTGGATCCTCTTGTTCATTAGGAGGCTTCCATGCTTGTAGACAGTGTGCTCTTAGACATGGAGAGTTCAGAAGCTCACTGGGCTAGTCACAGGGGCCACCGCTTGATCACAGCAGCCCTGGAAGAAAATGAATTCCTATTTTGATCTTATTCTCGCAGACTTCTATCTCTGGAGCAGGATCCTTGGCTGTCACTCATTTTTATTCATCCAATTGATGATACCTCTGTCCACTGTCTGACAGCGTCCCCTGCCACAGCTGATAAAACACAGATGATGTATCTGTTTGTCACGGAGTCTTTACTCTGATTCTTTGACAACCTTCTTTTGGGGTTTTGGTTTGCTGACACTTCACTATGATATACTGAGGTTTGTATTTCTTTTATTTGTTCTGTTTAGGGTTCATTATTGAACGCATCATGGAATGATTTGTTGAGCTTTTTTTTTTTTCATAATCTCTTCAAATATGACTTCTCCATCTCCTCTCTGTTTTGTTTTCAGTAGCTGCTTAAATATGTGTTAAACCTTACTTCATCTCCCATATCTTGGGCCCTTCTATTTTGCACTTTCCATTTTTTTTGAAACTCAAGAAAATGCTTTCCAGAGTATTTCCCGCTTGTTAAATTCTTTCTTCAGCTGTGTGTATCACCATGTGCATTCACCCATTTCCTCCTTGTTTCATCCCCTTTCTGTATAACTCTTATATAGCTCTCTTCCAGTTTGTCTATGCTACTTTTAGAGTTCCCTATCCTTATAGGTTATCTTCAGTTTTTTTATTAAGACTTTATTGTAAAAAATTGCAAATAAAAAGCATTCTACACCAAAATTAACCAGACCCAAAGTCTATACATCTCAGTGGACTTTGATACAGTTAGAATAGCCATTATAAAGCTAAAGAACATTATACTGGATTTTATACTTTCACTAATAACATTTTTATGTTACACACACACACACACACACACACACACACAAACACACACAGCCACCACCAAAACCAAACAAAAAAAAATATAGCAAAGTTAGAAAAACAAGAACTTTGTAGCCTCTTTTGGTGATTCAAGTGGCTACTCTCTGCATCCAGCCCTTCCCTAGTCTTTACCCTCTCTTGGTTAAGACAGGAGTGTATTGTGACAGGAACTACATCCCCTCCTCAGGATTCCTGCTACTGCATACAACGAAGGGGTTTGACCAGGAGAAGGCAGTTGGCATTATGATCGACAACTAGACAACTTCAGCTTACCTGTGGGTTCAGTCACACCTGCATGGGAAATCTGAAACATAACATCTGTAAGGAACTTGTACAAAGTGGTTTTCAATGATACAGTTGTATTATTGGAGAACAGCTCTCTGTACCGCAGTTACATTGTGTCTGGTGCTGTGAATGCCCTGGAGATGATCTGAGGGAGACAGGAGGGTGTGAGTCAATTATATATGTGTCTTTTGCCATTTGATGTAGAGAACGTGGGAATCCATTAAAAAAACCGTTACCTACAGAGGCTGTGAAATCAGTCCACCAGAGACACAAAGGGACAACTGTACCAGGGAAAAACTAACTCATTCCTTAGTGTCACAAAAAGATCTGAAATGAGAACTAGCCTGCCTTCTTTTTATATACCGAAAGATCATCTTATGCATTCCTTTTGAATCTGGAATCTGCCCATTGAGCACTCTCCTATGAGTTATGGAACCTATCAGTAAACGGATTTGTGGATGCTCTTGACTCCACATCTTTCCTCTGCTGTTAGTGGAACGTGACTGGCTCACCGACCCTGGCTTTCCACCCGGGGTCAGCGTCTCTCGCCTCACTCTATTGGGGTGGTGGCTATACTTGTACGTGTACATGAATTCCCCCTTTTGTTTCCTGGTTGTTGCCTTAGCAGTGCTGGGAACGAACACCAGACCTGGTGCATACTAGGCAGGTGGTCTGCCACTGAGCCACACCCAAAGTTCCCAAGAGCTTTTAATTGTGAGATGAAGCATCTGTGTGTAATCAGATGCCGTGATTATACACACTGTCAGTATACAAGAAGGCTAGAGCTTTCCAGGGACAAACATGGGGATTCCTTGGTATCTTGTTAGCTGCCCTATTGCATGGTTCTCGAGACCCCAAGTGCTACAGTTTTGGAGCCACCGTTTCTCTCTCATTTTAATCGTACCGAGTACATTTCTCTTGAAGTTTCTAAAACAACTTGTGGCCCTAGGGTTACCACTTGGAGGATTTTTTTTACTAAAACTTTGATAGTTTTTGTTTGTTTGTTTGTTTGTTTGGAAGGTTAAACACTCCTGCTCTGGACAGAAAACCTGAATTTTCTCCATCTATCTGTCTTTTGCTGCTATAGTTTGTACCTTGAATGTCCCACACCGCACCAAGCATTAGTGACTCAGTCCTCTGGTAATGCCACAGGGAGTTGGTGGGACCTTTAAGAAGTGAGGCTCGGTCGGAGAATTCTGGGTCACCAGGGGCTTCACTCAGAGGGAACTGTGTGTGACCTTAGTCTCTTCATTCCCTTTCTCCTTTGTGCTTCCTGGCCTCAAAGCAAGCAGTTTTGATCAGCCTGGCAGTCCTGCTGTGATGTACTATCTCAAGACAGGCTTCAAAGCAATGGGGCCAATCAACCGCGGGCTGAACCTCCAAAACTGTGTGCCCCAAACAAACCTTTCTTCTGCACATGCTAATTATCTCAGGTTTGTTACAGCGGCCGAAAGATGACCACCGGTTATTGAGCAGTTGGGAAGGTTAAGCGAGTCGCTCAACTTTTTTGAATGCAGTTTGTGCTTCTGCAAGTGAAGAAACAGATGGCTCAGTGGTCAGGATCCCATCTGAGCGGCTGGAGGATGGCTCAGTGGGTAACACACTTGCTGTGCAAGTGAGGAGTACCCTGGGCGGGAAAGGTGGCTCAGTGGTGAAGAGCATTTGCCGCCCTTGCAGAGGGTCTGAGTTCAATTCCCAGCATCCGTGAGGTAGCCTACAACCGTCCATAACTTCAGCCCTAGGAGATCCAGTGCCCTCTTCTGGCCTCAACAGGAATAGCCATGCATGTAGTGCACATACATTCATGTAGGCAAAACGCTCATACATCAATGTCTAGAGCATGTGTGACAGCTGTAATCCCAGTGTTCCTCTGGTGAGGCAGGAGACAGAGTCGGGTGAGGATCTAGAAGCTCCTGGGCCAGCCAGCCTCAAGAGTGTGGCTGTGAACGACGGACACTCTGTCTCGGACAAAGAGGAAGCTGAGAACCAACACCAGAGGTTGTCCCCTGACCTCTGCACGGGTGCTGCGGCACACCCGTCACTACACTCAAACACGTGGATGTACCTACATGCATACATGTGCACGTATTACACATATCACACACACACAGACTTCATGTTACTCAAACATTGCTATTTTTCAAAATGTAATGTGTATTTTTAGCTAGGCATTTTATATTTATAGTGGGATAGTTGGTCTAAACCTAAATCTGGAAATCAGAGAGATTTCTCTAGCCACTTCATTTCTAGGAACGTTTGAGAAACCAGCCAAAACGTCATCCCCTGGGGCTGAAATTTGTTAACAGGACTAATGTGATATAGATACCTAGACACCAGGCCTCAAGTGTAATACAAAGATGAAGGACTTTGGGATGCTGTCTTCGATCCTGTTAGGTCTAAACCTCGGAGGAATGGCTAACTGAGGCACCTATTTAACATAGCAAAGCACAGCTGGCTTCCTGGCACACCCTGCCATTGACCCTAAACTTCTCCAGCCCAGGGCTGGGCTGCTCTTCCCCAAGCTGTCCTTCCCCTGTTTGTCTACTCCGTACTCTCCCTTCTCCTCTCAGGGCCATGCTCAGGATCATGTCCACTCTGGACTCTCCCAGATGTCCTGCCTCTCTGGCTATGCTCTCCCTTTTACCTACAAAAAACCTTTTTCTCCACCGTACCTAGGAGCAGTCATATTCTTCCTTTTCCTCCCGTTCTTCTTCTTCTTCTTCTTCTTCTTCTTCTTCTTCTTCTTCTTCTTCTTCTTCTTCTTCTTCTTCTTCTTCTTCTTTAACTCCGATTCCCTGGTAGCTACTTACTGTTTCTCACAAATCTGAATTCACTTGGCATTAAAGCAGGGGCAGACACTTCCCTGTGGCACTGCTTCATGGCTAAAGCTGAGATTTCCCTCTCCACCTTAAAGATGCTCTTAACTTTGGCTTCCTCCTTCTCCTCTTACGAGAAAGCAGAGCACTCCAGTGCCTGCCTGGCTTTTCAGCGCTAAACTCAGATCTAAGTTTGTAGTGTGTTTAGCTCTCAAGGGGGGGAAAGTGGGTGCGGCATATTGCACTGATTTTCCTTTTCTTTTTTCTTTTTTTTGTTGTTGTTCATGATCTAGTTTTCACAACTTAAAATTACATTTAGAACCTGGAAGAAATTGTGTTATTTTTAGGCACAAAATTTTGGACAGCTCTGCTCCAGCTCATCTCCATAATCTTTGTTGGAAGGAGCATTCTTAGTGGCCAGGCCTGGCAGGGTCCTGTTTGGTGTCCACCTCCTGGCTGTAGCCGTACGTCCGCACTGTGGAGAGTGCTGGCCCCTGAACCCCCGTTCCCAGGTGCTGGTTTGTGAGCATCCTTGGAGGAGACCCCAAAGAAGAGCCTCTCTTGAGTCCACCCCTTTTCAATCACAATTTCATTTCCGCACCACACTTTCAGATTTTTTTTTTCTTTTCTTTTTGTGCCTCAGTGGTTAGACTGGTGGGTTTCCAGGATTCCTGAGAAAGGTGTCAGCCACCATCTGTTCAACTACTTTTCAACTCGGGAACATGAGAAGTGAGCTTGACATGGGTGTGAGATTGTGGCGGGGTGGGGGTGGGGACTCAGGAAGCTGCTAGCATCCTCTCGGGGAACTGACTGCAGCAGCGGTGGAATTCCAAAACTGGGCCTAGCACCCCCGGGCTCTACTCCCTTGACCAAATGAAGCTGCACAGGGGCTCCGGAAGGAAAGGAAAGCCAATACTTCGTGTCTGCCATGACGACTCTCTCGGTCTGCCGTTTGCCTGTCTGCTGCACCTCACACAATTGCTCACCCTCATCCCCCAGGACTCCTCAGAATGCAACTGTGGGCTGCTCCTCTGTTCTTCAGGAGTGCCAGCTCTGGCACCGAAGAATTGCCCTAATGGGCAGGGCTAGAGAGAGGAGGTGTTGTGGGACCTGGTGTATACGAATAGATATCAGGTGGCTTGAGGCCTGGAAACTGATACAGCATAGCTGTAGTATTAAAGATATATGAGGCAATTAGCACAGAACTTTTTTGTTTGTTTATCTGTTTGTTTGAGACAGGGTTTCTCTGTGTAGCCTTGGCTCTCCTGGACTAACTTTGTAGACCAGGTTGGCCTCCAACTCACAGCAATCTGCCTGCCTCTGCCTCCCAGAACGCTGGGATTACAGGTGTGAGCCACTGCACCTGGCTAGCACAGAAATATTTTTAAAGCTCCTTATGAGTAGCAATAATAAATATAGGATAGATATAAAGAATGCAATGCTTTGTTGGTCTCCTTGTAGGGATCCTGTCCCCTCCATGTCCCTCTATTCCTACCCCTCTCTTTTTTCATAAGACTCCCTGGGCTCTGCTCAAAGTTTAGCCATACGTTTCAGTATCTGCTTCGAGCCCCTGTTGGATGGATCCTTTCAGAGGACCTTCTATAGTAGGCTCCCATCCTGTTTTCTCTCTTCCACTGCTCTGGTATCTATCCTGTTTGACATTCTGAATGAGATTTAAGCCTTCTCCCTAGGGTTCTCCTTAGTGTTTAGCTTCTTTAGGTCTGTAGATGACTGTCCTATATTATACAGCTAACATCCTCTTATAAGTGAGTGTATACCATGCCTGTCTGTTTCTGGGTTACCTCACTCAGGATGATCTTTTCTAGTTCTATCCATTGGCCTGCAAATTTCACGATTTCTTTGTTTTTAATAGCTGAGTAGTAGTATTCCATTGTGTAGATGTGCCACATTTTCTGTATCCATTCCTCCGTTGAGGGACACGTAGGTTGTTTCCAGACTTTGGCTATTATGAATAAAGCTGCTATGAACATAGTTGAGCAAATGTCCTTATTGCATGGTAGGGTATCTTTTGGGTACATATCTTTGGGTATATGACCAGGAGTGGCATAGCTGGATCTTTAGGTAGCACTATTTCCAATTTTCTGAGAAAGCACCAGATTGATTTCCAAAGTGGTTGCATAAGTTTGCACTCCCACTAGCAGTGGAGGAGGGTTTCCCTTTCTCCACATCCACAAAGCTAAAAGATCTGAGCCCAGGGAGTCCTGCAGAGACTGACGCACCAACAGAGGACCATGCATGGAGAGAACCTAGGCCCCCTGCTCAGATGTGGCTGATTGGCAGCTCAGTCTCCATGTGGATCTCTGAGTGAGGGGAGCAGGGGCTGCCTCTATCATGAACTCAGTCGTCTTCTCTTTGATCACTTGCTCCTGATGATGCAGCCTTGCCAGGCCACAGAGAAAGAGGATCCAGTCAGTCCTGATGAGACTTAACAAGCTATGGGCAGATGGCAGAGGAGGAGAACTCTCCCTTTCAGTGGACTAGGGGAAGGGGTTGGGGGGAAGAGGGAGGGAGGGTAGGACTGGGGGGAGTTGAGGGAGGCAGCGTCATTCTGGATATATAATGAACAAATTGTAAATAAAAATTAAAATTAAAAAGAATATACATGCATGTATATTTGCTTACACAGATATATTATATATGATTGTGAAATACTGCTTTGGAGCCTACTTTTTCATGGATCTCAGGTCTTAGGCTTCTATCAGGATTCATACACATGTCCTTGAGAACCTGTCAATCAGTACTGACAGGTGGCTAGCCACCTGCTCCCCTCTACTCCAGGAGTGCACAGCACTTCTGAAGCAGGTTTCTCAGTTTGCCCATGGGGCTCAGCTCCACCTGCCCTCTACTGCTGCTTATTGGTGCATTCTTGATGTGTGGCCCTCTTCTCATCTCATTTCAAATTGTCCTGTCGATCTCCTTCTACCTTCCAAACAAACCTGGACTGGAAACCTTGTCTCCTGTCTTTCAACTATGGGAACTAAATCAAGGAGAGAGAGAGAGAGAGAGAAAGAGAGAGAGAGAGAGAGAGAGAGAGAGAGAGAGAAATGTCTGCGTTGTGTGTAATGATTTGTAACTCTGTAATTACCTAAGTGAAAGACAGCCCCTGCGTGAGAAAGTGTGTCATGCATGGGAATTGTAATTAATCTGATTCTGTGTGCCTGAGGTCTGTTTTCAAAAGCTTTTAAAGTATGGACACTGGAGCCAGACTGGTTGGCTTGCCCATTGCCTAGCAAGCTGCTTATCCACAGTTTCTTCATCTATAAAATGGGGGTAGTAAAGCCCATCCAGCTTCAGTGTGCAGCACATGAGCTAGCCTGTGGAAAGCTGTCGGGGCAGTGTCAGTGTCGGCATAAGGGCTAGCCGCTGGTTGCTAAGCACCGGGCTCTGTTACCACCAGGCTCACCAAGACCCAGGGAAACAGAGAGCAGTAGTAAAAGTTTTATTGGGACCCTTTGAAGTCAAAGTCACCTTTTGCATGACTAAGAAGGCTGAGCTGAGCTGAGCTAATGACTCCTTACTGTATCAATAGCCACGCTATAGAGGGTCTGCCCAGGGCAACATCATGCTGCCATCTTTCCGATCCTCAGAGTCACAGATTCCCACTGCCAGGAAAACACGTAGTCAGCGCCCTGCTGGCTGCTGAATCCAGACACAGGTAAGCAATGACTTAACATAATGAACTCTGCTGGGCAGTATGGCCCTTTGGCATGAGAAAACCTCTCTGTGGTGTTATTTCCAGTTGTCACGGTACAAATGCGGGCAATGACTTCATGCAGAAGCTCACAGGCAAGGGAGCGCACAGCTCTCCATACCCGACTGGTGGCCCAAGGAAGTTAGCGCCCATCTTTCCATCTCAGCTTCCAAAGCTAAGACTCCGATGTTGGCATGATTTGTTTGTGAGTCAGATCCCATGAGTTGTCAAAATGTTTAGCATCCCTCCAAAAACCTGTGTGGTAATTTCCCTGTGTACCCAAGCATTTCCATCCAGCTTCACGTGTTCTGCTCACCTGGCTTACCAAAGAACAGAGGTCCAGCCTACATTGTCCTCACTTTGACCTGCTTATGAACTCATCTACTAAACCTAAAGTTCCATTTTCTCCTGCCTCTGTCCCATTTCTGTTCTTTCTAATCTGTGATCTGGGCATGTGACTTTCCCCCACTCCAACCAGCCAGCAGCTCAGCAACAGCCCAGGAACCTTCTCTGATACAGCTGTTTCCAATATGCTGCAGGCTAGCGATTTTTGTTTTTTCAAAAAGACATGAAGTAAATATCGCAGGCCTCAGTTAGCCCGACTGGACTTTGCCATTGTAGCTTGAAGCAGCCACAGACAATGGCTAGGCCTCTGTGTGTGTGTTCAGTATAAAACTTTACTTACAAGTAAGTGATGGGCTGGATCTGGCTCACAGACTACAGTTCATCAACCCTTACCATAGTTCAAAACCAAAGTCGGCTCTCCTCCAGCCCTCCTCAATAGGTTATTAATGAACCCTCTGGCTTCCTTAAAAATGGCTTTATGTAAAATCATGCATGCGAAATTTCCTATATTTACTTCTAAAGCTGCTTTGAGACACAGCCGGGGTTGTTCTGCTGCACTTTGTATATAGTCACTATACTTTGTCAACTAAAAGCAGTAATTAGGGTCTGCGTATTCAGGCTTTCCTTTCATGAAAACCACATACTGGCCACGAGGTTACGCCCGTCGGAGTACTCATCAATGCTTCTTGCTTTCCTTTCCTTCTCAAGGAGTGCAGTATAATTTTGTTTACCACATTCTGCACAGTAACAAGGCTTTTTCTCCGCCACGGACACACAAAGAAAAGACGAATGTTGACTGTGCTAACTTGGGCCCAAAGACATCTGTATGGAAACTTCGGGACGGAAATACCATTCCTTAGCCTCTTTCTCCTGCTCTCCTGAGTTCAGCTTGACACAAATGACTTGTCATTGTGGTGACAAAAGACTTCATTAACATGGCCATTCTGATCCTGGTAAACATGTTTATTTACACTTGAGCGCCAGAAAGAATGAAGTCACAGAGAAGAGACCTCAGTAGGTGGCCACCCTGGCACCTCGCTTAAACAAGCTGCCATTCCAGTCCCCAGGGTTAATGAAAGTACGGGCATGCCCTTGCTGAAAGACGACAACATTTGCAATCAATGCCTGTCACAGTTTTATTTAATGATACGTGTCAGTGTTGTTCCTAGTGTGTTCTTTCCTAATCCCTTGTTCCTCTGCACCCCCAGTGGATGTAAGAGGGATAAATTGGGTCTCTGCAGTGACACGTGCTAGTCGGTGAACTAGAAGGGAAATCGTTGCTTTTCTTTTTCCCTTTTCCTTTCACTAATAATTAGAGATTAAGTAGTTCTCAGAGACGACAAAACCTGAAAAGGTACAATCCAGGGTGCTTACATGGGATCATGGGAACGGAAAAAGCAAATCACCACTCTGGGGAAAACAGAACGGGGATGCGGCTGCTTCTTCTGTGGGAGCAGAACACAGGTCACTAAAGTTAGATGTGATGCTAAGGCTCCTCCCTGATGCATGGGGCTGAGGTGGGTGTGTCGGGAGTCCAAGGCCCTGGTGTGACTTACACTAGGAACACACACGGTGTAGACGCCACTGAGAGGGCAATTCCTGTGATGGCCTCAACGGCTGGAGAAGATGCCTCACAGAACTAGTTCATTCTCTGACCTGAGGCCCCTACATCGAGGCCAGGCCCTTCCTCTGGAATCAACCAACCAAGCCTGCTTCTGCTCCCACACTCCTTGAATACTCCAGAGAGAAGGTGGGCGTTATACCGTTTGGGGAGAAGAGAAACCCTGCTGGTGACAGATGGGAGCCAGACCTCAGACTGGTCTTTCTGGGAGTCATTGGAGTGAAGGCAGGCTCCAGGGCAGAGCTAAGGGGCAGAGTATTAAAGAGATACATGTTCATGGAGTGTGAATGTCACTCAGGGCATACAAGTGAGTATCATGAGTCCCGGGGCTACATGCTGTGGAGGTTACGTGAGACTTTAATAGCAGCTTTCTCTATGCCCCAGGCAGGAGGGGTTCCTTTTTGCATCCTTTTCCTGAGAGTGAGGCTTCAGCTATTAGAAGAAGCAGAGGTGGGAACAGAGTCTGCTATAAGGGGATTCAGTTGCAGCTAAAGAAAGATTTGTGCATCTGGATAAGGTCCCATATCCAGCATCTGAAGCCATATCTTTCTCTAATCTCTTGAAGAGGAGAACCTGATAGGTCCAACAGGCATCTAGCTGGGAATCTTGGAGAGAAACTGTGTGTGTATGTGAGAGGAGGGAGAGGAAGGAAGAGAGGAAGGGAGGGAGGGAAGGAGAGGACATAAGAGAGAGACAGAGAAAGTGAATGAGAATCAGAGGAGGAAAATGAAGAAAGTAGAAAGAAAAGAAGAAAGATTCATGGCTGTCTAGACTAATAACTAACAAGAGCCCAGGGAGAAGGCCCCATGGTAAAATGCCTGCTAGGCAAGCATCAAGACCTTTGCTCAGAACACCTCACCCAGCTAGGCATGGTTGGTTGATCTTTACTGCAGGAGTGGAGGGAAATTCAATTTCCTGATGTTGCCTATGCTGGGAACCTATAGGCTGGCAGGTGCCACTGTGAGTGCAGAGTCCTTGGATGGCCTCGCTCTGATTCCAGCACTGGGAGACGGATACAGGAGAATCCCCAGGACTTACCTGGCCAGCTAGTCTAGCCAAATCACAAGCTCCAGGTTCTGTGAGAGATCTTGTCTTAAGAAATAATAATAACAGTGAGACAGGGAGTGACCAGGCAAGATATGTAATGTTGACCTCTGGCCTTACATAGACAGGCCCTTACACCTCTACACACATGTACACACCACACACACACACAAAATAGAACAAGGCAAAGAATAACTCGGCAAGATAAACATTTGAAAACAGGCTTTGCACCTTGGATCTAGAGTCTAGGTGGGGAGGTGATGATAACGACAGTGACGTCTTTGGCTGCAGCAGCCAGACCAAGGGCTTCAGACATGCATCCGCCACTCCAGGCTCTCATCCACTTAGAGAGCACCCCTGCTACTCGGAGGCTGAGCAAAGGGCCAAAGGCTTGTCTCTTCAGAAACTGGCCGCACCCTGTCAGTGCGTCCTTGGGAACAGACTAACACTTCAAGAGCTAAGGTTAACAGCAAAGGCAGTTTGCAACTAACAGAGACAAGAGTTCGAAGCCCAAGGAGCTCTTAGGCGATTAGGAGAGACAAGATGAGCAATGCCTTCATCTAATAATAATAATAATAGTCCGAGAGCAAGGGCATGCTGTACAGACCCCAGGAGAGCCTCAATTGTTCACTGACCTAGAGCATCATGGGGCACTTTGGTTTGCCTTGTCCTTGAGTGTGACCTTTGTAGATGGCAGCACCATGTTGTAATGTAAAAAGTTTGGACATACCCGGGACGCGGTCCTTCTTTGCATTGAACTCTGCTCTTCACCTCATACATACTTTGAATTCCTAGAGCCTCCTGGCAGTGTGTCTGGGCACTGCTGGTTGCTTTTGTAAGAACCACTTTAGAAATATGAAGCAACACAAAGAGATTTAACTATTCAGACAAGTTATTGGCCTCATGAGGTGGCAAGGTTGGGATTCTAACGGAGACCAATGCTCCAGAAGAAGGAGAATGAAGACCAACCACTATCAAGATGGACAGACTTGTAATTACTTCCACAGCAAGCATACTCAATATTCCTGGTCCCAATAAAAGTAGGAATATGCCTCATTTTTCAAAGGAAGAAACCGAGCAGCAGGAGATGGGGGTGGGACTTAGAAAAGACCATGGTTAGTTTCTTGGCAGAGTAGGGACCCAAAGCTGATTCTTTAGTGTCTACCTTCATCTTGTTTTTATTTTTCCTTCTGTCTCCACTGTTTGATATCCTGACCCCTTTCCAGGTTTCATGTTGTTGCCTCCTAGAGATTGCTAGAGCTATGAGCATTTATTCCCACGATGAGCAAGGCAAGATTTCTCCAGAATCGAGATATTTTATTTTTTCAACATGGAAAAAGCAAAACTGGAATATCTAGTGTCACAGTTTCCTCTATCAGCAGAACCAGCTTTTGACTATATAGAAGTTTTGTTTGTTTGTTTGTTTGTTTGTTTGTTTTGGTTTTTGTTTTTTGGTTTTTGGAGACAGAGTTTCTTTGTGTACCCTTGGCTGTCCTGGACTTGCTTTGTAGACCAGGTTGGCCTCAAACTCACAGAGATCCTCCTGCCACTGCCTCCCTGAGTGCTGGGAGACGTGCACCACCATGCCTGGCTTATGTGGAAGCTTTAAACCTTGGTAAAAGAGGCACTCTGACCCTAGCTTGTTCTGTAATCCCAATGAGCCAAGTGAAGTTTTAAGAGCTCACAGAAAGCAGGGTTTTGCATTCTCAACTGGGAAGACCACACCCCGAAAAACTGTTGTAATAAACACCGAATGGATTTGCCACCCACTAACTGAGTCATCTGTCAGGTTGGTGTGGATTTTTGCATGTCAGGGTGCCCAGCCCTTTGGGGCAGAAGGGCTGGTGACATGAAGTAACAGGGACTCGAGGTATCAAACAGCATTCTTGAAGTAAGTGATATTTTGGAGACCCCAAGCGTTGAAGCAGACGAAACTAAGATTTTAGGTTTAGAAATCGAAGTTGAAAATCAAATGCACACTGACAAATATAGAGGCAAAAAGGAAAATTATGAAAGTGGAGGCAACTGTCAGCTCTTCTGTTAAGATTGGACCTGGGGGACTGGGAAGGTGGGTAAAGATTGAGTTAAGATCTCCAGCACTAGAACATGGCTCACAGAATCAACTGACTAGGCCTCACGGGGGCTTGCAGAGGTCAGGGAGTCTGAACAGGTCTGACTTAGATCCTCTTCATGTATGTTACGGCTGAGGAACTTGGTGTTCTTGTGAGAGTCCTAACAGAGGGAGTGGGGGCTTTCCCTGTCTTTTGCTTACTTGTGGGACCCTTTTCCTCCTACTAGGTTGCCTTGTCCAGCCTTGACGTGTCTGTTATGCAGTGTTTGGTTGATGTGCCTGGGAGGCCTGCTCCTTTCTGAGGGGAAGGGGTAGGTCTGGGGGAGAGGGTAAGAAGGGAGAAAGAATGGAATGAGGGGAGAAAGGAGGAAACTGAGATCCGGATGTAATATATGATAAAAATTAAAATATTTAAAAAGATTTTGCTGAATGAAAAAAAAAAAGATCCCCAGCACCCACCATGCTTTGTTTTGTGTTATGTTTTTAAGAATGTGAGGGTGCAGACCTTAAACCCCCAGCACTGTTAGGGCTAAGACAGGTAGATTCCTGGGACTTCCTGGCCAGCCAGTTTAGCCAAAAGAATGTGTTCCAAATTCAGAGAGAGACCTTGTCTTCAAAAATAAAAATAAAAAAATAAAGGTGAGCAGGGAATGGTAGCACACTCCTGTAATTCTAGCACTCGGTGGGGGTGGGGGCAAGGCAAGAGTTCGAGGTCAACCTAGTCTACAAAGCAAGTCTAGGACAGCCAGGGCTACACAGAGAAACCCTGTCTTTAAAAAAACCAACCAAACAACCAAAAAACAAAATGGTGGTGAGCAACTGAGGAAGCTACGTTGACATCAACCTCTAGCTTTCACACGCACCTGCCCAGGTGAATGAACCCTCACACATAAGAACACATGCATCCACCACACACACACACACACACACACACACACACACACACAAGTGCACACAGGATGAAAGGAAAGATACAAAAGAAAGGGAAAATATTAGGTGTGTACTGTATAGAGGGAAACCCTAAATAACAAACAGGAATTAGAGAGAGTATAGAAATAACGGGTGGGAAGCATGAAACATGGCTTGTTGGTTTCCTGTGAGTGTTCCAATGTGGAGTCTTCAGAAGGGTGTTTTTCCAGTACCAGAGGTTGAATGTAGACCCGTGCATGCGCTAGGCAAGTGACCTCACTGAACAATAGCCCAGCCCTCCAATATGATGCCACAGGATTAGTACACTCAATTTGCCTCATAGTGATCTTGAGGAATATTTTAGTTGGGATCAATCCTATCTGTGGTGATAAATAAGCCTGAAGTTTTTAATGTCTCAACAAAACAAAGACAGTTGTCCCCAATTATGAGTCCGAAAATAAGGGTTCTTCCTCAGTGGGAACCTTTTCTCCATAAAGGTCTGTAATACTTGTTAAATAAATTACCTATAGAAGGCTAAGCAAGCTTTCGGGGACACAGATCCTTTCCATATTAGAATTCTCCAAATCTCTCGAGTCTTGGGGACCTCGGCATGTGGCTGCTTGTGGAAGACTATGGGATGGAGTGTTGATTCCAAAGGTCCACATCCAGAAAGGAAATCTATCACTTCTGAGTGAATCCCACCGGCTAGGAATCATGAAGAAGAGCAGTAACTTCAGGAACCCAGGACCCTCTCATCTTCTTGTAGCTCAGTGATGGGCTGCCCTCAAAATTTGGACCACGATCCAGTGGCTTTGTAGCTGGAAACCTGAAGAGCCACTGAACTATATCCTGAGTACAAGTCATGACTTCCTAAGTAGTTAATCTCCTGGGTCGGTCAGGATGAGAAAGAAAAAACAGACAAACAGAAACAGAAATAGGGGCATACATTAAGTGTCAAGGGTACTTTAGCTTCCTCATTGTAAAGCGGAGATAAGAAGAATACTTGCTTCATACAATTCCAGGAAATGAAGTAGTTGTATGAAGAAGTGCTTAGAGGGGTGCCTGGCTTATATTAAAGGCTCAGTAATAAACAGCAATGGGGAAAAGAGGCCAGGGAGAAGGAAGAAAGAAAAAAAAAAAAAAGGAAGGGTTCCTTGTAGTGGAAGTTTTACCAAAGCAGAAGTTTCTGCTTTTTTCTTATTAGTCTGAACTTAGTCACATGACCATTCATAGCTGCAAAGGAAGCTGTGAAATGTAGTCTTGATTTATTCTATCCAAGATTTATATGTTTGTCTAGGAATCAGAACGTCCTTCACCTCTCGTGGGAAAATAGAATAATAGGTATTTGGAATAGCTAATGGATTTTTCCATGGTCACCTTCAGCCTAGACAAGACTCCATTTCTTCTTTTTTTAAATTTATTTATTGTTTTATTAATTACATTTTATTCACTTTGTATCCCAGCTGTAGCCTCCTTCCCTCATTCCCTTCCAATCCCACCCTCCCTCTCTATTCTCCTTCCATGCTCTTCCCCTTGTCTACTCATAGGGGAGGAGGCCTTCCATCTGATCCTAAAGACTCCATTTCTATGGCTGCTAAGTCCCTGATGAGTGGGCAACACTTTCTGGCTTAAAAGACAGGATTGGAGCCTGAGACAGTTTTAGGCAGAACTTTGGAGTGACAGACAGTTTACCCCTCCATCATCCATAGGCACGTGTTGTCAGAGAGCCCCAACCAGCGTATTTTGGAAACCACAGTGTTGGGTGCTGCTCTCATATGGCTTGAATGCCTCATTTGCAAACACATGCCATCTCTCAGGAACTGTGCAGGAATATGAACCACCCCAAAGACTAAAGCTGATGTTCCTAACATGGGCCTTACCTCCCCAAGTCATTCCGAAGCATTAGGCAGGAAGTCCATCTTCACCCACGCCTCAGCTGCTTCTCCTTCCATTTATTCTTCAACCTATGATGACACTCAGCTCCGTTATTGCTTCCCTGGCTTCCATTCCCACCCTAGGCCCTACCCCTATCTGTCTGCTCAAGCAGACATCATCCAGGCCTGGCCTCCCTCTTAAGACTTGATGTTATGATTCAGTTTTTGCCCTCTCAATACCACTTATGTTGACATCATAACCCTAGCACCTGCCGGCATAATGTCATTTGGCAATAGGGTCACTGCAGATGACTACAGGCCACACTGGGCACTTCCCATTGCAATATGATGGATGTCCGCTTAAAGGGAAAAGTGGAGCCTGGGGAGTAGAATGTTGGTAGAACGTCCGCTGTGCAGAGAAGAGGACCCAGTTCCGGATTCTCGGCACCTACATAAAAGTCCGGTGTGGCAGCATGGGTCTGTAACCACAGCACTGGAGGTCTAGCTGAAATGGAGAGGTCTGGGATCAGTGAGAGACAATAACTGAAACACTAAGGTTGAAAAGGATTGGTGAAGACATCCGATGTCGAACTTTGACCTCTACGTGAACATGAATGCACAAGTACATATATGCACATACTCGTGTGTGCACACAGGAACAAGCGCAACACACATACACACACAGGAAAGGTGGACCCTGCAACACAAAGGCTTTCACTATTCTCAAAAGTAACCAACATTACCGACGTTTTAATCTCAGGTTTCAGAGCAGCGAGACAATGAACGTCTTCTGTGTGAGATGCGGCCGACAGTGTTCTGCCTCGATGGTCCCAGGAAAGCAATATACCTTGCCTGGTCTCTGCTCAGCAGAGCAAAACTTTGTTCCTGCTGTCCAGGCTGGGATTTTCTCAGTAGCTGGTTCTACAGACCCCTGCTGAATCCATCTACCACCCACCTGGCTCCCTGGGCCTCTTTCCATTAAGTACTCCAGGTACTGCCTGCCTTCAACATACTTAGTGTGGGCCACAGCCTCCATTTTAAGAATCCCCCTCATACAAGCAGCATTTCAATGGAAGCCAGAGCCTTTTAGCTCTTCCTGGGACTTTATTTGTGCAGCAGAATGGAACAGGGCAGAGCAGCCTCCGAATGCGAATGCTGACAATCACAATAAAAAAATTAGAATGATTTTCTTAGGGGCCTTCTGCTTTGCACGAACCAAAGCAGAGGTGAGTCCTTCTCAGAACTTCCACAGTGTCTTCTGAAGTCCTGACGTCTCCGCTGTTATCTACGACATGTTTTCCAGTGATAGAAATGAGATGGCTCATATCAATTGTCAACTTGCCTGGATCTGGCATCACCTAAGACACACCTCTGCTTGTGTCATAAGGGTGGTTCCAATGAGGCTTAACGGGTCAGGGAAGACCTGCCCTGAATGTGGAGATCACCACTCCATGACCATCTCTATTTCCCGATTATGAATTTGACATGAACAGCATGCCCATGTTCCTCTCACGGAACTGCTTCCCTGCTTTGATAGACGGGACCCTTAAACTGTGAGCCAAATAATTTTTTTTTCCTTTAAGTTGCTTCTTGTCAAGTATTTGGCCACAGCAAGGAGAAAGTTAACTACTATAGCAAATAAGTGGGTTCCATGAGTCAAGAAGCCCAGGAAATGGAGTGGAAAGGCAGCCAGCTAGTCTGACCTTATCCAGAAGGGAAATCCATTAGAAAAAGCTCCTGAGCGACTTGAGCCTCTGTACAAATGTCACGTGCCCCAGGCTTTCCATATAGCTGCATTATCAAAGATTTACTTCCTTAACTATCCTAAGAATTTTGAGTTCATAGAGCATGGTCACTGAAAATACAGGATAGAGAGAGAAAGCCCTTACAGATGGAAGGACATGGGAGGAGGGAGGAGGAAGGTCGCTAAGGAGTGCTGAGGAAAACGAGAGGACCACAGGCTGATGCAGGTGCACATTCCAGATCCGGGAGGCTAGGATGGGATGGCAAAGGGATGGGAAATGAGTCTCCATCCCCAGACTGTGGGGCAAGCGCTCTCCGGTTAAATGGGCATCAACTGCAGCTTTGAACTGGAAGAGAAGTCCTAAATGACCAATCCAAGAGGGGACATCCAGGGACAGCCACTGAGCGAATGCCCACTCCCTGGGCTGCTGAGCGTGTGGAAACGGAGGGGACGCTTCTGGGTCTGTTGCCCTCTCACTCCCAGCGTCCTGGGAGAGCAGAAGGCAGAAGCAACACAGGGGGCTTGCTCATGCTTCTACTGGGCCAGGGATGACCAGCAGCAGGGCCATGGGCTTTCCTTCTAGCTAGCTCTGCTTCAGGAAGCCAGGAGTAGCTTCCATTTGGGGCCAGGGGTTGTGTCTCCTGGTTGTACTCCAGGCTGAGCTCCGCAGGTCCAGGGTTTACGGTAACTTGTGCGCTCTGGTGCCTGGCAGCCCTGTTGTGTGTTCAGGCTGCTCCCATGAAAAAAATGGCGAAGGAACGCGTTTTTTTCCTTCCTCCATAACCTCACTTCCAGGAAGAGAGAGACGAGGAGCAAAGAGCAGGGAATCCAGTCTACATCGCATCCGAGTTTTATTTTGTTTTTATGTTTTTAATTTTCAGATGAATAATTCAGTGGCTACGCCAAGGTTGAAATATTTTTCTGTTTTCAGTGAGATGTGAGAAAAGGGAAATGAATTTTAATGAAATGTTTTGGTTTACTTTATCGGAGGCTCCCAGTTTAGAGGGATTCCCAGGCCCTTAAACTACTGTCAGTTCTGTAACTTCTTGCCTGAAAAAGAAAACGGAAAAGCAGATGGCCGCTCTTGCTCAGCCCTCATGTACCCTATGATTGCCCGGATGGACAGAGCTACCTGTAAGCATGGGGCTGAGCCACAGGACTGTCTGCTCTGTTCTCACGAGTGCAGACGCAGGTCTCCATCCGTGGCGGGGAAGCACCTGCCTCAGGTTACTGGGGCCTAGCCATCCCTGTCTGGCCAGGCTGTTGTGAGGTTGGCACTTGGCCAAGTATTCTTAGCCGAACAGGAAGAATGTGAGTGCTCCTAAATTCTGTAAACACGATTTAAGGGAGGCAGAGAAAAGTGGCAAGATCTCCAAGGGGAAGACGGAGCTGTCAGGTGGAGGTGATGTCACGGGTATCTGAGAATATGCCAGAACATGAGCTAATTCATAGCTTCGGGCTCAGGACATGTTCTCAAGCAAAGCTTTCTGAATCAAGTCAGCAGCTAACGACCGACCACATGGATTTCCTTAAATAGGATTGTTGATGGGTTTCCTCCTGAGTCAAGAAGCCACCTGCCCCAGTGAGTTGTCATCAATAGATCACTCAAAGGTATGATTTGCTGAGCCCCTTCCCTGGTATCTGCATGGAGGTGGTTTTTGGGAGATGGGGAGTTGAGGAAAACCAGCCCCTGCCTGCCAGGACTTATGAAAAATAGGCTTGTCAAGACAGAGCCTATGCACACTCAACCAAAACCCAAAGAGTATCTGTCATCAAGTGCTCCTTGCTGGGGCTCTCACTGGCCATCCTGTCTAAGGTCACCCTGTCTAGAGAGCCTAGTGAATATCTGAAAAAGACACAGAAGGGCATCCCTTGAAATAACTTGGCTATAAAAGATTTATGTGGCCACAGGAAGCTGGTAACAAGTGTCTTCTACATGCTTGGCCATTTCAGGTTTCGAGGCACCTTCAGTATCACATATATTATCCTCATTGTAGAGAGGGGGAAGGTCACTGATGGCTTAGAGAGGGCCTCGGGACCTAGAGGACAGCCACTCTAAAAAGAGAAATATCAGGAAGAACGCTTGTGAAGTTGCTGACCTGAACCAAACCAGAGCCTCACATTTCTCATTCTCTTTCCTCCGCCTGACTCCCTCCAGGAGAAAGGTCCAAAGTTCCTTCATGGATGTCACCATGTTACCTCTCCCCCACCCCCCAGCGGGTAGCTGAAGGACAGATGCCATTGTTCGGCTTGCACTTTCCTCTCTTTTGGGAGTCCCAGCTCCTACGTCTCCGCCCTGGGCTATTCTTTAGCCCCACTGCACATGCTATCCGCTGTCAGTTATGTTAAATTTAATCACCCTGTACTTGTACTGGCAAAGCAGAGGTCATTGTTTTCTTTCAAGGTTGAGAGGGAGACAGAGGGAGCCCCAAGAGCTCAGAAGGGAGGAGTCTGTCTTTATAGGAGTTCAGGACTATGATAATGTGGAGGGGAGGGCCTGGGAGAGTTGGCGTAGATAAGTCTGGCTCTAGAACACAACTGGCTTTGGGGAAGGGGGATCAGCGATGAAGAAATAGTTCCACTGTGGAGAGCTGCAGTAAAGAAGTGAGTGGGTCAAGGAAGAGATGCTGTGTTTTCTTGCCGTTAGGCAAGCTGTAATATTTATCTGGGCAGAGCAAGCAAGACCGGGCAGGAAAGCAGGGTGGGTGGTTCAGGGAGATGGAGTCTAACCTTCCAACAAAACATATTTCACAGGCTTAATAATTACCATAGTGAGGAAGCGGCTAATTGTTCTGACCTGTTTTCTGCTGCTATAACAAAATCTTGGAGACTGGGTGACCTGTAAGGAAAATTGTTTCTTTTGACTGTTTGTGCTGGATGCCAAGAACTGGAGAGCACCGAGTGGTTGCTCGATTAGGTAGGAATGGCTCTCACAGGCTCACAGGCTTGAATACATGGTCCCTAGCTGGTGGAACTGTTTAGGAAGGATCGGAGGTGTGCTACTAGTGGCAGGCTTGAGATTTCAGGGGCCCATTACAAGTACAGGCATCTCTGCCTTGTGGTTGTGTCTTAAGGTGTGAGCCCTCAATTACAGCTCCAACGTCGTGCCTGCCTGCCTGCTGTGGTGCTTCCTGCAGTGGTGTTGTGGGCTTACTCTCTGAAACTGTAAGCCCCAAATAAACTTCCCCCATCTATATGTTGCCTTGGTCGTGGTATCTCACTGTGGTGATAGAGAAGCAACTAAGACGCACACGGTGCCAGTCTTGTGCTAATTCCACAGGAGGGACAGCTTTGCTGCTCTGTTGGTGACTAAGCCAGTTCCAAGTGACACTGAATATACAACTAGAATAAATGAGTAAACAGCAAGTAAAGTTAGAGGTAATTATCATTTGCAAATACATATAAAAAATAAGTTCCAAATGCATCAGATTTTGTTAAATAAATTTAAAAAAATTTTTTTGTTTGTTTGTTTTGTGTTTTTAGTGAACACATGTGGAGGTCAGAGGACAACTTGTAGGAGTTGGTTCTCTTCTTCCACGTGGGTCCTGGGGATCAAACTGAGCCATGTCACTGGTCTGACATTAGAAATTAAAGGTAGCCCCGACGTGCCATCCTAGGCACTCAGAAGGCTGATACTTCTGAGAGGTTAATGCCCAGAAGGAGGACGCTAAGCTCTAAGTCTGCCTAGGCTACAGAGTAAGTTCAGGATCGGTCAGGCCAAGTTAGCAAGACCTTGTCTCAAAGTAAAAAGTAAAAAGAGACTGCTCAGTGCAACTAGAAGTTACAGCTCTTGCTTAGCATGTGTGAGGCCCTAGTCTCTAGTACCACTGGGGACGAGGGTTAAACTGGAAATGAAATTATGAAAGTGTATAGCACAGACACATTTATCTAAAGCCTTGGAGTAGGCTTGCCTATGATTTAAAGATCCAGAGCCATAAAAAATAAAAGAAAATAAATGTGATCATATGAAAAGAAAAGCTCCTAGGGAGGAAAAACAGAACAGCAAAGTCAAAACACAAATATCTGCCATCCATTCTTCCCATATCCATTTTCCCAGCTCTTCCCAGAGCTCCTGCAAATCAAGACTGGAAAACCAGACAACTAGACGAAAGCAAGCAAAGGACTGGAATAATGACTTCACTAGAAAAAACACAGATAGATCTCAAATTAACGAAGGGAATGCATGCAGGGAATCTGCATGAAGGGAACGCAGATGAAACTCCCCTGGCACACTGATTTTCACCCAGAAAAAGATATAAGAAGACACTGTCCTGTGGAGTCTGAGGGCAGACAGCTCCGGGAAAACAAAAAGTGGTTCAATTCTCACGGGGGCGGGGGGCACGCCCAAGCACCCTGAAAGGTAACTGCGCGGGTAGCTCTACCTTTATCCAGCATTTCCGCCTGGAAGCCTAGCCACCGATGCTCTGGGATGGAAATGGGGGGGGGACACCACTGTATGATTACTGGAAGAGGAACATGTGAAACACGGGGGAGTGGTCAGCCATGCACCACTGTGACAGTGTGAAGCGAACCAGAGTCTCCATGTATCTTAGTTGGGAAATTTTCCCATAGTTAATAAGGTAGGAAAACCAGTGTTAGGACCATGCTGTCTTTTCTTCAAGAAGGGGGGATATGTAACGTGGCACTCCCACATTAGCACGCATTTGCATAAACAACATAGGAAATTAATCTAAAGGAGCAGGAGACGGGACAGAGTGGCCAGGAATGGGACAAAGATAGACTTGGGGTCTGGGCCCACCTGCCTGAGATGGTTCCAACGCCTCCCTGAAATTCTCCTCAGAGAACTAAATAAATAAGTAAATTTCAAGTTAAAAAATAAAAAAAAAGGAAAGAAAGAAGGAAGGAAAGAAAGAAAGAAAGAAAGAAAGAAAGAAAGAAAGAAAGAAAGAAAGAAAGAAAGAAAAAGAAAGAAAGAAAAACAAGGACGGAGGGAAGCTAACAGTAAGAAATTCAAATTAAAACAAAAGTCTTTTCTGAAATGTCATTTACCCTGAACCTTTAGTTTAAGTCCCATCCTACATTAAGTCAGACATCAACAGAAAATCCCACTAAGTCTGGAACTGGTCTTTAAAGTTACTAATGATTTCAACTACTTGCCTAACCAGAGGGATGGCTCAGAGGGGAATGTGCTTCCTGCCTGAGCATGAAGACCTGAGTTTGGTCCCTAGCGTACATGTAAAAACTTGGGCGTGGTGGCATGTGCTTGCAATACTGCAGCTGGGGGGAGCAGAGACACACAGACTTGCAGGCCTGTAAGCCTAGCCAAATAAATAAATAAATAGATAGATAGATAGATAGATAGATAGATAGATAGATAGATAGATAGGTAGGTAGGTAGATAGATAGATAGATAAATAAATAAATAAATAAATAAATAAATAAATAAATAAATAAATA
>NW_026596046.1:6383820-6423895 GCF_907164565.1 Psammomys obesus
ATAAATAAATAAATAAATAAATAAATAAATAAATAAATAAATAAATAAATAAATAAAAATGAATGAATAAATAAATAAATAAATATGAATGGTCCCCTGCCCAGGCAGATCACCCAAGATCGTACTCATCTTCACGCACACACACACAGTCTACCAACTAGGTTTAATCATATCTGTGGGAGTTCACATATTTGCCTTCCATATCTCTGCCATAAATTGTAAATATTTAAAACAAGGCAACCTGTTAAGATGTTTCAAAAAGATATGAAAGATGTCTGCATTTGTTTGTGCCTGCTGTGTTTCCTTTTTTAATGTTTTTTGTTTTTTTTTTCCCCAGACAGGGTTTCTCTGTGTAGTCTTGGCTGTCCTGGAGTCTCTTTGAAGACCAGACTGGCGTTGAACTCACAGAGATTCGCCTGCTTCTGCCTCCCTGAGTGCTGGATTACAGGCATGAGCCGAGCCACCGCTCCGGCTCCCGCTGCATGGAAGGTTCTGTGGAATTCTCCGGACCCCTGGCAAAGCACCTTTTGTCTGCTCTGTGGCTTGGATGGTCAAGCAGATCTCCTTCTTGCCATCTGCCAGGTGCCAAACAGGGGCCTTATCAGCAGGCCTCTCATTTGACCAGCTACTTCTTTTGCCTTGTGTCTCAATCAGCTGAAATATAGAACGTCACAGGGTTTCTTCGAGGTTGATGGAAATGTGCTGAAGTTAAATAATGACAATGGTTACACAACTCTGAAAATACTGAAATCCACTGACGTTTTAAAGGAAAGTTTTATGATGTATGAATTGCATTTGTTTTTTTAGTGCCTCCTTCCAGGAAATCTAACTTGACGCACACGGACACCTACCGTGTCAGGAGACCCTCATATCCACTGAAGCAGGTGCTACTGACCTCAGCAGTAAGTGGGTCATATATTCAGGAAGCTGAGGGCAAGGTTGTGGGAAGACTTCCTCCTCTGCAGAAAATTCTAAAGCAGCTAAAAGCGGTCCCCACTTCCGCTGCCATGCCCTAAGAGTTCTGAACCACACTCCCCAGAATATACACTTCCCAGGCAAAGAAGATGATTCAGGTCAGTGAAAACCTGATTGATTACTGAATGTATACCTTTTCCAGTATATGATGGTACAAAAGCAATACAAGTGCATTGGAACTAGGTTTGGAATTTTGAGTTTTGTTTTCTCTTTCTCTTCCGGATGCTAGAGAGTAGCAGTGAGACTCATGCTAATGAGGGCGAACAAATGATGCTGTGTTGCTAAGCTACCAGGGCAAATGCACCGCATTTTGGGTTTATGACATAGCCAACTGTCCAGCTGTCACTCCATTATAAGCTGGGGTGCATCCATATACACAAGCATCGAATTTCAAAGTGGTGTCACTTACCCTTCAATAAAACAATGCTCGTCTATGTGGAAGTTAGTCTGGGTAACCCCCAACTTCCTCTGGTTTCACAAGATCCCTCTGCTGTGGGGTTGCATCTTGGAAGGTTGCTAGTGCTCTGGGCTGGAGCAGCCGGTGCTCCCAGCCTTGTTTGTTTTTAAGATGTAGATCTAAAACAAACAGCAAGAGCAACCTGGGACAGTGGGAAGAAAGTCAGAACTGCATGTACTGCAGTGTTCCCATTCTACATAGCCACGTGAGTTTTGGTTTGTGTATTAAAAGTTAAGCAGGGAGGCAGTACGAAGTAGGATGTTTCCTGTGATGGGTACAGGTTTTAGTTCACACATGAAACATGTTGCTGACTTTGACACTGAAGGGAAGTTATTTTGTTTTGAGTTCAAAACAAAACAAGTCACTACAATAATGCTATTTCTCTTATAGATTATTACTTTTTACTAAAATTCATGAGTTAATGAGTGACTATTTACATAGAATGACTATTTACATATTGAGACTTTATTAAACAATCAATACTTAATTCTCACTATATAAAGATGATAGAGTAATAGCATTAGGATTTTTTCCCTTTTTTTTTTACAGTTATATGTTTACTTATTTATTTTTACTGGCAAGGTTAAATAAATATTCAATATAAGGAAATGTTCAGCTTGCATTTCTTTTCTGGCTATTTTTTATTAATAATGTCATTTTATGATTATTGCCAAAAACATTCCAATTGCACAGAGAAGGGATTATTTCCTAACACTTCTCTATTATACTAAATTAAATATTAATTATTAAAATATTAAAATTAACATCATGACAAATCTATTAATGTGTTCCTTGAATATGTTTCCAAAATATTGAGTGTAAATATATTTATATATTGAAAAATATTCCTGTTAATTTAAGATGGTCAAGAAAACAATCCTTAGCGCATGCTTTTGGTAAATTCCTAAATTTTATGAGCTATCTGGTGACTTATTTGGCATGAAATTGCTTGCGCCCTATAAGATGGTCAGCGTGTCTCTCTCTAGAAAAGCTGGGGTACAGAGTACATAGGATAATTTGTCTGTGGTCAGAATCCCAGTGGGATGAGCTCTGATTGGTGCCAGGCCCTCCTGACTTCCCTAGTGGTGAAAACTCGCATCTTTCTCCCCGTCTTCCACTATACCTGAAGTTGCCCACAAGATGCCACCTGCGACTGTAGACTCTGGCTACACATCTGTGGATCCAACTGTCGTTTCGGCCAGGAGTCAGGAGCAGAGAGCCCCATCTCCTGGGTCAGATCCTCAGCTCTGCTGCACTCATTTCTGCCTTAGGCTCTTAGCTCTCTCTGTTTTCTTCTGTGCTTTCTGCCTCTGCCTCTTGGGTTAATGCTTCCTCCAGCAGCCTTGTCAAAGAGGCTCGCCTGGAGTCAGGGATGTGCCTTCATGACGGGTAGGCTCACATCTGTAATCACAGTACTTGGGAGGCAGAGACAGGAGGATTGCTATTTGAGTGAGCCAGCCAGCGCTCCGAGGTGATTTCTAAGCTTGGGCGAAGGAGTGAGGCTATGCCTCCACCCCCACCCACAAACAAACAAGCAAACAGACAGACACACAGCCCACACTACCGAATGTAAAATGAACCTCTCAGTCACTAACCAGTTACTAAGCACTGCCCTGTTTCCTTTATTTTATAACTACAGCCAATTACTAAGCATTGCTGTTTCATTTATTTTTATAACCTACAGCATTGCTTAGCTCCCTATCCATCCATCTGTATTTTTTTCACTTTCTATCTCAGATATCAGATCAACACTTGGAGTACAGTTGGCTCCTAATAAGTGCTTATTAAAGCGCTGAAAGAATGAAGATGTGAAAGGATTAGTAACGCACTGTGCAAAGCCTAGCCATCCTGCATTCACAGGGCGAGGCGAGGGGCAGGGCACCTCACCGGTAGCCCTGAACTGCCAGGGACAGCGACAGGTTCCACCCATCAGTGCCTGGCAACACACTAGCACACAGTCATTCAGGGACTGGTTTCCCTCAGCCTTCTTCCTGGACCCCCATGGGTACAGAGAGCTATCCTTGAGGAGGGCAAGTGGGGGCAGTGTCGTCACAAGCCTGGCTTCAGAGTCAATCGGGCCGCCCTGGTTTCATGTCCTACTATAGGACATCTTAGCACGACTGTGTGCCACCAGGCCCACAGTTCTGTGGAGACCGGAGACCTGACAGAGCTCAGTGACCAAGCGTCCACAGGCTCCCAAAGAGAAGCAGGCAGAAGAAAGAAAACCAACCTGACCTCAGCTGTGTGAGCTTTTCGCCTTCCCTTCCCAAATCATTAACGGAGACTGACACTGTAGTATTTATCAAAAACTCTTGTTCCCTAAGTGGTGATACAGAATAATTATCTCAGCATGCAATCAGTGCAGGGATCTTCTTCAAAGCAATTTGTGGCAAGGATATGCATTTTTAAAATAGATTAGATTGTCAAGAGCTTGCCTCTTAAGCCTGCTCAGAAGGTATTCACAACTCACCTGGTGAGGCCATGCCCGTTTTCTCTTCATTAGGTGTTACTTAATTGAATCAAACAAAGTCATTTTGGGATTGTCCCAACAGAAAACCCTTTTTATCTCTTGGTGAATATGTCTCAACAAGGCCCTAAAGTAAATAAAGCCAGGATTCCACTCACCGGGTGGAGGGCTGGTGTGTCTCCCCTCCCACCCTACCCCCCCTCCAAGCCTACGGACGTCATCTGTTTGTCTTCGCTTGTGGAGTTAACTGTTGCCAAGGAAAGCAACAAGTTGTCTGGTGGACTGTTTGTTTGTTTTAATTATTAAAGAGAGACATTGTTATTCCCACCCTATCCCCAACCCCATCCCATGTGTGTGCTGGGCGTGGAGTCGAGGACCTTGTGCCTGTTAGGCAAGGCTCTACTGCTGAGCTACACTCTCAGCCCCCCCCCCCACCCCCAACGCCCCCAGCCTACAAAGCTATCACTTTGTAGCTCTGACTGACCTGGAACTCCCAGAGATCCCGCCCACCTCTGCCTCCCACCCGCTGGGATGAAAAGGCATGTTCCTCCGCCAGCAGCCCCTTTCTTTTAACAAATGAGTTGCCCATAGCGGGAGTATGCTTGTAGTCCACGCACAGTCGCGGGTGCTGTGTTCACCCTTGGCTCATTTCCTCTGGGTTGGATCTGTAATTTCTCTGCGTTCGAATGTGTATGTGGAGGTCAGGGGCTACAGCCAGGGGTCTTGATTATTCTCCACCTTATTTTATTTATTTATTCTGAGTCAGGCTCTTTCATTGAACCTGGAGGTCACCGACCTAGCTAGACTGGCTAGCTAGGGAGCCCCAGGAGTCCTCCTGTCTCCTGTCCCCAGTGTTGTTGGGATTAGGGATGGAACCCGATTTTATATGGCTGCTGGGGATGGACTTCAAGTGCAAGCACTTTGCTAACCGAACAGTCTCCCAAGTCCCTGGGTCTAGAATTTGAAACTCTGTTCTCTATTAACGAGCAGCAGGGCAAAGAGCATGTCTCTGCAAAGTCCTTGGCAGATAGGATGCCTGTCTCCTGTATACCTGTGCTCCTGGGGACCTAGCCCTCTCGGGGCTGAGAACAGAACTCAGGGCCTTACATGGATTGGGCAAGTGTTCTACCACCGGGCTATATCACAGTCCAGCCCCTGCCTTTCTAATACTCTGGGTCGGAGGGATAGGGCCCCGAGAGAAACTGTGAAATAAAATTGACCAGCAAACCAAACACTTCAGACCCCCAGAGCCCCCCCCCCCCCCCCCCCCCCCCCCCCGGCTTTATACAGTTCCCGAAAACAGTCCAGAAACCTGGAACATGGCTCGAGGGGGCTTTTTCTCCATGACCCTTCCGGAAGCAGGGGGGTTTGTCTGTTACACTTCTGTTGTGGGTTTCCTTCCTGACTCCACCTAAACTCCAATTCCACCCAAATCGTCAGCAGCCGGAGATCACGCCTCCATCACCAGCCAGGCTGCCACTGCCTTGCTCCTGGCTAGTATCGGATGTCACTGTGGGTCACCCTGAGGGAACCAGCCCTGCTCCCTTGGCCCTTACCTTAACCGCGCCCCGTCTACTCAGTCATCTGACCTGTCACGTGGCTCGACGCACCCCCCCCCCCCCCCAAGTCCCCGCCCGCCCTCTGCCTATTCTCCGTGATCCCGAGGGTCACTCAGTCTCCCGTGAAAGGCAGCTGGTAACAAAAGCTCGCGGGTACCTACGGAGAAGCCACGCGAACGCTCCGATCCGGACTCTCAGCTTTCACCCAAGGCGAGAGACCCCACCCCCACGCACAATGAAAAGCCCGCGGGGTTTCTAGAACACAAAAGCAAGATCCAAGAAGTTTCAACCACGAGGAATCAGCCAGGAACTGGAAACCCAGCAAAAGCATTTTCCATCCCACATCGGTGCTGTGTTCTGCTGCTCACAAGGCTGGGGATCTCCGGGGCAGCCTGGACTCATGTATTATATAAACTTGGCCTTGGCTTTGGCTCCACGCTCATCTCAAACGCTGCAGGACATTTGCAAACAGATGGGTGTGAGATCCAGCTGCTCCAGCACCTCCCTTCGAAAATTTCCCTGGCCTTGCTCTCCCCGAGGCTTCTGGAGTGTCCCATTCTCTCCGGCCTTTCCCATGACCTGGAGATGGCACTCTGAAGCACGAGGCTACCTAAAAGCGGCATTCTATTATTAACCTAAGGTGTTTCTGTCACAACCCTGGAGGCCAGGGAGCATTTGGGAACTCTTTGTTCATTCAGGAGTTATCAGGGATTAGCACCCCTGAGTTTCTCTGCTTGTGAACAGAATGGCTCCGTGGAGGGGGTGTTCAAACTCAGAACACCAGGTCCATGGGCTTGGGAGTCTAGCTGGACCCCAGGAACAGTCAGTCAGTCTGCCTGCCTGTCTGTTTTCTTCCACCCTCCCTTCCTTACTTCCTTTCTTCCTCCTCCTTTTCCTTCTTTTTTTTTTTTTTTTTTTTTTTGAGACATGGTTTCTGTGTAGCCCCGGTTGCCCTAGAACTCACTCTTGTAGACCAGGCTGGCCTTGAACTCAGAGACCTGCCTGCCTCTGCCTCCTAAGTGCTGGAATTAAATGCTTAGGAAGAAAATTTCTACAAGCCACCAAGCCATGATGCTGGCGCTGAATTTTGTTTGTTCATTATTTGTCTTTGAGACAAGGTCTCCCTTTAGCCCAGGATGGCCTCAGACTTGCAGTAATCCTCCTGCCTCAGCTGTTTTGGTGCTGAAATGACAGGCCTGTGCCACCACACCAGACTCTACTGTTTTTCTTCATTAAAAAAGGTTTTGTCAAACCGGGCACAGAGGCACAGCCCTGTACACCTGGTATTTGGAAGGCAGAGGCAGGTGGATGTCTGTGAGTTCGAGGCCAGCCTGGTCTACGTAACAAGTTTCTGGACAGTCAGAGTTACATAGTATGACCTGGTCTGGGTGGGGGGAGTTTGTCAGGACTAGGTTTTGTGGCTCAGTTGGTTGAGTTCTTTCATGGCATGCTCAAAGCCCTGGCTTACACCCATAACACTTCATAACCTGGCACACACCAGCAGTCCTAGCACCCAGGAGGTAGAATCACAAGGATCAGAAGTTCAAGGCTGTGTTCAGCTACACAGGCGTTCCAGGCCAGCCTCCAATACATGAAATCCAGTCTCAGGAAAAGAAATAAACGTTGGCCAACCAACATAATAGCATGACCAAGAGGTCAGAAGGCTGGCCTCCTTTCAAGGAGTCTCCGGCATGCCAGAGGCACACGTTGACAAACACAAACGTTTGTTATGAATTATAACATCTGTCCTTGTGTGTGATGAAAGCCCTTTTCTGGAGCACCGCAACTTCAGCAGGACTCGCTCTGGGAACACAGAAACAGAATCTTTCATAGCAGCAGGTGTCTGCAGAGGCTGGCTAGGCGCCAGCCTCGCAGAACAAGGGCAAGACAAAGGCCGGCACAGAGTGTGGATCTGAGCGCGGAGCTGGGAGGACCAGCATGGAAGCCAGCAGGTGTGATCCTTGCAAGGACTCAGGCTCTAGCTCTGCCACCCAGGAGCTGCGTCATCTTAACTTTTCTCAGATTCCTGATCTGTGAACTGGGATCAGCCTGTTTCGCTGCAGCGATGTGACAATGACACAGAATTCAGAGAAGTCACACAATTCAAGTCAGGTTTACTCAAGTGCTCTGGTATAGCCCGAACTCTGGCTTTGAGAATTTATTTAGATCGGGTCTCCTTTAGCCCAGGATAGCCTCCAGATTGCTGTATAGCCTATGATGATTTTTTTTTTTTCTGTTTTCAGGACAGGGGTTTCTCTATGTAGCCCTGGCTATCCTGGCTGGCAAGATGGCTCAGTGAACAAAGGCCCTTGCTTCCAAGCCTGACCCAAGTTCAGTCCCGAGGTAAAGTGAAAGAACCAACTCCTGAGAGTTACCCTTTCACCTCCTCTATACATACTGTGGCAATATACACCACAACATAAGCTCGGCAAGAGCTGCACGGCTGAACTACACCCTTTCTGGCTCTTGTAACGGGAGTTTTCACTGCCCCGTTGAGTAGACAACATTTCTTCTCGAATATCACTGGTCAGGGCTGGAGACATGGCTCAGCAGCTAAGGAATATGCAGAGAGAGGACTCAAGTTTGGTTTCTACCACCCACATCAGGTTTGACTCACACCTTCCTGTGCCTCCACAGGTATCTGCACGCATGCGCGCGCACACACACACACACACATACACACACACACACACACACACACACACACACACACACGCAATTAAAAATACAACAAATCTTTATGTAGTTTCAGTACTGGGTAAACAGAGGCAGGAAGGATTTTTGGAGTTTAAGGTCAGCCTAGGTTACAGAGTAGGGCCCAGCAGAGCCAGGGCTACAGAGTGAGACTCTGTCTTAAAAACAAACCACACACACACACACACACACACACACACACACACACATTCCCTTCTGGGGAGAGGAACCTCAGTTGAGAAAATGCCCCCTTTCATATTGACTGTAGGCAAGTCTGTAATGCAGTTTTAGATTAATGGTTGATGGGGGGACAGCCCACTATTGGAAATGCCCCCCCCCCGGGTAGGTGGTCCTGGGTTATATAAGAATACAAGCTGAGCAAGCCATAGAAAGCAAGCCAGTGACCACAGTTTCCGCCTCAGTTCCTGCCTCCAGGTTCCCGCTCTGATTTCCTTTCGTGAAAGACTGTAAGCTGTAAGGTGAAAAATAAACAACAACAACAACAACAACAAAAAACCCTTCCTCCCAAAGTTGCTTGTGGACTTTATTACAGTCGTAAAACCAAACTTGGACATATCTTCTAGCTTTCCACTGATTCCGAAGCATTTTCTCCTCATTAGTCCAAGTAGGTAAAATATGTTGACTTTTTGGGTGCTAATGAACCTTATTGAAGTAACAGCCACAGAAGATTTAGATGCTGCTGTAGAGGTTTTGTGACATTTCTACCTTAAACTGTCTTCCCATCCCCCCTTGCAATTTCTCTTGGTTTCTAAAACTGGTGTTTTCAATAGTTTGGGGCCAAGAATAGGTGTTGAGCAAACTATTATTGCCACAGAGAGTTTAAGAGCTATGGGTGTTTAAACTTCAGCCTGTTTTTGTTTGTTTTGGGGGGAAGGGAATGGAGATCTGGGGATGGGAAAGAATATAATAAAATATGATTAAGAAATTATCAATCCATCAATCTATCAATCAATAAGCTTCAACCTGGAGTACTGCCCCTTTGAAGTCCACATTCCTTTCTAAAGAGCTCTTCTCCTGGGTGGTCTGAAGACAGGGGGCTTTGCAGTATCATTTACCTCTGCTGTCTGAAGAAAAGAAATGAGGAGGGAGGTGAAAAGTGAAATAATTCAGGTGGGTTTGTTGGGCAGTGCTGTACTATCGAGTAAGGAGTAGGGCATTTCTATCCCCATATGAGATAAGATGCTGAGTTGCCAATGGCCTCCCGGGGGAGGAGGGTTCTGTTTTTTGCTACGTGATGCCTGCAGATTTCATCAGACTTTAGGTGCATTAGGCTATCGCCATTCTGACTCACGTTAACCTGTGCTCTTGACGTTAATGCTGAAATTGTGCAGGCAAGGAAACACTTCCTTCCCACGTAATTCAACTGCAAGTGGGTCTCAACAGACACTTCCAGGTGAGATCACCTTCATGGTAAACACCACTGTGACGTCTGTGGCTTTGCAATCACTGCGGTGAGGCATCAGACAAGTTCAGAGCTGTTGCTTTTCACCGTGAGAAGTGCTGTCCTTTCCATACCTGCCTGCCCCCTCCCCAACACCAACATGGCTCTGATTCAGCTTTCAGGCTCATTGCAAAATTGGTCTCATTTTCAATCCCCTCCCCGACTCTTACGTTCATGTGGCCTTTAAGATCTTGAATTTCCGCCCCAGGTCTCATGGCCTGTTGTGTCATGAAACCACAATCTGTGATTTTAAAAGCCAGCTGGGTGCGCTGAGCCAGGTGTACTTAATGAGTCCGCAGGTGGGTGCCATCTGCTACTGGCCAGAACTCCATTCCAAATCAATGTACTTCCTATTCTGGACATTCATTTCTTCCTTCTCTTCCCCCAGGCTGTTGTCTTGTTTTCTCTTTTCCTCTTCTTGATATTTTCTTCCTTTATCAGTAGCTGCTTTGATAGAGAGGTTTTGACCAGTTCAACCTTTTACCAACTCATGTTTCTTGATCTTTCGAGGGAAGTTTGTGTTGTTTCTGTGCTGGTTATTGGTGTATGTTAATACATACAAACCTGTCATTTAGAGCTGTAACAGGGAGTGAGATTGATGAAGCTTGTTCAATGGGCTTTTTCCTCAGTGACTGCTTCTTTTGGATTAAGTTTTTGGATAATAAACACATGTTCTTCTCCAGAAAACCCACCAATTCCTGGCAATAGTATACAGAGGCAAATACAGGAACATCTTTTTCTATGGGAAATTTGATGATGGTACATGGATTTGGAAACCAGAGGAAGGGCATCTGACCTGCCTTTTGAAAGCCAAGATGGCTTCCCAGAATTGATGGCTTCTCCACTGAGTGTACCAGGAAAACCAAGAGCTAGAGGAAATGAAGAGTAGGTCACACAGGCCAAATGGCCCTGTGAATTACTCTTTACATAAATCCATGTATGTCTGCAAGTAACAAAAAGCAAAACAGAAGCTAATTTTTCCATTACATGATGTCTAGAAGTGATATAGTGTCCACTATCTAAAACCCGCTATGCATTCTTATACCACCATGCGTGGCTTCTGTATCCCAGGTTACCTTTTGATCCAAAATGGCTACAAGAGCTTCGGTTACAACATCTTCATGCCAGGAAGCATAAAGATGGGAGGCAAGAAAAGATGGCTTTTTTTTTTTCAAAGAGTTTCTGATCTGCCATGCTTTTCTTTTCTTTTTTTTAGAATTTTTTTTTTCATTTTTCCCGAATGTATGTATGTGTGAGGTTGCCAGATCCCCTAGAACTGGAGTTACAGACAGTTGTGAGCTGCCATATGGGTACTGGGAATTGAACTCAGGCCCTTTGGAAGAGCAGACGGTGTTCTTAATGGCTGAGCCATCTTTCTAACATCCATGCCATGCTTTTCTCATTGACAAAACTCATTGCATATGGGAAGCTAGGGAAGGAAGTCTTTGACTATGTTGCAGGATGAATAGAGAGTAGCTGCCAAAACAAAACCAAACCCAAAAAACCTTACCGGTGTTGGTCATGGTACATGTGAGAGGAGAGATATGCCCAAAGGAGAAAAGAAAATCTTACCTTGTTTCGGGGAATAGATAAAGTCATGTAGGTCAGTTTGGCCTAGTGTTTGGTTTGCCAAGGCACTGAGGAAGTTGAGAGAGGTGAGGAGGGTTGCTGCCCTGATGGGGAATTTTATTCTGAGGAAGATAGGGCAACCACAGTCTCTGAGGACAGTGACAGCCTGAGCAAGTAGAAAGCAGCATGAGGGACGGGAGAAGCAAATTGATTCTGGAGATATTTAGAGAGGGGGAACAGGTCAGTGTAGGTGAGATGTAGGTGGGAAAGACAAAAGATGGCAGACGCCAAAGGAGGGGCCACTGGGTGGAACGACACCATCCGTCCAGGTGACAGGCAATTCAGGATTGGGGTGGGTGGGGAAGGGAGCTTGGTTTGAGTGTTGATCTACACACTCAGATTGGGGTGAGCCACTTCTTAGCAGCTTTGGTGAGGTATAATTTACATACCATAAGATTCATGCACAGCCGGAGCTGGGTGTGCATGACACTTGAGCTCTGACACTTGAGCAACCCCCGTCACTATCCAGTTTGGGAAGACTTGCTCTGCCCCAGAAAGCTCCCTGTGTGTCTGTCGCTGTGAGTCCCTCCTTTCTTACTCTGGGGACCCCTGCTCTATTTTCTGTTATTTCTGGTATGATGAGTGCAATGTTCTTCTAGAGGAGAAAGAAGGGGACTTTGTGGCTCTGAGGAGAGGGAGCAAGACTCAATCTGTCCCATACACACGCAATGGTGGTGTCATCTCCCTGACTCCTCATTCCCAGGGGAGGAGACCCCCATTAGCTAGAGGCTCCCTCAACATAGTGGGTTTTAGTAACTAACTCGACAGAAATTTTATTTTGTATTATTAGCTTAAAACAGAAGCCAATGGCTATCTAGAGCCCAGATTTCAGTTATGCTACAAAAACCTAAACAGTGCCTGATCAACCAGTGTGTAAACACCTCAGTTTTGGGAAACAGTCCCTGGCTTTCCTGTAGGAAATATATTGACAATTATATATATTGACAAATATATTGGCTCAATTATTACTCCTTTAGTAAGATTTGTCTGTTTTTTGTTTGTTTGTTTGTTTGTTTGTTTGTTTTCTTTTTGGCCAGGAATGGTGGTGTGTGCTTTAATCTCAGAACTCAAGAAGCAGAGACAAGTGGGTCTCTGTGAGTTGGAGGCCAGTCTGATCTACAAGCTCTAGTCCAGCCAAGGCTACATAATGAGATCCTGCTCAAACAGAGATTTATTTTATTTTCAGTTCTATGTGTAGCTATGTGCAGCTGAGTACCAGTGACTTTGGGGTAGAGAGAGGGTTCAGAGTTCTGAAAACTGAGTTATAGGTGGTTATAAGCCTTCCAGCGTGGGGCCTGGGAACTGAACTCTGGTCCTCTGCAAGAGCAGAGCTTGCTCTTAATTGCCGAGCCTCATCCCCAGACCTTTCAGAAAGGATTTTTAAGTGCAGCCCAGTCATGTAAAATCTTAAGGGTCTACTCTTCCTTGGTACAATAAGCATGGAGGGAACTGTGAATAATTTCCCATGTATACAAGGGGCAGAGGACGAGCTTCAGCATCAACGCAGTTCTATTGAATGTTCAAGGACAAATCCGCTTGTTCCTAGCATTTTTAAGGCAAACTATTCCACCAGGGACCTGCTTCTTAGTACTTATCTTTAAGCTTATTACTGATATCTAAAGTCTCTCAAATTCCATTTTAGTTTTATCTGTCTTGAGTGATGTCAAGATTTCTTAATTAGTTGCGAACAGTGTCAATACTATGAAGCCTAAACTGCTGCTTTGGAAATGATAATTATCAGCCACTTTTGTCTCTGCCTCCCCATTGTCTCAAAGCAGCAAGGATTCAAAGTGGTTTTAGGAAGGCAACTGTAGGTCCTATTATATTTTTGCTCCTCAAAGGGGTTTCTCTGCCATTTGAACCTCTCTTAGTCCATATCATGCAGAAGACAGCAAATGTTGTGAATAGGGTGGCAACTAAAGGCTTCTATCACAAGAAAAACAAAACTACCCTATCAGACAGTCCTTGGGTTCAGCCTTCCCCAGGAAAGCTATGCCAGTAGTACAGCGTACCTCTAGAGGAAGTGAGCCAAAGAGGCTACAAGGCGACCCTATCTGTTTAGCACCCACTGTGTGCTAGGCTCAGGACTAGGCGCAAGTGATTCAGCAACAAACAAAACAAAGAGATTCTGAATTCTGGGGCTGACATTGTGGCAAGGCAAAAAAATGAACAAGAAATAAGATAAGCAAAGTGAATAGCCAGTTTAATGATGAAGAAGAGATGGGAAAAGCAAGATTTATGCTGAACTCCAATCGACCTGAAGAAGCACCACCCCTCAAGAGGGCCTAGAAGGAGACAGCTTGGCAGCTTACGATACTTCCTGGAGGCAGGGGGTCTGAGAAGATTGATCTGGTGTGCATGGGGCGAGGGGGGGGGACTGGAGTGCTAGACAGAGGCAGGATCAGCTCACCTGTGATACATGGCACCGGAAGATGACGGGAAGTCACGGAAGGATGGCCCTAAGCAGGCAATAGGCATGGTGTTTGGCTCTGTGGAAAGCTCACTCTGTGTGTAGGATGCATGATGGATCTGGGTATGACAAAGAGGCCAGGAGACCTGCTCAACTGAAGAATGTTAGCGATGCTTAGAAGATAGAGCTCTTAGCTAGGTGGTGGTGGCACACACCTATAATCCAAGCACTTGCAAGGCAGGGGCAGGCAGATCTCTGAGTTTGAGGCCAGCCTGGTCTACAGAGCAAGTTCCAGGACAACAAGGGCTACACAGAGAAACCCTGTCTTGAAAAACCAAAGCCCAAACAAAACAAAACAAAAACAAACAAACAAAAAACAAGACAAACAAACAATAACCAGAAGACAGAGCTCTTGAGGAGGAGGATGACAGGTAAATTTCCCTATAAGGGGGCTTTTCGCTGGGTGCTAGAGGGGTATTCTCCAGGGTCAGTGATCTAGGCTGAGCAAAGTGCATGGCCCCAGAAAGGAGCCACCAAGCCCAAACGGTGTGGCATCTTTTGAACCTAAACCACAGTGACGTATTCATAACAGAAGCCAGATATCCCAGGGTTGTGAATAAATTTATCTTATCATGTTGGCCACATTGAAAAATTCTTCAAAACAGAGTTTATTTCCCATAGTCATCCTGGAGATATCTCTTCATGTATAGGGAAATGTAAAAACGGTCAAGAACTTGTTCAGGATCACGTATGGATGCTAGCCATGGTTTCATTCCTGAGCGTTAGAACAGTTCCTAAGCAAACAAAGCAGGGAAGGGAGAGACTATGAAAAGGCAAGAGCCAAGAAATACCATTGTCTTTGCTCTCTCTCATCACAGGCAGCCTAGCCCATGGCAATGAGAACATTTCCGAGCAGTTATTGACCATGATTATAATCTACTTTATATGGGGAGGAAGGGGGATGTTTGACTACAATCAGATATATTAATTGTGTGTATGCGTGTGTGTGTGTGTGTGTGTGTGTACAGTCTATACATAGAAATTTTCTAAGAAGATTGTTAAATACAAACACAAAAGTTATTTTGGCAAGTTGAAAAGAGGTTAGACAAAAGAGAAATACTTAGTTTTAACAGTATATCAATCAGCTTGGTTTTTTTTTAATGTGGGGACATATTAATTCATAACTGTAATATTAAGGATATGCTATCCAGGCAGGGCGTGCCGAATCCTTGGACCACCTCCCTAACCACCCATTAAACTGTGGAACATTTAGGAAGCTGCGTTATTATCCCGTTGGCTGGCGCGTAAGGCCACTCTGCAATTGTCCCAGCCACATCTGATAACTCACCTCTTGAGACATGAGGGTCCCGGCCTTCTTGCTTGTGCCGGACACTTGTCTCCGGAGCATAGACGTCACATCCTCACACTGTTACCCTGTGAGGAGCAGTCGAAGTCTCTATTGTTTTTCCTTGATGGATTGCCTCAGATGTGCTGGGCGTGGGACTTGTAGCTACTGGATGATTTGGGGCGTCTAGAGAGTATGATTAAACTAGCCAGAACAGCTCAGGCAGCAAGGAAGAGGAAAAGGCGACATTCAAGTTCAAATATTTCTTCTCTTCGTGATTTGTCTGATGCCATTTTGTTGTGATCCATACCTTAACCACCGATGTGAAGGATATGTCACAAGACATGTTACCACAAGTGCCAAGTCCATTCAACTGCTGCTGCCGTGGTCAGGAGCACAACACTGAAGAGAATTCCGAGACAGAGTCCGAGCTCTGCAAGGAACATGGAGTTAGTCATTGATTAGTGATGTCTGTAGCAGGCAGGGTGGAGATCACTGAAGTGTGTAGGCCAGTCTCATTCCCGCTGGAGTTCAAACGTGCCTTTGGGTTTGTCCTCAAGTAAGGTGAGTAATTCGGATTCACCCCGTTGAGCATCATTTTCCCCACTGCATTCATAGCACTTGGTTTAGACTTCTCGCACGCCTGCCACAGCCTGCCCCGTGCCTGGATTAGTCACATAGGACTGTGTGCATCTCTTTCCATAACCCACTAGCACTTGGAATGGGGGCAAGGGCATCTTCTTGTGTTCCCTCCCCCTCCCCCCAGCAAGGCTCTCGGATACCCTTCGGCACTGTGTATCTACTCGGCGCACAGAATGCCTATGGAATACAACTCCAGGACCGGAATATTAGTACAGTCCCTAAGTGAAGAGGAGGCCCTGAGGAAGGGCAGCCAGGGGCAGGAGAAAGTGTGAAGAGGGCGGAGCCAAGCATGTCTGTAGTCATCGCCTGTGACTGCTGCAGCAGGCTGCCGCTAACTTAGCAACAATAAAGTGCACATTTATTTCCTTGCCGCTCAGTGTGCTTTATAAGCTCAGTGGTGGGGCTGTGTTCCTTGAGGAGGCTCCAGCAAGATTTCCTGTCTTTGTCATCTCCTGCTGCAGGGGCTGCTTGCATTCTCTCCTTCTGACACAGCAGGTTCCCACCCCCACCCCCTCACCCCCCCACCCCCGGACAGTCCACATCAGCTGGCGGGCAACCTTACTCCTACCTGCAACTTTGCCTCTCCTCGCCATGTGTTACAGCGGGACCCTAGAATGTCCCCCTGCACAGGCTGACGTTTGCTTTCAGACGGTGGTGCTGTGTGGAGCTGGGGAGGCTTTGGAGACCCCTGGGAGCTGGTGGAGGTGGGTCACAAGCGGCGGGCTTGTGGAAGCTGTGCCGACCCCTGCTTCCCAGCTTGCTCTCTCTGCTCCTCAGTGCAGCCATGAATTTGGACATTGTGCCCCACAGCTGTGACAAATCGAAACGCCTTCGCCGAGCCAAGATAAATCTGTCTTCCCTTCAGCTGTTGGGGATTTTGTCATACTGGCTAAAAAGCCACTAATATACCACATAAAGTAGCACTTTCCAGGCCCTGGGGATTAGGGTTGGGATGTCTTGGGAAGGACAATTACTCTACCTGCCGCATCCTCAATTAATTGTATGTACAGGCAACTCTGACCTTCTAGTAGGCTGAACCAGAACTGTTTCTTCCAGATCCTCCACGTTTCTCGCAAAACTCGGAAGCAGCTGCTAGCAGATCAAGGAGCAACACGGAGGGATTTGACCTCTGTGCTTCTGCATCGTCATGCAGAGCAGTGGCTCCATGGCGCCATTAGCCAAACTGCGAGGTGCTAACAGGCTCCTGCAGTACAGGAAACCTTGGCTGGAGAAGCCAGCCCGTTCTGCAGTCCTGCAAGAGGCTTCCCTTGTCCTCAAGCCAGGCCCAGATCTATCGGGGACCTCAAGAGAACCTGCCCATAGACTAGAGGTTTGTGGGAGAGCATCCTTTCCCACTTGAAATATGCCCATTTTGAGCCTAATGCCTCAGGTTTCATGGGGTAAGGAATTACAAAAGGCCCAGATACTTCCTTGCAAGCAAGGAAGAGGAGGAGAAAACCCACAGTAGGAAACATATTTTAATACCTCAGAAATGCCTCAGGCCACACCTTTGACTGCCTTTGTCCACAGCCTGTCTCAGCTCCATAAACACCTCATTACAGCCCCTCGTGGGGGCTACATCCCCGCACAGGTCTCAGAACTCATTCGTCCCTAAGCCCTGGACAGGAGGCAGCCACCCTGTCCGGTGGCTCTGATGGCTTTGATGTTGTAAATGACCGGGCCTGGCAGGGCACCCTGGAGCCTGAGACCCTGAGGTCTCCACAGCTGGCAAAGGGGCCGCCCCGACTTGAGAAGAGGACTGTGAAGATTGAGGGTGGGGGTGGGGAGGGTACCTACTGAAACAGAGCAGTCACTAAAGACAGGTGAGGTTAGGGAGGGCCTTCCTAGAATGTGCAGTTTTCTATTTGCTTTGTGGAGGAGGAGCCTTCTACCTCTGGTGGAAAATGAGCATGAAAAAAAAAAAAAAGTGAGTTTAATGCCTATGAGAGGCAGAGCGAAAGCCCATAGCTTGGCCCCAGAAGCACAGGTGGCCCTGGCTAGGGCAGAGACTTGGAGAAGGAGCCTGCAGAGTGGGGGCGGGGCGGGGCGGGGCGAGGCGAGGCTGGGAGGTAGAGTCTGTGCAAGCCTTCTAGGATTTCCAACCAATCTTTTAGTTGACCAGCAAAGGCCAGCCAGACAAAGCTCACTCTTCCCCCTTTAGGGCTCATTTAAACATTTCCCGAGCATCTAGGAATCATTCGCGTCCCCTCTCCCCCCAAACCTCTGTTGACTTTGTTCTGGCTTATCAGTAGCTGCGTCTGCCGTAAGCAGTACTAAGAGTGGAAGCCCCAAGGGTTGTGGCCAAAGTTGGGTCTGCCCAGCTTGCTTGTGGCTCTACTGATCAGTCATGGACCGCTCAGGGTGTAGACCCGATGACTAGTCAGGGATAGACACATGACCCAGGTTTGGCCAGTTATAAGAGCCCTTCTTCTGCAATGCTCTACATGGGCACAGGGTGAGCACAGTGATTTGTAGGCAGAGGATACATGACCCAGCCTTGTCCAGTCAAGGGACGGCTTCCTCTGGACTCGGCAATTGGTCCATAATGTGCTCATGGTCCAAGCAAAGGAAAAGTGAGTTCTTCTGGGGAGATGGGCACACATTAATATGAAGAAAGCCAAGCTTTCTGTTGGGACTGCTAAATTGGGCCGTACCTAAATCACTTTACGCCCTGATCTTAGCCTTCTCTCTCCTCTCCTCTTTGTCCAGCCCTCCTCCTTCCAGCCTTCCCCCATCCCTCCTCCCCTATTCCTCAAAATAGCTCAGTTGGTCTGAAGATCCAAGGTTCAAGTCTCTGTTCTTTCCCCCTTTCTCCTGGGCTTTTTTCAATTAGGTGAACTGAGAAATTATTCCCTTTTCATATTTAAGTTCTTTTGAGTTGAGTTTCTGTTACTTACAATCCAAAGTATTCTAATGTATTTTTGTTAGACAATAGTTTTTTGGCTTTTTTTTTTTTTTTAAGTGGAAAGACAAAGTTTACACAGAGAAGAGATAATTTTTCTGTTCTAAGGATCAAACCCAGGCCTCACACAGGTTAGGCAGATGCTACTACTGAATGTAGCCTCTGCCCTTGGCATCATGCATATATTCTCTCCTTCAAAAGCACCAATGCAGCTGGGTGGTAGTGGTGCACTCCTTTAATCTCAGCACTTGGGGGGCAGAGACAGATGGATCTCTGAGTTTGAGGCCTGGCTGGTGTAGAAAGTGAGTCCAGGATAGTCAGAGCTACACAGGGAAACTCAGTCTCAAAAACAAAAACAAACAACCCAAACAAACAATCCCCTCCCCCCCAAAACCCCAAAAAACAAAACTTCAAAACACGAAAAACAACAAACAAGCCAAACTAATAACACTAATGCTATTTAAAAAAAAAAAAAAAGATTTAAAATGAAAACTCCTCGTCCTTTTGGCAATTTTAAAGTTGAAGACAGAAATACTGACACAGTCAAACATTCTGTGAAGGCTATCAGGGATGATGACTAGAAGGAATTGCCATCAAACGGAAATTTCTGAACCATTTTAATTGGGAGAATGGGAAACAACAGGATCCACAGTGCCTCTTCTCCGAGTGGACCAAGAGAGACCAAATGGAGAAGAAGGCCTCCTCCCTATTGCTACCTCTGGCTCCCGTGGGAACAGAGGGATGATTTCTGGGTCTTCCTGCAAACTTGATAGGCAAGTGGTCCCGAGAATGGGCCAAACTTGCATTCATACGACTTTTTTCGTCTCCAGGTCAAGAAAGATCGATTGCTTAGCGCCTGTGTCAACGTGTCTCGGTTAACATAAGATGGACAGCCACCTCTGAGACATAACACAAACCGGAGATTTTGCCAGGCTATTCCACCCAGGGGGCGGTTAGCCACCACAAACATCTGCAAGCACCATGCCGTTTCCCAGTCCTTCCTATCTGTACTGAGTCTTCTGGCCCTCAGCATCCACTGTAGCTTCTTATCTCGTCTGCCTTATTGCTGGCCTCTGTTTCCTGGGTGGATGTTTTGCCTCCCTGGTCTGTCTGGGAGGCCAGATCGGGCAGTATAATTAACCTAAGTTTTATAACCAAATATCCCAATCCGAATCCCAGCAGAGAGGCTTAATGGCCAAGAAGAATTTGGCAGATGTTTATTATCTGCACATTTGAAAGTTTCTATTTTAACATCTCCTTTGAGCCTCAACTAGCCCATCTATAAACTATTAATGCTGTCTGCTTTCTAGGCTTCTTGTAAGAATTAAATGAGTTAATCCAGAATGAAGATTGGTGCATGGTAAATTCCCAACAATCTAGTCCCCTTATGCTTGGGCAGGGGGTACTTTCCTAGTCCCTTGGTGGCTACCTGAAGTTGCAGAATATCAGCTCCATAATCGAATGACTTTGAACTTAGCTGAGCACTTAATAAGCATCTGTTGCCATTTGAGATACAACAACAAAATTAGCTTGGGTTTCTTTTCTCCTTACTGTGCCGCAGACAGAAGATTTGTGTTTTACTGTGGAGCAGGTCTTAGACACGCCAGCACAGGATTCTTTTCATGCAGACAAGAATTTTCCCCTAATGAAAAAGACAATGCAGCCACTCCTGATGAGACCTGATAGACTAGTATCACAGGGAAGGGGAGGAGAATAACCCTTACCAGTGAACTGGGAGAGGAACACAAGTGGGGAAGAGGGAAGGTAGGATTGGGAGGGGTGAAGGGAGGGAGATACAGGGGAGATACAAGTGAATAAACTGTAATTAATAAAAATAACTAAACAAAAAAAGAATTTTACGCCTTCTCTTTGGCGTGTCAAAATGGCCAGCATCATTGATCTTACAGGGCCACTGCTGAACAAAAGAAAGGTTACTTAAACCCAAGCACTGGGCTGTAACAAGTTGGCCTGATAGCCAAGATGATCTCTATGATTGGTGGGTGGGTAGCATACACACCGTGGACACACTGGGCAAAGAGATGATCACACCTAGGAGGGAGTATGATGGGATGAGATTTCATCACACCTGTAGCAAGGGCGTGCAATTTAATACATGTGTGTTTTTAACTCCGCAATTTTTCATTTAACACTTTTAGGCCATGGTTGACTATGATAAACTGAAGCTGGAAGGAACTATTGTGTTGTTAGCAGTTATTATTTCTGCTTTTATTAACATCACTAGTATAAGTGTGCTGTTGTCCAAGGCTTTAAGCGCCCTGCCTTAAAGGCTTTGTGTCTTAACTTCTTTCTTGTATGATGTTTTAAAACTTAGCCTCATAAAGAATGACTTCCACAAAGAGATCATGAAATTTTCAGGCAAATGGACGGAACTAGGAATGATCATCCTGAGTGAGATAACCCAGACCCAGGAAGACACACAAGGTATGTACTCACTTATAAGAGAATTTTAGTCATATAGTACAGGATAGACGCACTACAATGCACAGACCCCATGAATATAGGTAATAAGGAAGGCCCTAGGGAGGATGCGTAAATCTCAATCAGAAGGGGAAATAGATAAACAGAGGTAATGGTGTAAGAGTGGACCATCAGAAGAGGGACTGCCTCTGACATAATCTGATGGGCCTGCTCTTTGATCACCTCCCCCTGAGGGGGAGCAGCCTTACGAGGCCACAGAAGATGACAATGCAGCCACTCCTGATGTGATCTGATAGACTAAGATCAGAAGGAAGGAGAGGAGGACCTCCCTTATCAGTGGACTTGGGGAGGGGCATGCATAAAGAAGGAGGAGGGAGGGTGGGACCGGAAGGGGAGGAGGGAGGGACTTATAGGGGGATACAAAGTGAATAAAGTGTAATTAATAAGGTTAAAAAAATAAAATTAAAAAATTTAAAAAATAAAATTAAAAAAAAAAAAGAGTGGACCATCAGACCATCAGACCATCAGAGCCAGTCATCCGGGGCCCAGAGGGGCCTATGGAGTCTGAAGCACCCAAACAAGAACAATGCATGGCCTGGGCCTAGGTCCTCTATGCATAAGTAGCTGATGGGTGTCTAAGGCTTCATGTGGGCCCACTAGTCAGGGAAGTGGAGGATATCTCTGAAACGGACTATGTTACCTGCTTTTTGATCACTTCCTCCTGATGGAAGATGAACTCCATCCTCATATGAATAGATGAGCTGGGGTGTCTGGATAGGGGGACTCCCCTATTCTGAGGTAATAGGGGGAGGGAGGAAGTGGGAGGGTAGGCAGGAGGAGAGGAGGAAGGGACCTATGACCGAGATGTCAATTGAATTAATTAATTAAAAGAATTTTTTTTTAAAGGATGAGTTCCACATTGTTACAGCTCCACATTAGTTTTAGGATATGACACCATCTTTGAATTTGAACATAATCTTATAAAAAAATTTAAAAGGTGAAAGTAAAATAAATATCAACTGGTACTCCTCCCAGGAACAACAAAGCAGTGGCAAGAGTTGGAAAGTTGTCTCAGTAGGTAGAGTGCTTGCTGAACAAGCACGATAGCTCGAGCCTGGTTCCCCAGATTCTGTGTGGCTCACATCCGTAATCTCAGCCCTGGAGAGAAGACACCAGAAGAGTCCTGGAGTTTGCTGGCTCCACACTCAGAGGGAGACGCTGTCTCAAAAATCAAATGGAAAGTGATTGCTTTTGATTGTCTTGCATCTCCTTCTTGCCTTCTGGAATTCCATCCCTGGTGGCAGATGTTAGAGGCTCCGCTTGCTTTCTCTCCAGAAGCCTCTGTATACCCAGAAGCTTGACCCTTACCCTCAAGCCGTATATAAGCCCTCAGTTACTCTAAGTCACATATTAAAAGCATCTAGGTCAAGACACTAGTCTACATAGTTTAACTGTCGTGCTGAATTCTAATTTCTGCCCTCCAGGCCATCAAAACGCATTAGGGTTTGCCTAGGAGAGTCTGGCAATGCTGCCATGCTAACATCCTGTTGCTGGCAATTTTACTGGATTCCCACTTTTAAGGAAGCAGCTATGGTTGTCTCAAAGCAAGCTGGTATAGGCTGAGCACATCTCCACTTGGTTCTTTCAGTTCTTCCAAGGCATGTGCAAGACTGACTCACGAGATGGAGTTCTCACTTAAACTTAATGGAAAACTTAAAGATGAATGGAACTCTTTTTCCCCCCCCCCCCCCCCCGCCCCTCCCAGATCTTCCAAGCACAGCATAACTCACACTTCCATTCCAGAGATAGCAGGCAGGGTGGTGGCTAGTAAAATAGTAGGCTCACAGACAAGCAGTTGGGGACTGCTGGCTCCTTTCAGTCTCCGTGGTGGGGCTATTCCAGTTCCACCCAGCCATGCTGTGGCCTGTGCCGGGTCACCAAGCTGCCAGCCTTCGCTCATAAATGTTCCCATAGTGTGGCAGCCACAGGTGAGGAGAGTGTGAGATGTGTGCAGAAAACGGAAGCTGTGGCCCTCCTGGGGAGCACTGAGAGCCTCTGCAAGCTCCCCTCTGCTCGCCTCACCATGCGGTGCACATCCTCAATCCATAATGCTTTTCACTTAAAAATTACAGCTCACTTCTCATTAGCATACGCTGAGCATCTCTGCCTGTCATTTAAAAGTTATTATATTTCACGTGTGTGGGTGTTTTGCCTCTGTTTATGCCCATGCTCCACCGGTGTGTCTGGTGCCCTCAGGGGCCAAAAGAGGGCATTGGAGCCTCTGTAATCAGTATTACAGATGGTTCTGAGGAGCCTTGTGGGTGCTAAGAAACAAACCTAGGTCCTCTGGAAGAGGAGCCAGAGCTCTTACCGTCTGAGCCACATCTCCAGCCCCTCGAGTAAGATTTTAAGAAATGCATACCCTTTAAATAAATATTTTAATAAGCTAAAATATCCAATGGAATTAGAAAACAAGTTAGCTAAATATTGATTATATTCGTTGCAAACAAATAATATAAATCAATTGTAAATGATCAAATATTTAAGAAGTGGAATAGTGCCTCCCCTCCATCAACTTTGAAGTTTTGGGGTCAAATAGTGTGTTGGAGCTGGCCCCCCACACCAATTTCAGTTCTCTCTCCCCCAGTCTTCCCCACACCTGATCCTCCTGCTCCCTTCTGCACCTCATCTCCCAATCAATTAGCTCCCTCCACCTCCCATGTCGATTCTCTTTCCCCTTCTATGTGAGAGTCAAGCACTCTCCTTTGGTCTCTCCTTATTCCTTAGCTTCTTTGGGTCTGTGGGTTGTAGCATGGTCATCCTGTGCTTTATGGTTAATACCCCATATAAGTGAGTGTATACCATGCATGTCTTTCTGGGTCTGGGTTCTCTCACTCAGGATGATCTTTTCTAATTCCATCCATTTGTCTCCAAACTGCATGATTTTTTTTTTTTTATTAGCTGAGTAGTATTCCATTGTGTATATGTACCACATTTTCCTTATCCATTCTTTGGTTGAGGGACATCTAGGTTTTCTTTTCCAGTTTCTGGCCATTATGAATAAAGCTGCTATGAACATAGTTGAGCAAGTTTCTGGGATGAGTCAAAAATCTACAGCAAGGGAAAGTCCCAGGAATCTATTAAGGTGACCCTAGTTAAGATTCCTAGCAACAGGGGATATGGAACTTGAAATGGCCACCTCCTGTAACCAGGCAAGACTTTTGATGGAGAGATAGTGACACCAACCCAGCCACAAAACCTTCAACCCAAAATCTGTCTTTCCTAAAAGATGTGCAGAGGTAAGGATGGAACAGAAACTGAAGGAATGACTAACCAATGGCAGGCCCAACCTGAGACCCATCGTGTGAGAGAGCTGACCCCTGACACTATCGCTGTGCTTGCAGACAGGAGCCTACCATAACTCTCCTCTGAGAGGCTTCACCTAGCAACTGATGGAAACAGATGCACAGACCCACAGCCAATCATTAGGTGGAGCTTGGGGAATTTTGTTGAAGAGGGGGACAAAGGAGCCAGAGAGGTCAAGGACACCACAAGAAGATTTACAGAATCAACTAACCTGGGTCCTTAGAGCCTCACAGAGACTGAACCATCAACCAAAGACCATGCATGGGGTGAATCTGGGGCTCCCACACATATGTAACAGATGTGCAGCTTGGTCTTCATGTGGGCTGGCTAACAACTGGAGCAGTCTCTGACTCTGTTGCCTGCTTTTGGATCCCTTTCCCAGTACTGGGCTGTCTTGTCTAGCCTTGATAGGAAAAGGTGAATCTAGTCATGTTGCATCTGCAAGGCTTCCCCTTCTCTGAGGAGAAAAGGAGTGGGGAACGAGGGGGGGGTGGGAGAAGGGACCGGAAGGAGAGGAAGGAGGGGGAGCTGAGATCAGGATGTAAAGTAAATAATTAATGAAAGAGAAAGACAATAGAGTGTGAAACAACAGGGAATGTGGCCATCAGACATTAGACCAAAGACGCTGTCACTGACAACAATAGCTAGAATGGGGTAAGGTGTGGAGAAACCAGAACCTTTCACACACAGCAGGCGTGAGTGGGCGCTGGAGTTGCTGTAGAGCACAGTTCAGTGCCTCCTCAGTTACAGGATTACCAACTGACTCAGCAACTGCCGCAGAGAGCCGGAACGAACCTTCAAATGACTGTGCAGGAATGTGCATAGCAGCACACTTCAGAGCAGCTAAAAGATGTAAACAGCCCAGGGTCAGTCAGTGACGGGCAGGTAAGTAATCTGCACTAGCTGGTAGACCATTACTCCATCACCAGGAGAGCCAAGTATTGCTACATGCTGTGACATGAATGAACCTTAAAAAAATGCTGAATGGGAGTCTAATAACAGGCTTCACACACGGTAATGATCCCATTTGTATAAAATATCCACAGAGACAGCAACTAGACTGGAGATGGCCTGGGCTTGGGGCTAGCAATAGGGGAGGTCTGGTAATGAGCACAAGATTTCCTTTTGGGGTGATGAAATTATCCCGGGACTTGAGAGAGTGACGGGTGCACAGTGCTGGGAATGCGGGGAACTGTACACTTAGAGATGCTGATTATGTATGAGTGACAGTGGACCTGTAGAGGTCGATTTGTGGGAGTTAGTTCTTCTTTTCTACCGTGTGGGTTCCAGATTTTGAAGTCAGGTGGTCAGGCTTGGTGGCAAGTGTCTTTTACCCAACTGAGCCATCTCAACAGCCCCTTCAAAAACACCCCTTTAATTTTTTTATATGGGGCTGGAGAGATGGCTCAGAGGTTAAGAGCACTGGCTGCTCTTCCAGAAGGTTCTGAGTTCAATTCCCAGCAACCACATGGTGGGTTCACAACGATCTATAATGAAATCTGATGCCCTCTCTGGCATGCAGGTCTACAGGCAGACAGAACATTGTATACATAATAAATAAATAAATCTTTAAAAAAATTCTTTTTATATTTACCTGTGTATGTGAATTAAAGACTGTTTCTTTTTTCTTTTTTGTTAAAGAAAAAACAAGAGGGGAAAACAGAACATATTCAGGTAAAGGGCTTGCCGGCTTTAGGTCTGCACTTCTGTAACTGGGCTTTGGAATATCTTGACACATGGAAAAATATTGGAGGGCCTCTATATTTTATTAAATGTGTGGCATTGTGTTTGGTAAGTGAAAAACTTAAAACCTGCTGTACCTGAATCTGGCAAAGCATTAAAAAAAAAAACATTAAAAGAGATAATTTGTCTAATTTTTTTTTTTTAACAAATGCTTATCAAGGTAAGATTTTTCTGAATGACTCCAAAATGAAAACTTTTTGGTCAAAATATCTTTCATGTTATAAATACTGAAATAAACAGAATATGCTATCCAGTAGAGTTTTCTGTGAGGATGCCAGAACCTCAGAACCTGTAGAAAGAATGATTTATCATTAAATATGTTAAGGTCTATTCTACAGGAAAAAAAAAAACAAAAAAAACAAAAAAACAATGGAGATGACATCAACTTAACAGTTACTATTCAAAATAAACATGGAATGACAAAAACATGTCTTTGAGGATGATTGTAAGAGAGAATGTAGCCCTGGTGTGACTGCATTCTTGGCATGCATGTCCAAAGGGTCTCAAGGCCAAAGGAAGATAGCACAGGCCTCCCCGGTCTGGGATGTTTGCTTAACACTGACCTGCCCCAAGAGCAGCAGAGACGGTTCCTGCAGTCTCCTTCCTCAGGGAGATCACATGACCACGCCCCCTTGCCGGGACCCCTGACTAAGATTAGCTACCTCTCCCTGTTTACCCTGTACACAAGGAACACACCAAGTACCCTGATGTCACCGTGCCCCACCCCGGGTCACACTCCAGCCCAGCTTTTCTGTAGCTGTGTCTGTCGATGTTGCCCTTTTGCACTGGAGTCACATATTAATCCAGGCCCTGCACCCACTGGGTCCCAGCTTTATGATACGTGTGTTTGTCTGTTTTTCTTTCACTTATTCTTCAGTTCTTAATTAAACATCAATTCCATCCGCCCTCTCCTCCCACTAAACCAGTGGTTCTCAACCTCCCAAATGACAGGACCCCTTAAGACAGTTCTTTGTGCTGTGGTGACCGTAACATTATTCTCATTGTACTTCATACCTGTAATTTCGCTACTGTTACAGATTGCAATGTAAATAGCAGATGGTTTTAGGAGAGTCCAAAGGGGTCGAGACTCACAGGTTGAGAACCCACTGCTGGAAACCTTCCCATGGACCTTGACCCTCCACACAAATTCATGGTCTTGGTTTTTGTTTGTTTGTTTGTTTTTGTTTTGTTTTATAAACTGTTGTTATGCATACACACACCTATCTAGATCCTTAAATACGTAAATATAGCCTGCTCAATCCATAGCTGTTATTTGTATTAATGTTTTCAGGGCTGACCATTTAGTATTGGATAACCACTTAAGAGGGCCTCTCCTGGGGGAAAGTATTTGTCCAGCTCTCAGCATTCTTCGCTTGCCTATAGTTCTTTGTACAGCACCGAGGCCTCCTGAGCTTTCCCTCTTCTATGTTGGCATGGATATTAGTGTTGTTCTTGTTCAGGCCACGTGTAAGCAGCCATATTGCTGAGACTGCACGGGTGCAGTTTCTGCCATTTTTAGGTGACACACTTTCACAGCGAACTCCCTGCTCTTCCAGCTCTTCCAGCCTTTCTTGGATTTAGAGCAGGACCTTGTCTTAGCCTTGAAATATCATTACAGAAAGCAAAGAACAACCAAGTCCGAAGGACATAAGAAGTCAAGTATGGTGGCCCGGGCCTACAAGCCCAGCTGCTCGGAGGCTAAGATAAGAAAATAAAAAATGTGAGGCCACGCTGGATGTATTGGTCAGGGTTCTATAGAATCACAGAACTTGGGGAATGCATCTCTCGGGATTTCTTCAGATGGCTTACAGACTGTATGCCTGCTAATCCATGTTGACTGTGAACAAAAAGTCCAAGAGTCCAGTAGTTGCTCAGTCCAAAAGGCTGGATGTCGCCGCTGTTCTTCAGAATATGCTGAAATCCCAAAACAGTAGGTTCTAATGCCACTGAATAAGTGTTATAGCAAGGTGAGGGCAGGCAGGCAAAGCTTTCTTCCTCCATGAACTTTCGTAGACTTCCAGCAGAAGGTGTGGCCCAGATTAAAGGTGTGTTTTCCCACCTTAAGATCCAGATCAAAAGTATATGTCTTACTACCTCAAAGGTCCGGACTAGAAGTGGATTCACCCACTTCAAACCAAGCAAAAATAATCTTTCACGGGTGTGCCCTCCATTTCTGGGTTGTAGTTCATTCCAAATGTAGTCAAATCGACAACCAAGAGTTGCCATCACCCTGGGTTCCAGAGGGAGTTCAAGTTCAGCCTAAGGACCTCAGTGAGACCTCCTCTCAAAATAGAAAGTGACAAAGTGGTTGGGAAGTAGCTGTATGATTGAATGTTTGTCTAGCATCTCTGAGACGCTACCTTCATTCCCCAGCATCAGAAAATTCATAAATTTGCATACAAAGACAGTTGTGGTGGTGCATGCCTTTGATTCTAGGATGTAGGAGACTAGGGTAGGAGGACTGGAGGTTTGAAGTCATTTGGGTTACATAGAAATGTTTTACAAAAACATAAGAAAAATTGAGTGAGTTCTTGCTGGTCAAATTTAGAGTAATTTGTGCATCATCATAACATTGATGGTAGATGATTACAACGCTAAATGACTAAGCAGGAAAGAGTGCAGGGGAAAGACAGACCTACCTTACAGGAAAATAACAGGTGATAACATGCCAGGCACAAAATGCAGAAATTGTCATTTTAACAGAAAGTAGACAAACAAGGTCAACAGTAGCACGGGACAGCAAGCGAGTCCCAGATTTGTAGTGTTCTGTGGGGGAAACTAGACAGAAACACAACAAGGAGACTCTGGCACCTGTATCATTTTCCACCAAATACACACATACACACACACAAAGAGAGAGAGAAATCTGGGGCATGGAAGTCACATGAATGTTGAAGGACTTGCATCACAGAGCATGGAGCTGTCAAGATATATTAGGGGCAGACTAAAAACTTGGGAATCCACTTGAAGACAATCCACTCTGCAAAACAATACAGACACAGCTGCCATATGAATGGAAACACAAACAGGTAAAAACAAAAAAAAACCAAAATCACCTAGTTTGGCATATTTTAAAATCGTGATTGTGATTGCTACTGAATCTTTTTTTGACACTCATGGCAAAAAAAAAAAAAAAAAAAGTTGCTGAGCAAAGACAAAGAATCATGCATTTATTGTCTTTCTCTATAAAATGTATTGCAAAGGTACTGAATGGATTATAACAATAACTTTTCTACAGATGCATCTCAGCTGATGGATCCAGAGGATGAGGGAGTTTTCCCACTTGGCATTCTGTAGTGACATGACATACCCAGGTTGTGAATGGATTGCCATCGAGTGCAGTGCAAACACTTGCTAGTGAGGTAGGACGACAGGACGTGACATCCCGGTGAATGTTAGCATTAAAAAGAGACAGGGCTGGGCGATGCAGACAGTGTGCAGAGTGCTGGCTTAATAGGCGTGACATCCTGAGTTCAGGTTCAATCCCCAGCCGTGCATAAATTGGGCATTAGTAACAAATGCCTGTAATCCAAGCCCTCGGGAAGTGGAGGCAGGAGGAGCAGAAGTTCAAGGTCACCATTGGCTGCTTACTGAGTTAGGTGCCAGCCTGAGCTAAGAGACTGTCTCAAAACAAAAACAACCAACCAACAGGACAAAGATAAACTGGACAGCAGTGGCTGCAACAATGAGCAGATGGCAGCATTCCTCCAGCACTCTTGCCAAAATATTTAGTTCAAATTGGATTAAAACTTTTGATCTAACCACCAGATTACAGGAAAAGCAGACAACAGGCTAATACAACACAGATACAATCAGCAATAGAACCAGGATATGGAAATGCTCCTGACAAATCCCACAGAAAGCAGACCTTATCCTCTGAAAAGGACTTAAGCGAAAAATGCACCCAATGCAAGGTGTGTACATATTGTCTGGATCCTGAATCAAGCCCACTGAGGGAAAAAAAAATCAAGAAAATAAATGGAGTATTGACTCTAATTAAGGAAGGCAGTGTAATGGGGAGGGGGAGGAAGAAAGGGAGGGAAACAGTGTAGGGACATGTTCCCCAAGCAAATTCTTTGCATCGATCAGAAGTAACAGGCTAGAGACAGATCTTGTCCTACTCAGGACTTTGTCAGGAACCCCTGAAGGTCTCTGGGAATGGGGTGGCTATGTGAGGGTAGGAGGTTTGGCTTCCCTTGAAACACACCCCCAGCCAACAAGACTGATCCTAGTGCCAAATTCTAACCTTTGTGTCTTAGCCCTAAGGATCCCTTGGGGATCCCGGAGGTGTGCATGCCTCAAAGCTGGCGAAGCTTCTAGAGCTATCATTACAGGAACTCCTCCTAAGGTTCTGAGGAAGGCGACGTTACTCTTGATCACATGGTCACATACTTCTTGAAACTTACAAAACAACAGTTAAGCCATGTTTGGTTAAGACTCCTGACTCTGCTTCCTTCTCAGCCTGGCATCAGAATGGTCCTGTGGATGCCAACTACGAGTTGAGTTTACTTCAGCCTAGTGGGTGTATATGTGAATGAAAGGGACTCCCGTGGCTATCAAAATTTCTGGGTGCCCAATTTTCTTATTTTGAATGGCATTTTGCATATATGCCAGGCACATCCTCCTAGGTATGCTAAATCATCTCTAGAGTCCTTCTACACCTAAGGCAACATTAGTCCTGTGTCAAAAGCTGTTACACTGCACTGCTTAAAGAATAATGACAAGACTGAATTTTTGACAGTGGGTACAGAACCTACAGGTAGGGAAGGTCAGCTCCATTTAGTTTTCTGTCATTTAGCTCACAGTGGGATTGCTACTATGTGCTTCAGTGCAGAAATCACTTCTAGGGGTCTGCATGCCACCACGATGCTGCTTTTCCTTTATATGTCAAATGGCATATAAACACGAGTGGGAACCAGGATCCAGGAGGCAGTGGGGGAGCCACCAACCTGGGACACAGACTCCAGAGACTGGCACTGAGGTTTAGATCTATTTTTCTTGAGCAGCAGCAAGCTTTTTTATACAGCCTTTGGAACAACGGCGAGTCCACATGAGCTCTCTGCAGCCAACCATCCTCCTGTCACATCCTGGGGAGGTGCCAGGCCTGCCAGCGCCCGAGGGAACTTCCGTGAAGACAGAAGAGGCAGCCACCACCCTGTTCTGGGCCCATTCTAAGGCTGTGCTAGTTTGCTAGGATCCTCTGTATTGTGCCATGCAGTATGCCAGAGGGCATGGGCACTTGTACTATAGAGCAGTATGGAAGCCTTCCTCACCGTCCACCCGGCCCCACCCAGAGACTGCAGCTCCCACAAACACATCCTTGATATCTAATTCCAAAAGTTCAGAAGTGGTGGAAGAGAAGCAGGGAAAGTGGAATTAGAAGCCAGTCTGGAAAACTCTATTTATTTTTTATCTGTTGTTCATAAAATAGATCAGCACTCTCCCCAGATTTGACTCCAGCCCTAGTCATGCTCAGCGTACCAATAATGAGTTCCTAGCTCTTAGAAATCAGAAACAAATGCCATCCACCAAGGCTAGATTAATGACTAGGTTATCGTTCTACAGTCACAAAGTCGACTCCCAAACTGTTACTGTCTGAAATGCAATTAAAAAGCACACAGACAAATTATATTAGAGAGGTGTGTCAGGATAAGACACAGCGGTCTCGAGTGGGGAAGAATAATCAGTGTTGTAATGTTTTTCACATTTTCAAGGTTTTTTTTTTTTTAATTTGCTACAACTTCCTTTCAAGTTCGGAATAACTACTAGTCACTGGCAAGTGGGGTTGGATGCTTACAATTTCATAATTTGGAAGAGGGATCTCTGTGTATGGTTCCAGGTACTGTAAAACCTGGATACCCTCAGAATGCCTTATTTAAACCCCAAGATCATCGGGGTTCTCCTCCCAGTTTCCAAAGGCATCGCATGTTTCTGCTTGGAAGCTCAGACTGCTGTTTGGAGTTATACATTCCATTGTGGTTAACCTTTTCTTTGAGAGGGGAGTTGCTCTCTGTTGTCAAGGAATCCTCTTGGGACTATAGTTGGCACCACAGCACCTCCCCCCCCCCAACGACAGTGAAAGTTTGATAGACATCTGCATCCTCTCTAGGCAGAGAGATTCTGCCTTGGAGCTGGGGAGGGAGGAGGTGGGGGAGAGGGGCTGCTTCCTAGTAACAAGCACACAGTCAACAAACCTTTGTTGGGTATCGGTCGACTGAGAGTGGCTTCTCTTCCAGTCAGTAATAAGTCTGTTTCTGCTTCAGTCTGATTCTGATTGTTTCTGTTTCTATTTCAACAGGTGGTTGGAAGTGGAGAAGCATTGTCTTGACACGTTTTCTAAGCATTAGCTGCTTCTGTGTGTTATTTTTTTTTCAAAAGACAGTTCATCATAGAGCTTTACTTCATATCCACGAAGTGTTATGCTGCTAGAAGCTTTTCCTATTTTCTTACTTGAAAAGAAATGATAGTCTATTTTGGTCTCTTTGCACATATGTATTTTTTACCTCATGTACTAAGTTACCTATGCTTTCATTAACTATAAATAGCCGTGGAAAAACTATTTTTATGCGTGACAATTAGATCTAGCAGAGGAATCCATTCAGAAATCAGAGGAGCTGTGAGTGGGTGTGGCATGTGATCAGCAGGGCTGGTCTGTAAAGTACAGGGCTGCTTCAGGACACACTCACCAGGATGGGCAGAAGAGGGATGGCTGGGAGATGCCGTGGCTGAAGTACATTTCCCAACTGAACATCAGCTGCAGGTGTTAGATGTCTACCATCGCCGCTATCATCACCACCACCATCATCATCCTATTATCGTCATCCTCCCTCTACCATCACTGCCATCGTCACCACCACTATCACCACCATCATAATCTTCCCTCTACTATCACCACCACCACCATCATCAACACCATTATCATCATGATCACCTCCACCATCATCATCTTCCCTCCACCATCAGCACCACCGTCACCATCGCTGACACCGTCACCGCCATCATCAACGCCACTAACATCGTGATCACCTCCACCATCACCACCCTCAGCAGCACCACCATCACCATACTTAGTATTTTACCGAGCCTCAAGCTTTTTAAAATACGGAACTTATACCAATTCAAGGTGTCATCTTAGAACAAAACACGATGGCAACGTATTTCTTATTTCTATTATGACATTTAAGGAATTACGCCTTTCTTTCAATGAAATGTTTTTCTTTCTAAAACAAGAATATGGTAATTTGTATATATTGTAACTCGGGCTTTTAAAATTTTTAAATGGAAAGTTCTTAGAAATAATTTTCTAGAAACTACAATTCTTTGGAATATCATGCCGTTGGTGATTTTACATGAATGGTAGGCTTGGTTTATTCTGATTCCACCCACTCCTCTTTTCAATGTCTATTACCACTCTGTGAGCTGCAAGAGTTACTTTCTCAGCTGGGTGGTGAGCAGGCAGATATAGGAGTTCAAGACTAGCCTGGTGTACAGGGTGAGTTCCAGGACAGCCAGGACTATGTAGAAAAACACTGTCTTGAAAAACAAACAAACAAACAAAAAAATAAAACAAACAAATCAAAACCAAAAACAGAATTGCTTTCTCCGTGAAAAAGGTACCCTTTCACTGAAAATGCTAGCACTTAGATAGTAGTTTTGGTCTTGACTCAGTGGAAATAATAAATGGGAATATGTGTGCCTACAAGCAGGTTTGTATTGGTCTTCTTTCCCTAACACTAACTGAGTTTTTAAAGTGTTTCTTTCAAAAATAAAAATAAATACAGTGTCACAAATTTAACCCATGACACTTCTGTCTGACTCTGATTCCTGGGGCGGGGGGACCCACTGAGGATTGTGGTGACTCACAGACACCCCACCATGCTCTGGGTCCCATCTCCTCTTCTGAAAACTAACAAGACCCCAGACATTTCAAAGCTCCATCTGTATACCGTGAAGCTGCTAGAAGCTGAGCTGATGGCTCTTCCTATGTACTCATGACCTCTGTCAGCATCCTTTAAATCTACCACAGTCATCAGATGATTCACAATCGCAGAGGTAAATTGTGTTCATTGGGGAACTTTCAGAGAAAACAGAATAATATCAATCATAAAAATGAACCCTGTAAAACCAGAAATAGCCTATAGTGGATATTTATGCGGAAGCCATTTCAGTTTGTTTTCCAGGTCTGCATGCTGATTTCTTTTCTCATATTTGTCATCAGTGTGATTTGTAATTTGTTTTTATTTTTTTGTGATTTGTTTTATTTCCATCTCCATAATACTCATATCATTAAATATGCTCTAGACATGGTTTTTAAGATACGACCATGGTAGCCATTGTATGGGCATGCACTCGTGAGAGAGAGAGAGAGTGGGTTTTGTGTGTTTGAGACAGGGTCTCACTATGTAGTCCTTGCTGGCCTGTAACTTATTATGTAGAATATGTTGGCCTTGATCTGCATGCCTCTGCCTCCCAAACACTGGGGTTAAAGGCATGTAGCACATGCCGGGCATGTTTACATGCTTTTATATGTATAGGTACATGTGTGTGCAGGCATGTGGAAGCCTGGAGTTGAGGCCAAGCATCGTTCTTACTCACACTCCTTTTTATTAAGGCAGGATCTCCTGCTAAAGGTGGAGCTTGCTAATTTCACCTAGCCTAGCTGACCAATTTAGCACTCTATCTCTTGAGTGCTAGGATTATAAGTGGCCTGCATGTCTGCCCAGGTTTTACATAGGTTCTGAGGACTCTAGGCCCCATTACTCATGCCCAACAGCAAGCACTTTATCCACTGAGCCATCACCCCAGCTCCAGGCCTTAACGACTCAGTGTTCAGTGACATTTCTAAACACCCTTTTAAAGATTTTTTTTTTAAACTTACGTGTGTATGCCTGTATGTGTTTATCAGGTACCCTGTGCATCCGGGTGCTTTTGGAGGCCAGAAGAGGATGTCAGGTCTTCAGCAGCTAAGCTGACGTCACAGCCGATTGTGAGCAGCCGGATGGAGGTTCTGGGAACAGAACTTGAGCTCTCTGCACGAGCACTAAGGGCTCCTGATGGCTGAGCTCTTCCTACATATCTTTGAGCACACCCTTTCCTACTTTCAGGATATTCCCTAGGAGTGCACTTCAGGAACAGTTGTTGGTCAGGCATGAGAAACAGTTTTCCGGGGGACTTCTAATTTAAACTTCAGAAATACTTGTTGACTATGCTGTCAACAAAACAGCAGAACCCTTAAAGACAACACTATTGCCTTAATTTGGCCATTTCATGCCTAGTGAATTTAAATTATATATATAACACATATATTTATAATATACACACACACATATATTCACCAATCATTTATAAGATTGTGCTTTTGTTTGTTTTCTGAGCAGGATTCAAGTATACACTTCAGCGAGAACAGAGAATTGTCTTTCCTTTTTAATTAAAATGTTTTTGTTATGTGTGTGGGTGTTTTGCTCGCACGTATGTCTGGGTACCATGTGCATGCTTGGTGCCTGCAGAGATCAGAAAAAGCAATGGATCCCCTGGGGCTGGAGTTATGAGCCGCCATGTAAGTGCTCGGAATTGAACCTGGGTCCTCCGGAAAAACAGACAGCGCTGGTAACCACTGAGTCATCTCTCTAGTACCTGCCTTTCCCCTTTTGCTTCTGATTTGTAGGAATAAGTTTAATTTTTACCAACGACATTTTCTAGGACGCCAAAAGAAGCTGGTTGACAGTGGTCAGACTGTGATACACTGCACAAACACCGTTTGGTTTTTGTATAGAACAGGAGGCACATAAACAAAATGCATTTTCAGTGATGGCTATAGCTGAACTGCTGTGCTCTCTGACCAGTGACATTCGGAGGGAGTGTTCAAGCAGTGAGGGCATCCTCTTGCCCCCCACCAAGGATAGACCTCCTCTGAGGACCCACAGAAGCATAGCTCCAGTAAACTGCCTTATTGCTCCCAGGGACCTTTGTTCTGAGACTAAGTCTGAAGAACGGGCGGGAGCATGGTTCTTGCAGAGGTCCCCATGGGACAGCCGGTGTCAGGCAGACAGCTCGGACTACTATCACTGAGGACGAACCTTCCCTCTACTCTGCCTCAACATCCTCATCTGTGAAAAAGGAATAACAAGTCACGCTCACCCACCCTCGGATGCTGGGCAAGTCATGGACAGACAGACTGATGGACTTGGTGTACCGCACAGCATGTATCCCAGCTGCAGGAAGCCGCTTTCTCCACAGTGATTTATTTTTAAGATGCTTATGTTTTAGAAGCAACAATCAGGATGACTTAACTATCTGCCTGGTTGCCTATGACTCAAACGTGGGTTCAGATACAAACAATACTGTACTCCTTTCCTGCGTAAGACACGGAGCACCTCAAGTGTTATTATTCCTATTAGTCGTCTCTAAGGCTGGCGGAAAACAGAGAGAGATGAGGAGGGGTCAGAGCACTGATGCCACTTGGGCACACGTCTCAACAACATCTTTCCATCCACCTACCACAAACCCTCTCTGTTCCTACCTTAGAGAGGACAATCCCATAAGCTTGGCCATTTAGCACACACACTGGCATCTCTCCTGAGAGGTGATCAAAACGCAGAATCCTCTATGAGCATCTATTCCTTTCTGACACAGACTCCCACCTGACCTGGTAAAGCAGGGGCCATGTGGAGAACATAAGCGAGGCCCATACCCTAGCCCAAAAGCTCCCCACAGCCAGACAGCTGGCTATGATGCTGTCTCAGCAGCGGATGTGTGCGTCGCTGAGGAGTCCTAAAGGAGTCTGGCTTGCTCTCGGCTCTCCGGCAAAATTGTTTCCACTTGTTTCCTGAGATGCAGGCAAGGCTCTGTCAATTAGGTGAAGTGGTGGTGGTATCCCTTCCCAGCGCAATTGACAACACTAATAAAAATAGATAATGTATTTTTAAAACCTACAGCAGATTGTCATGGCAATAAATAATTGTATCATGTTGCTGTCATAGCAACCAAGTCTGTGTAACAGAGACAAATCAAGGCTATATGGAATTTTTCTAAATTTAGGCGTTTGAAAATAGTTCAAATACTCTATAGTCATGGAAAGGTGCATTGAAAAAAAATTTTTTTTTTCAAACTTTACTTGGAAACCATATTTGAGTCACATGTTAAAAGCTGGGTTGCTTATTGTCGTTCTCTTCAAATTATGAGATCCAACTTCCCTTTTTGCATTCATACATAAAAATGTATACATTTCATGTGGACATACATGTGCATTATATATATACATGCACATATATATTCATTAGAATTTCATGAATGGTGAAAGACTAGAAAGAATCCTCAGTCTCTTTTTTCATTCTCTCACTCTCTTATTCAAATGTAATGTAGAGCCTTGTATTTACCATCGGCAGACAATGATACAGTATTAATAGGATAACAAGTTACGTTACATACGCCAGGACGTACAGAACCAATAGCTGGGTTTCCATGCATTTTCTTCATCTCTTCAGAAAGCGCTTATTACTGTGTGATATCCAGAGTGTCATTAAGAACTCCGGACTGCCAGCACAGACTATCATTTTCTGACACGGTATGCTTTGTCTCCCAACTTCATCTAAACACATCAGAAATGACATATGAAAGACTTTGCCCAAGGAGAATTCTTTTATTTTTTTCATAGATATGTAATTATTGTGCCATTAAGAAAAGTCTCCAAGTCCCAACTAATTGCAGGGGGAAAAGGGAATGTTCTCTCCACCTGACAAAAACAAGACCTCTGTGACCTGAGTACTTCCTCCTTCCCTTCTTGATTTTGATGCAATAAAAATGTCTCCTCCGTGGTCCCCCCACACATTCAAATCCCTATAAAAGACTACTATACTGTAAGAACATAGTTGAAATTTCAGCTTAACTTGGAGCAACACTAATACGAGTTATTATTTGCCTTTAAGACCATGTATACGGATTAGTTATGAAAAAGAATATTACCAAGACTTAAAAGGTAAAATAGTTAAGGGATAGTTAAAATAACCTATGTTAGCTACTACTTTCAATCCAAGTGAAATATCAATTGATATGCTCAATTTTGATGAGAAAGTAAGATAAGATCTTTAAACATCTCCTACCATGCAGAAAAATGATGACCACAGAAAGCCATACATAATCTGAATCATAAATCAGTGACTCCAGTGTCGTGCACTTTTTTCAGAGATGGTCTCTCTTTATCCTTTCTATGATGTGCTTTATTGAAAGGCGGCTCAAACTGTGAAGAGACTGATCTTAGCTGAAGCTGTGGGAGTGAGAGTCTCGGGCTGTTGTGCCTCCTAGAAAGCCTGCCACTTGACAGTGCGGAAGGCAGTGGGAAGGGAGATGGTGGAACGCACCTCCAACCCAGAAGTGAGCCCGTATCTATGAACTAACTGTATGGGTGCCCAGAAGAGGGCTGCCTGCTGGCAGGTTCTTCCAGAGGGCTGGTCCTTGACCCTGACCAGGAGAGACTTGTTTCCTTCCACTGTGGTCAAGCACAGAGGAGAACTTTATGTGCCTCAGAACCACTCTGGAATGTGTTCCTAACATCCTTTCTAAGATGACTGAGGGTACCTATTGTCTTTACTGCCTGGGGTTTTGTTTATTTCATTGTGTTTTTAAGAGGACTTAAAATACCACAAAGAACAGTCTAACTTGTCGGTAAGGTTTTATAAGTAGCGTCATATCTTTTAATATCACATTCTGTGTTAGGAAGTTAAAGCAGGTGTAGAAAATCCTTAGCAAATGCCTGGAAGTGTGGCTTGGCCACACTTCTCTACCTAAACCCTGATTTCCTAGGATTGCCACCCTGCCCTACAGATTTCTAAAGAAGAAAGAAAAAAAATAGTGTATTTGTAAGTGGTGGTAATATAGATGAGTTTGGCCTTCCATTTTTTTATTTGTTTGTTTGTTTTTCATATCATTTCCACACTTAAAGTTTTTATCTGGAAGACATGGTACTATAGGGGAATGCAAATTTTAACTTCACACATGGCAGTGGCTGCAATGACTGTCTTCTGTTTGTTAGTGCTCTGGTTGTAATTAGAAATGAAATAAAATCAGTGAGATCATGTCCCTTGGGTTCTGTGACCCTTCAGCTTTCAAATGGTGGGCGGTCACCAACATCCACGTCAGGTTGGAATGGGGGCAGAGGGCAGCAACCTGCTATGACCTGGACGGTCATGTTTATCAGTTTGATACTGTCATCCGTGTTACTCCGTCATGCATGTGGGAACCTTAGATATTTGCAGATTGTTTTCATTGTTTTTCCCCTTGAGACTGTAATGCCACTTCACCCATTTTACAGAAATAAAAGACATATCAGCCTGTATCCTGTTTTCTAGAACCGCTTTTTTGCCAATGCAAAGCCTAGTTAGAGAGGACACGGTTTTCTCAGTGGCACGTGATATTTCGAGTACAATGTGGGAAGTGGCGGCCCATCTATCTCCCTAATTGTATTTTGCTTGGGCCAACGAACTTACAAATCACGTGCATTCTTGGCGAGTTTGCCAGCTGAGAAGTGGAGAATGTTCTGTGACGGGGGGCGGGGGGTGGATAACGCTTTGAGATTCAGACTTGGCCATGTTTGAAAGCAAACCAATGGAGCACGACATTTGCAGTGTGCCCAAGCATGTGTTGCCATGTACAGCAAGAGTTAATGTCTTCATTAAATCACGAACTGGCAAACCCATAACCCTGCTGCGCCCAGAAGACAGAACAGTCGATACTCTCTAACATTATGAGTAAGAAAAGAAATATTTCCAGTTGAAGATTTAGAAAGCCTTGTTCACACATTGCATTTTTCTAGGTCCTTTAATAACCGAAGGGATTCTATTTAGACCAAATTGGAAAGAGGAGGGTACAAATAAAAGGTTAAATTAATAAATTTAATATTGAAGACTGCCCTTTCCAAAAATCACTGTGGTATTTCTTTATATGTGTTTGGATTCATAAAAATGTCTAGTTTGTTTGTTTAAAAAAAAAAA
>NW_026596046.1:6423905-6446419 GCF_907164565.1 Psammomys obesus
AAAAAAAAAAAACATGGAAAAATAAATAGGCATGAGTGACAAATATAGTTTTGAATATTTTTCCTCATTATAAAATAATAACAAAATCGACAAAAATAAATAGTATGCTTGTTGAAATGTTTAGAAAACATAAGATAAATTGGTTGAGAAAATTAACATCACTCTGGTTTAGGTTTCAATACAGAAGTGAATTGTTCTGTGTAAGAAACAAGGAAAGGATCAAATTAACAAACAAATGGGAAAGTAATGACTATTTAACATTCCAGGAGTGTTTAGAAAGCAGAAAGAATAAAAAGTTGGCTAGTCTGAGACCTTCAACTCGTCCCTGTAATCAGCAATGGGTGGAGCAAATGGTGTGATAATAATTAATAACGATGCCTGGAAAACTGGGAAGAAACAGAACAATTTTGGCTAATCAGAGAATGATTTTGACTACTCAGCAGCAGAAAGAGTAAACTGATAGGATGAGGTTTCTAAAAATCATAAGAGAAAACGAGAAATGGTTTAAACAAATAACAGGCAAATGCCTACTGTCTGCAAGGGATAAACGATTTATACAGATGTGTCTGAACAGAATTAAATTATCAGGGCTCGAAAGACAAGTGTTCAAAAATCGGAATATAGAGGTAAAATGACGGGAACACATGCAGCTCACGTCTGATGAACCAACCACCTTTTTCAGAATTTAAAGAAATCCCTGTCTACCGTAAAAATAGAATCATTGTGTTTTCATTTCACACGACAAAAATTCAACAAAATTAAAGAAAATGGCAAAATACTGCTGCGTGGTCAGTCTTCAGGGAAACAAAAACTTTCTGTTATATGAATGGAAATAAATAATTAGGGTTTTTGTTTTTTGGTGGTTTTTGTTTTGTTTTGTTTTGGTTTTGGTTTTGGTTTTTTCTTTTTTTAGTGAGGGGGTTAGGGGGAAAAACCCACTCAGAAAAATTTGCTTTCCAAGATTTATCTTAATGAAGTTAATTGAAAAATAATTATATTCCCAATGTTCCTAAAGGCGTCGTGAAGATTTCGGGCAGTGAGAAGCGACAGTATAGGGCAGAGTTGCGTGCGGGGTGCGCAGCCGTAATGGGGGCTAGTCCAGCACACAGCAGCCAGACAACCATGGCGAGCAGGGACTTACCAAACAACGACAACAAAAGCCTGTTCTGCTAAAGAAAATCTGACTGCTACACTTTCCAGGGGGAAAAATAAGATAACTGTAATTGAAAACTGTGTGAAGTAAAGTAGGGAAAATCAGAACACAGAAGTGTAGGGAGGTGTGTAAAATTGTGGATAAAGGTAGTACAAAATCCATTACAAGGAAAATAAGTCCATTTTAAAGGACTGAAAGGTGGTGGGAAGAATAAAAACATAATACGGTGAATAAAGAAAGAATAAACTGGTGGAAGGGGGTGAATATTGTTTTTAGATTGGTTTACTAACATAGTGAAGCCCACAGGTTGAAGGGAAGAGGGGAGGGCGGACCCTCTCAGCTCAGCTAGACTGGACCTGCTGGCCTTGAGTCAGGTCTTCAGTCACACCCTAGCCCCTGTGCAGGGCGAGGGCAGAGTTAAAGAAAAGTGGCTCTGATGGTATCTTTGATGCTTTTCGTACTCATTTCCTGAGGCTCTCTGCTTTTCAGCAACAATACTCAAAGAACTGCCCGGTGTTTAAGTAAAGCCAAGCCCAGCCCTTGACTTAGTGGTATTTATAACACGTCAGTGGCCATATTGTTATTAATATTGATCAACATGATATTAGGTAAATGACAACTGGTTGAGAAAATGAAACAAGCATTTTAATCAAACACCATTCTCCCCCTCCTTTTCTTATGTATGTCTTGAGTTCGTGTGTGTGGGAGTGTGTGCGCGTGGGCACACACACATACACATTTCATTCTGAGAACACACTATAGATTCGGGGTTTGTGAGGACCAATGAATCCTGCTTATCCAGTAAAAGGAGTTCTGGAAAAGAAATCTGTGAATGTGTTTCCATATGACACAGCCCAACCTAATGCTCTCCTGATATTTCACTGTTGGTTAAAACAACCACATCAAACAAAAAGACAAAGATAATGAGAAAAAGATGTGATAAGTGAACATAAAAGGCTATCCAGCAGTTAAAAAAAATAGGTAGATATAAATGAATTCTATGCACCTTTAAGGAAAATTTACCCCACCATTCGTGGTCTGTATTTCTTTTTTTTAATTTATTTATTGTTTTATTAATTACAGTTTATTCACTTTGTATCTGAACTGTAGCCCCCTCCCTCATTCCCTCCCAATCCCATCCCCCCTCCCTCTTCTCCTCCCATACCCCTCTCCAAGTCCACTGATGGGGTGGTTCCTCCTCCCCTTCCAGCTGATCCTCATCTATCAGGTCTCATCAGGACTGGCTGCAATGTCTTCCTCTGTGGCCTGGTAAGGCTGCTCCCTCCTCAGGGAGTGGTGATCAAAGAGCCAGCCACTGAGTTCATGTCAGAGACAACCCCTGTTCCCATTACTAGGTAACCCACTTGGAGACAGAGCTGCCATGGGCTACATTTGAGCAGGGATTCTAAGGTTATCTCCATAAATGGTACTTGGTTGTAGTATCAGTCTCAGAAAAGACCCCTGTGTCCAGATATTTTTAGGTTCTGTTTCTCTCCTTGTGGAGCTCCTGTCCCCTCCAGATCTTTCTATCTCTCCCTTCTTTGATAAGATTCCCTACACTCTGCTGCAGGGTATCAAAGCAGAGGCTGAGCCTCATAGCATGCTCTTCATATCTCATAGCCTCCAGGACTAACCCAGCATTTCGATGCATTTTAACCTCTTGCTTCCCAAAGGGCACGAGTTCCTGTATTTTTTTTTTTCCCTGAAGGACTGTTTAAGTGCAAACGTTTACCATTAGTTCTCTCTAGCTTTTGCACCTGGGTGTGATAATTTGGAAATAAAGTTTTAACTATTGTGTGTGGAGGTGGGCAGAGGACCACTGTGGAAACAGTCCCTACCCTGGAATTGAGCTCTGGTCTCCAGGGTACCTTCTTCTGCTGAGCCATCTTGCCCACCCGTGATGTGACGTTTTCATACCAGAAAGGTCAAAACATCAATGGACGAACACACAGCTACCACGGCAACCGCTCTGGACATGGGGACAAATGTGTCAGGTTTTGCCACGATAACCATGCCAGCGGCTGGCTTCAAAGTCTAATGCGATGAATCGCTGCTGTGTCCCTTCATCTCGTTTTAATTTTTAGGAGTTACCTAATTTCCTTTTCATGCTAGTCAGTCTAATATTAACACATTCCTATAGAATTTCTTATAATTCGTTTTGTTTGTTTTAAGACAGAGTCTCAGGTAGCCCAGGTTGGCCTCAAACACGCTATGAAGTCAAGTATGGTCTTGAACTCCACATCCTCCTGCCTCCAGCTCCTGAGGGCTAAGATTGCAGGTGTGAGCCACCATGCCTGGTGTTTATGTGGCATTGGTGATGGAAGCCAAGGCTTCAAGTATGCTAGGCAAGCATGTCACCGACTGACATGTTGAATTTGTTGAATTTGAAGAGTCTTTGATACAGTTGAATATTCAGAGTTGCTGAGGTTGCAAGAATCTTCTCAAACTTAACTGCAGAAAATATCTGTTGCAGTATTTCCTGCAAGGCAAAGCAGTAGTACCTATGTATTAAGAAATTCATGTGTTCACAACAAAGTTATGTTTTGTTTCAATCTTGGATTTCCTGTGTACGAGCGCTTTGCGTGCATGTACGTATGTTCGTCATGTGTGTGCATTGTATCCTCAGGTCAGAGGAGCCCCAGATCCCATGGAACTGAAGTTACAGACACTTGTGAGACACCAATTTGGGTACTGGGAGCTGAACCCAATCGTATGCATGAGCAATAAGTGCTCTAGATGACTGAGCCATCTCTCCATCTCTCTAGCTGCTCTGTTGTTCTGTTTTAGATCCATCATCTTCTACACAGCAATTTTGTTTTGAGAAATCCATCCTGAGGAAATAGTAAAACATTGATAACAGACACACCCTAAGATGTTCCCTATGGAATGTTTAAAACTAAAATATTGATAATATTTTATGTATCCAACAGCGGCTGGAGGCTTAAAAATAAAGGAAGGATTCTTTTATGTACACAGTGAGGGAAACAAGCTATGGTAGTACTCAATCCTTTGAGGATGTAGGAACACGCACATCTATGTGCACACACACACACACACACACACACACACACACACACACACACACACAATTGTGACCAGCAAAAAGAAAACTCGTCATATCAATCCTTGTCACTATGTGGTGAGATAACAGGTGGTTCCAATGTTGCTTTACTTCATAAGGCTTTGTAATGCCCTTCACTCCCCACCCAAGCCCTGGGACCGAAATCCAGGGGTTTCTGTGTGCCAGCCGGCTGCTCTACCGCTAAAGCACACCTCCCATCCGCACACCCCCGTTAACGAGGATCTACCCTCCTACTGAAGTGGGCGCTGGAAGAAGCTGCTTTCTGCTTTCTTTACTGTGGTAAAATATACCCAGCATCACTTACATTTTACATTTTAGCCATTTTTACATATCAAGTTAAATACCTCTCATAAATACTAGGATGTTGCATGAGCTCAAATATTTCCTCATAACTTTGGAAGATAATATTTGTCAGATTTTAAAACCTGAGAACTACTCCAGAATCAAGTACTTAGTGTAAAAGGCGGCATGCTTCAGGAGTGGAGTTATCTATCATCACCACAATTTATTAAAAAAAAAACAAAAAAACAAAAAACCTTCTCATCTTTCTTCAGACAGAGACTCTGTTCCATTAAGCAATAACGCTCAACTCTTTCTTTCTCCTCACAATCCTTAATAAGCTCTGATCAACCTTCTGTCTCTATGAATTTGCTCTCCACAACCTTGGGAGTGGGATCATGGTATTTTTCTTTTTGCAACTAGTTGATTTCACTTAGCGCAACAGCTTCAAGTCTCATCCTTTTTGTAGCAGGCACCAGAATTTCATTTCTTGTCGATGGCAAATATTTCATTCATGTGTATACCGTGCTTTGTTTATGTTCTTTTGCTGTTGGATGCCAGGGTTGTTTGGGATAAAGGTGCAATAATAACGAAAATTAATTATCTTCGTTAGAATTTTTATTTCTGTGAACACTATGGTAAAAAGCAACTTGGTGATTTGAATAAGAATGGCCTCCATAGGATCGTGCATTTGAGTACTTGGTCCCCAACTGGCGGAATTTTTTTAGGAAGGATTAGGAGGTGTGGCCTTAATGGAGGAGCTGTGTCAATGGGAGTGGGCTTCGGGGCTCCAAAAGCTCAGGCTGAGGCCCAGCCCCACCCCTCTGTCTCTGTCTCTCTCTGTGTCTTTGTCTTTGTCTCCTTCCCTCTCTCTCTCCCTCTCTGCCTCCTACTTACAGCATAAGATTTTTGCTCTCAGCTCTCCCTTCACTCCTCCATTATGAGCTCTAACCCTCGGGAACCTTAAGCCTTGGTCATGGTATTTTTGTTACAGCAATAGAAAACTAAACCACACACCGTCAGTGACAGAAGTCAAGGCAGAAACTGAAGCAGAAGCCACAGAGAAACACTGCTTGCCGGCTTGCTCCTCATGTTTTGTTTGTCCTGCTTTCTTATCCAATCCTGTGCAGGTGTGCTCCGCCCACAGTAGATAGAGCCTTCACCTATCAATCATTAATCAAAAAAAAAAAAAAAAAAAAAAAAAAAAGCCCCCAAAGCTTGCCTCTGGGCCAAGCTGGTAAGAGAAGGTTCTCAGTTGAGGTTCCCCCAGATGACTAGCTTTTGTCAAGTTGAAAACAAACAGACAAACAAACAGACAGACAGACAGAACACTGATGTACAGCTCTGCTTTTAATTCTTTGGCATACATACCTAGAGTATGTTCCTGGGTCAAATGATAGTCTATGATTAACTTTTTTTGATGAAACTACTGCTTTTTACCACAAAATGACATATTTCAAATTCTAATGTGATTTAGTTTTTGAGGCTGTAGGGCAGAAAGCTGTAGTTTGATATCAGTATCTACTGGTTATAAAATTGAGTGCCTTGAAAGACGGTTTTATATGTGCCCACACCAGCTAGAAACCTAGACCAACCTATGGAAAATGTCAGTATAAATTTAACTGAGCTCCTGCATCTCAGTAAGAAGTAAGCAGCCAAGTGTGGCAGGGCTGGGAGCTAGGAGACAACTTTGTGATCGGCAATTCTTTTGGAATGTTTCAAGTTGCAAAATCACCCAGGGAGCCTCATCGTTTACTTCACTGGTGTCTTTTGCCAGCACTTACATCTTTCCCTCACATTTTCACACGCTAAATTTTCAGTTCCAGGCAAACTCCAAGTATTTTCAATTAAGGTTTTTTCCTTCCTTCCTCTCTTTCTCTTTCTTTCTTTCTTTCTTTCTTTCTTTCTTTCTTTCTTTCTTTCTTTCTTTTTTTCTACAAATGTCACTTTGAACATTTAGTCTGAAACCCAATATTGTTTAGTTTAAAGGAGATTTTCTTAGGTAACTTGTCAGAAAAGCATGATTGATTGCTTATGACTCGGATATTTTTTTTTTTTTTTAAATGAGAATAGTGGAATTTAATAAAATAGATGATTGTTTTCCCTGGAGGTTAAGATGTCTACACAGGATCCAACTTAAACAGGATATCTATCCTTCCTAAAGTTTTCTAAAAAAAAAAAAAAAAAAAAAAAAAAACTTTTTCTTCTTAATCTGGCAAAAGAAATAAATCTGGCCAACAGTTGTCCAGACAAGAGGGATTCCCTTTTTGTTTGCTTTGAAAAAAATTTTTTTGAAATCCCTTGTATATAAAGAGAATTTCTATAAATAGGAGAACGGGAAAAGTCTGGGTAGAAGAAAGAGAAACCTTTACAAACATGTGAGTTTCAAATTTTTAGTTGTACCATCTATTCACATACCCTAAAGCCACAGGCATCTAAGATCCATTCTAGAAAAGAAGCAATTCAGTGTGCTTAGAATGGAGCATGCTTTAAAAGTGTGTGGTGTGTGTGTGTGTGTGTGTGTGTGTGTGTGTGTGTGTGTACTGACACAGGACTACTGTGAGGAGAACATGAAAGCAGAATTTAGTAGACAAAGGAACTGTGTACAGAATGTGTTAAAATTCCCATAAATTGACAAGAAGACAATGCACCTTAAGAACTGATGAAGGGACAAGAATGTAGCAAAAAGAAGCTGAGGTAGCCAAGAGGCACATAAAGATATACACCGCTTCAGCAGCAGCTGGAAAAGGTTAATTACAGCAACTACAGAAAAGCAGTTCATGGCCGTGATATTGGTCGAGACACAGAGGGTCTAAAAACATCAGATATTAGTAGCATGGAAGCAAGAAAATGAAGATATGCACATCCTGATGGGAGTGTAAACTGGTGATGTCACTTTGAAAATCATCTGAAAAAAAAAATCTAGAATAGTTTTAAAAAGTTTAAAAAAAAAAGTGTACTATTGGGACCCGGAAATCCTAGTGCTTGGCATATATTCTGACATATATACACACATGTTTAAGGGGAAAAGTACAAAATCTTACGCCCAAATGAGTAGAATTCCTGAGAGAAACATACTTATTGTACACTCATTAAATCCCACATGACTTTTTTATCTACACTGGATGTGGTGGTGCAGTTCTATGATGATTCAATTTGAGAAGTACAAGAGTTCAAGATCATCCTTGACTAAGGAGCAAGTTCGATACCATCTGAGGTTACCTGAGACCTCAAACAAAACAAAACAAAACAAAAAAGAAAGATGAGCCTTGTCATCCAACCACTAACAAAAAACGGGTTCCTGGATGCTGGCAGTAGTCCCTTGTACCATAGATGCGCCTCACTGCAGCCTAAGAGTTGAGGTTCCTTCCATACTGGACAGCTGGGTGTCCGTGAGCTTGACCAATTTTAATTACTAATTAAAAGTGTGGCTTGGTGTGGTGGCATACATCTGTAATCCCAACACAAGGGAGGTAGAGGCAGGAAGCTCAGGATTTAAAGTCATCCTCGGCTACATAGTAAATTTAAGGCCAGCCTAAGCTATGTTAGACCCTGGCATCAAGCCAGGCATGATGGCACATGACATCACCTTCCAGCACGTGGGAGGTAGAGGCAGAATGATCTCTGAGTTCAAGGACAGTCTGGTCTACAGATGGAGTTCCAGGATGGCCAAGGATACACAGAGAAATAATGGTGATGATGATGATGAAAAATAAAAACAAAAATATATTACAAGATAGACTTTTTCCTTGTTCCCTTATTTTAATAGAAGGGAAAAATGCTTTCAAGTTCATGGTTTCTTCATAAATACTAATGGTGTCACCAGATGGTTTACTAGTGAAAAAGCTTGGTAGTCCTTATAACCACTAAGCCTGTCAAGATTTACTGTGAAGGAAAGCATTCCTGTGGATTTTCAACCATAATCTCTGTCCATCACCGAGACTTTTCTCTGTTAGTTACTGCAAAACAATAACCTTTTGGGAAAAGTCAGGTGTGAGACAACAGCTCCTTTTGTGGACTAACATCCTTTCTCTATTTACCAAATGAAAATTAGGTAATTTGTCAAACAAAACAAAAATCAGTTGTTGCAATTGAGTAGTTCAGAACAGTAGTTGTAGAGTGGAGTTGGTCATTGTCCCTCACTCGGATGTAAGTCTAACAATCTGTAGTCAAACCTAGGATTTGATACCATAGCCACTGCAGATGAACTAGGTCTGTGTCCCTCACCATGAAGATCTTGAACGCACACTAAGAAATTTCCTACAGTCGCAGAAGCCCTTCTTAGAAACTCAGAGGGTCCTGAAAGCTCGTGATGTGAACTACTTTACAAACTTAAGAAGACAAATGCATTTGCTTATCCCAATTCACCGTTTGCAATGGATTTGGAGACTCTGTACAGAAACGCTGACAATTTGTGAAAAGATCAGGAAAATGATGATGTGGGTTAATTACTCCTAGCTTTTCTGGATAAACTGAAAGGGAAAAGAATAAGGTCTCTGATAAAATTAACCAACTTAGAGCATCTCAGAATATGCCGAAGGGCACCAGTGAACTCAGCGATAAGACTAGCTGGCTCCAGATGTGTGTAAAGAGTCTGACATTTTCTAAGTGTGCCCTGGAAGAGAATCTTCTCCCCAGCAGCCTCGGAGCTCAAGATGCTGAAAATCAAACAGAAACCCTCATTAAAAGACTGGTGGAATTACAAATAAAATTTGAGTCCCAGTCTCTGAGGGTGTTGGCAGTTAAAATAAAGGCATTAATTGGTTAAAAAAAAATTGGCACCCTGTAACTTGGGATGGAGATGTGCAGAAGGACCCTATTGAGGCACAGAACTTTGAACCATGTGATTCCAAAGGATTTATTTCTCTTGAGGAAGTGGTTTCTTCATCCTTAGCATGAGGGATACTCCAACCAACCGCCTGGCCCCTGAAACATTGCCTCTTCTGCCTTTTACTGAGGAAATTAATCTTCATTGTTTGAAAAACCAGCAGTGACCTGAAAAAAAAAAAAAAAAAAAGCCAGGCAAGACAATACTGATGTCCCTCAGGGTCTACCAATAGCTGCCTCTAGACCTACAACAGACATAAAACTGAGCAGGCTCATAGAGAGGAGGTAGAAAGTGTAGTCCGAGGAGGAGCACTACACTACAAAAGAGCTTAATGAGTTTGCTAAGTCATCCAAGCAAAAGGCTGGGGAATACGCGTGGGAATGGATTTGAAGGGTGTGGGGTCATGGTGGAAGGAACATAAAACTGGATCAGTCTGAGCTCATTGACATGGGCCCCCTGAGTGAATTCTAGGCTTACTATGGAAATTCACACAGTTAAAAAAAAAAAAAAAAAAAAAAAAAAATATATATATATATATATATATATATATATATGTCAAAAGTTCCTTTGAATGGTTGGCTGAAGCCTTTGTCAAAAGATGGCCTACTACTACAAATGAATTGGAGATGTCTGATATCTTTTGGCTTAGTGTTGATGAAGGTATTTTAAGGCTCAGGGAAACTGGAGTGCTGGAGTCGGTACACTTTGTAAAACCTAATTCTCCATAATGGGGAGGCCCAGAAGACATGCCCTTCATTAGTCCTATAATATGCAAAATGAAGAGAGGGGTGCCAGCACATTTGAAGAGCTTTGCTGTTGCCCCTTCCCTTGTGCCAGGCCTTGGGCGGCAGAGACTCTGCTGATCAGTTGAATAAATGAAATGCAGTGGGTTTCATTGGGCCACAGTATTAGGGGCCAGATGAAAGCACTGAATTGCCAAAGGCAAGGTGATCATAGTTATTGCAATGGGCAGCATAGACAAGGCAATGTCCATAATGGCCTAATCCACAATGGTCAATACAGGCAAAGTGATTTTCATGATGGAATGACTTGTATGGACCTTTGGTACTGGCTAATCAACCACGGTGTTTACAGGCATGAAATAGATAAGAAGCCTACTGCATGTTTATTTTTGATCTGTATAAGTGAAAAAAAAATTCTCAAGGAAGTGAAAGAAAGTCTACATTGGATCATGGCAAAATGGAATCTTAACCAGTGACCCAGACCCAGAACACCTTGCATGTAGGGGTGGTCAGGTTCCCCATAGAAGGACCTTAATAAAATATCTGAAAGTTTTACTGTTGGCCTTTCTCCAGTCCTTCCCAGGAAGGACCTACTGACAATAATAACTGTACAGTGGCAAAAAGGAAACAATCAAACTTTCTGGGATTTATTGGTCTATTCTGGATGGATGTTGATTCTGGGAGACACCAAGAAACACTGGGACCCTCCGGCTTAAGTGGGGGCTTGTAGGGGTCAGGAAATTAATGAGGTTTTGGCTGAAATCCAACTCACAGCGGTTCCAGCGCGTCCCTGAACTCATCCTGCGGTTATTTCCTCAGTCTCAGAATGTATAATTGGAATAGATATACTTAGACATCGGCAGAATTCTCAGTTGATTCCCTGACCTGTGGAATGAGGGCTATTGTGGTTGGAAAGGCTAAATGGAAGCCTTTAGAGTTGCCTCTGCCAGGGAAAATAGTGCATAAGAAGAAACATTGCATTCCTGGAGGAACTGCAGAAATCGGTGCCATCATCAAAGACTTGACAGATTTGATGGTTCCCACAACATCGTTCTCTACCATTACTATTTGGACAGTGCAGGGGACAGACGGACCGTGGAGAATGACAGCTGACTATTGAAAACTAAATCAAGGAGTGACTCCAATGGCAGCTGTCGTACCACATGTGGTATCCTTACCTGAGCAGATTAACACATCTCCTAGTACTTGGTATGCAGCTACTGATCTAGCACAACACATTTTTCTCAGTACCTGCTCATAAGGACCACCAGAAGCAATTTGCTTTCAGTTGGCAAGGCCAGCAGTATACCTTTATGGATTTACCTCAAGGATAAAGTAGGATATGCACAGACAGCAACAATCTGTTATCAAATGGAAAGAACAACGCTTTGTCCTTACCGGAGTATACACTTATTCTGGTTATAAATTGCCTTTCCTGCACATAATAGCTCTGTGAAAACCACCATCAGGGACATACAGAATGCCTTATCCACCATCATGGTGTTCCACACAGCATTACTTCTAACCAAGGAACTAACCTCATAGCCAGAGACTTGGGGCAGTGGGCCCACGATCATGGAATCCACTGTTCTGCATCATCCCAAAGCAGCCAGCCTGATAGAAGGATAGAATGGCCTTTGGAACACACAGTTACAGCACCAATTAGGTGGCAGCAGGGGTCTCTGTGTAGCCTTAACTATCCTGGGCTTCACTTTGTAGACCAGGCTGGCCTCAAACTCATGGAGATCCACCTGCCTCTACTTCTGCCTCCCGACTGCTGGGATTAAAAGCATGTGCCATGAACCGCCGAGCAAGAATCAACTTTTAAAATCATTTTGAGAACAACAACTTAGGTTGAGGAGTTGTAGTATAAATACTTCCCTGAATCTCACAGTTTCCTTACAACACATTGATAGCAAACTTGGTATTCATAGGGAGTTCACAGAGGGTCTTAGGTGTGCTTCAACTCTAGATTTGTTTATAAATTATGCGCAGAGACAGAGGCAAGTTTTTAGATAAAAACTTTGTTTTATTTGCATGTGTGCTTACGATTTACCTGTGGACATGCAAGCCACGGCATCTGTGTTGTGTTCACAGGACAACTTGGTGGTGTCTGTTTTCTCCTCCTTTTACATGGGTTCCAGGGATGGAGCTCAGGTCAAAGGTTGTGAGCCAAGTGTTTTTAGTGGCTTAGCCACCTTGCCTGCTGAGCCATCACGGCAGTCCCAGGAGGAGATTGTTGCTCTGAGAGAAACTATAGCTTAAGAGACCACCACCTTAATCTTTTATTGTGCGTCCTATACTGCAACGAACCTTTGCAAATATAACATTTAAAATGTCTCTGCCTACTTCAGTGTTAAGAAATACAAAGAGGGAAATGGGAGTAGGACATGTGGGCAAAAGGGAAGGATTTGGGAGAAAGAGAGGAGGCTGGCACAGACCACTGGAATAGAACGAGTGTGCCCATACCCTGGTCCTGTGGAGGGTGAATGTGCCCTTGTAGCTGTGGCCCATTGGACAGCAACAAGCAAACATCTGCCTGCAAAACACAGGCAGATAGGATATTTGTAAGCATGGATGGCACCCTGCCTGGGATGATTTGATTTATGATTTCTTTCAGTGTGACAGTGGTATGATACTGATGTGAATGCAGGAAAAACTGTACTTCAATTTAGAGGTGTGGTCTCTTCCTGCATTGCTGATGTGTAACGCAGTTTTCTCTTGTGATGCCCAGTCCCAAGGTCAGGAGGTGTAATTCCCCACACCCTGCAGTGTGCTGTGGCTGAGCCATGGTGCTGGAGGACCCACTGGTAATGTAGTTGGACTGAGCGTATGTTCAGTTTGTGATGCTTTGTCTCTGGAAGCCGACTGCATGATTCTCTGAGCGGCAGCTGTACATAAACCACATTGTGGATTAAGTAAATTTTTTTTGCATACATTGTCTGATGACCCAGTGTACGACTTAGTTAGCACCTAACACGAGGTAGACATGCTGCACTAAACACCCATCGTGCCAGAGGGATAAAAACCTCACCTTTACGTAGCAGATCAGAGCGTAGGTGTGCTCACACATGACACGGGGGCAGGTAACTTAACCATAAAGTTGGGACGCTCTTGTCCTAATTGCAAGCCCATTTTTTCACCTAATCAATGAAAACAGAGAGACCTGACGTCCATACAGTATGCATTTAGCTTCCCTGACCAAAGAAGGGTGGGCTGTGTGACTGTTTCCAGGCTGAGCATCCACTGCCTTCATCCTAGCCCCAGAGACCTCGTATTCCAAAGAAGGTTTATTGCAGTGAGTCTTGTTTTTTCTCTGGCTTGCATCTCGTGATCCAGTTCCAATGCCGCTGCTGCCACAGCCTCTTGAAGGTGCCCCTCCAGCGTGCCTGGAACTCTCTGTCCTCCTGGGGGTGGAGGTGAGGGAGGACTTCAGGATTCGATTTTGACAGCAGGTTTCTGATTGTATTTGTCTTTTGTCTGTGTTGCCATGAGTACCCCTTAGAGGGGACAAGGAAAGACAGTGTGTCCCCGCTCCCCAGGAGGGGAGCAGGTGGGATACGCAGTGGATGAGTAAGGACTTGAAAAGCCTCTACCCACAAGGTCAGCTCTGCAAACAGTCTGCATTTTTGGTTTAAATACCGTAATAAGTTGAAACATTTCTTTGTAGTTAAAATATTTTATTTACTCTCTCTTTCTCTCTCTCTCTCTCTCTCTCTCTCTCTCTCTCTCTCTCTGTGTGTGTGTGTGTGTGTGTGTGTGTGTATGAGAGAGAGAGAGAGGGTATGTGTGTGTGTGTGTGTGTATGTATGTGTTATGGGCACACGTGTGAGTGAGTGTGTGTGTGGTGTTTTGGTGTGTGTGCAAGAGTGGGTGGTATGGTTTTGATTGCAGGGATATTTGTGTAGCTGTCAGAGGATTTTGTAAAAGTGGTTTCAGGGATTGCACGCAGGCCATCAGATTTGCAGTGCAAGTGCTTTACCTACTGAACCATCTTTCTAAAGGAATGACGGATGGCTCAGTGGTTGGAGCCTTCGGCAAGGACTCACTATAGCTTCACAGAGGTGCAGACCATTGCTTTTAGAGACACATTCTGTTACACATAAACATGAGGCAGAACACAGACATGCATATGTCCTTGCTCTACTGGCCGAGATACTCTCCTGCCAAGCATTTAGCCCAGCAGCAGCAAGCTGACTTAGCAGCCAGTGTTAGGAATTGGACGGCATTCTGAGTTAGAAGGAATTGGAGCACTTTGGAGAAACAACTGACCATAGACCAAGGCAGAAAATACAGGAGAACAACCTACGAACAACTAGAAACAAAACCCAAAGTGAAAAAGGAGGGTCAAAGAGACTCAAGAGGCCAATGAAATTCCCCCCCAGGTGACAAACTGGATCATTCTGAGCAACATAGTGCAGAAAGGAGTATTGAAATAAAAACGAAATGGTAGCATGAAAACATGAAATAAACATTCACACGAACCCATTCTGCTACAGATAACTAACAGGGAGGAGGGCTCTCCGGATAATCTGTACAGACACTCTGCCCCGAAGGAAGAGGACTACAACCCTCTTCTCCTTAAACTCGGGTGGCCCACCATGACTTTCCTTCCAAGAGTGTGAGTACAGGTAGGCATGGTTCATTGCTACCATCGCCAGTGCCGTCACACCGACAGTCACACTCTTGATAGGATTCATCAAGAATGACACTTCATCGCTGTGTTCTTGTTTTCTTCCCCCGAACACATCCTCCAGTCTAATCATGAGGGAGGAAATGAAATTCCAACTGAGGGACATGTCATAAAAAAAAAAAAAGAAGAAGAAGAAGAAAAAGAAGAAGAAAGAAAAAAAAAAACATCTAGGAAGCTGTCACAATTCAAGGATGTCCTGGATGGCATCTCAGATAGAACTGGAAAACTGGGAGAAAACTCAGGGAATTCAAGTAAAGTAGGGACTTAGTTGATAATAATAATAAATAATAAATGATACATCAAGATTGGTCTGCTAACTCTGACAAAGGGACTCTGGAAATATAAGGTGCTAATATGGAAAGCCCAAGGCGGCTACACAAGACGCCCTGTGATTATAGTAATTCTGTAAATCCTCAGCTGTTCTAAAATAAAAGGTTTTTAAAAGGCAAGGGAAGGACACGATTGATCCAGAATGCAGCAAACAGTGCAGCCGACCAGGGAGGTTAGCAGTAATGACATTGTGCAGTTTACTATCTTTCCCTTTAAAGAGACAAAAGCTTGCCAGTGTAGCCGGGATTACTCGCTGCACTCCCCCTCTCTTCTCATCCCTGACCACGCAGCCTGACGCTGTTCCTAAATCCCATGTATAGTCCGCTCCTGCTACATGCGTGTGTCTTCATTAACAATGGATTCTGTGGTCTCCGGGTTGCCAGTTACACACGAGGGACAGGTTATTTAACCTTGGTGAATCACCCTGTTGATTCATTTAGATCTAGTCCCTCCATTTTAACCTCTGTATAATAGTCTAACCTAGAAACAAAGTCTGCTCCTTGTCCTTATGCAGGGGGACCATTAGATTGTTTCTACAGACGATGTCAAATTATGTGAGCCAACTATTACCTTATTCTCTGCCCTTGCCTGTTGTAACCGTTTTTCTCAATGTGACTGGCTAGAAGCAAGTTCCGATCTCTGGATCTGGCCCATTGGATCTGGACCTGGCACCTCTTTCAGGAGCGGTTTGATCAGGATTTTCAGAATAAAGGATGAATTTAATATCTTTTAAGGTCCTGCATCTTCAGCCGTCGAGGAGATTCCCTACTTAGTTAAAAACAAATCCAAACTCTTTCAGTAGACCCTGAGACACAGTACTTCAAACACAGATTTAGAATGCAAGTGTTAGATTAGAGTGGGAAGGGGCTACAAATACCAATCAGCATCATCAGCTAATCGAAGGTTTCTCTGGATAATTTCTCCCAAAGATGTGGGTTTAATGTCTGCACAGATACTCCTAAGAATGAAGGCTCTCTCTGCCACACAAACCGCATTCCTACCAGAGACTGAAAGAAAAAAAAATCAATTTACTTGTCTTGCTAGGAAAAGAAGGGATGCATTTCAAAGAACAGAAATGTACTTTCTCCCCATTGGTCTTGCTCTCTGCATTCGCCACTAGGATCAGTTCTAACAGTCATTTTTCAGATATTTGAAATCAAGAGCCTTATAAGACCTCCCTCAATATCTGTGTGTCTCCGTCTATGCTCCCTGAATGTAGGAGTCAGCCTGTTTCTATGTCCCCGTGTCAGTGCTGGAGTCATTGCTCAGTCAAAGATCCTTCAAGGAAAGATGGAAAGAGACAACTCAATTCTTCAGATGTGGCCAGAGCACTAGGGAGTCAATGGCATTTCCTATGTGCCTTCCGGAAAGATCTCCTGTCCAGTGGCCTGTTCTTAAGGCCAGAGATGAAGTCAGCTATCAGGAATCTTGCAGATTGGTGTTGCTGCTAAACATAGTATAGAAGAGGCAGGGGGTGGCCGTTCATGTCTTTAATCCCAGCACTCTGTAGGCAGAGGCTGGTGGATCTCTGTGAGTTTGAAGCCAGCCTGGTCGACCAGGCCAGCCTGGGCCACACAGTGAGCCCTGTATCTTAAGTATATATATTTATCTTACAGAACCTGATTCCACTGGAACTTAATACTCCAAAGAGAACATTTGCAGGAACATTCTCAGGTGGTACCTGCCTTTCATAGGTTACCTGTGGCTACTTTGTCCTGCTTTAGTAATGTTTCTGTTTGTCTTTTCAGACCCAAATTCTTAAGGAGAATATATATGGGCACTCAGAACCATTAACTATATTTTATAATCTAAGAAACACCAATTTGTAAAAACAAAAACAAACAAACAAAAAACTCTTCTAGTGAAGCAAGGTAGAGAGCCATCATTCCCTGAGCCTGGGTGGCCAGGATAGTAATTAAAGAACTGTTGGTCCCTTGATAGAGAAGACAAGGTACTTTATAAGGTGTTAGAATATCAATTATAAACCAAAGGGGCTATGGCGTCTTTGAGATGAAACTTCCGTGTTACCATTGTCATTTCACGGAAAAAAAAAAAAAAAAAAGACCAAAAGGTAGAGAATGCCGCAGAAATCCGCATCACTTAGCAGAGTTAGAAAGGGCGGGACAGAGGTTTGGTGTGTCTCTCACTGGAACGCTGTACTGCTGCTCGAATGTCTCAGAGCTGCTGGCATTAATCAGAGGAAACAGACGTTTGATTCTGCCTGAGTCTTCACGCAATTGCACGAATATGCCCTACAACACTGAAGAAGCATCTTTTGTACTGTCTGCCATGCAGGGATTCTCGCTAGTGATACGTCTGAACGTTGATTACATGGAGGACAAATGATGGCGTGCCTATCCCCTGAACTGAAGAAGATTACACTCACGGACAGGCGGGGTATGCTTGAGTATGTCTGTTCATTTTCTCACAGGTTATCATGCAGGATATGAATCATGTTTACTTTCAAGTCAGGTACCCTCACGCCAACCTGTGAAGTACTGTGCAGGGTGTGGCCACAGGGGCTCCACCTTGGATCAGTGACAGTCCCAATGGTTCCTGTCAGTCCTAGCTAGGTCTGGAAGGTTCCTCGATGATGCTTCATTGAACAGGGTGCTGAAAGCAGCCCCCAGAGGGTGCTCTCTTAGCTGGTTTTATGCACATGCATTTGTAACCTCCACATGGAGGAATGTAAGCAATTATGCCTTACAACTTGGCTACCGGTGAAGCTCGAAATAGAAAAGTTTGTCAGTTAGTTGGGTGTGGTGAATCATTCCTATAAGTCCAACGCTAGGGAGGCTGAGACAGAAAGAGCAGTAGAATCAAGAGTTCAAGGCCAGCCTGGGCTTTGTGAGGCCATGTCAAAAAAAAAAAAAAATAGAAAGAAAAGAGAAAGAAAGTAAAGAAGGAAGGAAGGAAGAGTTGCTTGTGGCTGTGTGGAAACAGGAATCAGCCACCACAACACGCCATACCTTTAGTGTCCCTGGACTTCTTTGAGTAGATGAAGTGATGACTTCCATAGCTGAAAGCCCTTGAGAGAGGTCTCTAACAGAGGCACTCCTAAAAGCTGCTCATCTAACAGAGACAGCTTAGAATTTCTACTAACTCATGTAGAACCAAAAAGTAGGGAGCATCGGGTTAACCTCTTCTAGAACAGCTGTGAAGTTTTCAACATTTGTAATGCACCCTTCAACCTTTGAATTCAGATACAGCCATGTATAATGAAGTATGTGTGTCTCAGGTGCCAGCTGGATGGTTTTGGTGAACGCAGACTCTAACACAGACAGTGGCCTGCCTGGGATCAGCCTGTTGCCACCACCCCAGAAAGTTCTTTGTCGCCCTTTCTTCTGAATTGTGGTTACTCACTCCCTACCCACCAAGGGCAACCATGAGCCTAATTTTGGGTTTGGTTTCCTAGATCCATTTTGCCTGCTCCTGAATGTCATTTGAATGGTTTAATACTGTATTACTTTTTTGTGTGTGTGTCCATCTTATGCACTCAGCTTCTGAGACTTGTCCATGTTTCCACATGGATTAGCAGTTAGCTCCACTTTATTGCCAGGTAGTATCCTGCTAGAGGACTTGTTTACCTAGCCTCCTTTTGAAGCACAGTTGGGTGGTTTCCAGATTTTCAATAGAATGATTAAACTGGCTACTAGCATTGTCATACGGCTATTTTCTTGTGAAGATATTTTTATTGCTCTTGGTTAAAAGGTAAGGGTAGAAATGCTAACACCTAAGTTTGGGGTATGTTTAACCTTTTCAGGAGCTGCCAGTTTGGTAATATGGATGTTTGCTAATGAAGCCGATCGTCCTACAAAGTGAATTCTTTTATTTCATTTTATGTTTTTTTATTTATTTATTTTTTTTTGTCTTAAAGCATTGATAAAGTGTGGGTATACACTCTTCTGAAATGTATTCTTTAGTATCAGATTAATTACATCATTTTAGTTTTTCTTAAAAATATTTCTAGTTTGTTTACAACACAAATTAAAACCTGGGAGATTCCTATTGAAAAAACTTTAAATCTCTCACATACTTTGTTTTCTTTAATATTCAATATATGCAAAAATTCTTGGAACATGTGTTAGTCATAATCATAAAATGGAGGTTTATAAATCCTTCACATTTCCAAGAACTTTCTGTGTGCTCAGGGGATTCTCCTCTTCCCTCCAAGGAAATAAATACCCTTCACTCACCCTTTATATAGTTGATATATTTATTTATACAGCCATGTACTGAATATTGTCGTTCAGAAAAAAAAAAAAAACCTTTTCATTTTTTCTTTGCCTTTAAGAGCTTCATTAAAAATGGTATCATGTTATGTGGCTTTCTAGAACTTGAATATATTTTTCTCAACATTCTGTCTGGAAGATCTTGCCCATGATGTCTAGGCTGTAGTTTAAACCCTTGTTGTGGATTAAGATTTCATTCTGGAAACAGATCACAACATAGCCTATTACCTTATTCGTTTGTCAATTGTCTGGGCTGTGCCTTATGTGTCCATCACATATGTGTTACATCTACGGGGAGTCTGGTGCATTCAACAGGACAATTAGATCTGAAGCTGTTGTCAAATTTAAAAAAAAAGAAAAGAAAAGAAAACAAGAAACCGATTTCTGCTCAAAAAAGGAGAATGTGTAAGTTGACTGGGGAAAAGGATGTAAAACAAAATGTGTGAGTCAGCACCCCTGTAGGTGTGCAGGACTTCCAGGGTTGAACAAAAGTAGGTTTGATTGGGTAGGCAGAAGGTGATCACTGAAGGAAGTGAAAGCCAGCATGCTTCTCAGTGTAAAGGCAGAGCCTAAAGGCAAGGCAGCTTTCATCTCACCTTCCAAAGGTTAAGCACTTACTTCTCTGTCTAACAGCAGTCATCTTACTGATGTCCCTACTACTTTAAGAAAACATTTCAAAAGTCACAGGTAGAATATAATTTTTTGGTAGAAAACAACTAAAAGCACTAAAGCAAACCTCTACTTCCCCCACAAATAACTGTTATGTTTCTCTTTGTTCTATATACTTATGCTTGCAGGGACAAATGTGCAAACATTTTCACAACTAATATTAAGATCATATTGCATTTAAAGATTTTTATGTTGCACAGACCTAAAAAGCACTACTAGATTTCATCTTAGACTACAAGTATGCATCAAAACATTCTAAAATCAAATCTAATGTTGTTCCTTTGCACTTGAATTATACGTTCAGAGCACCAGACTGGACTCATTTAAGAGCAGGGAATGCTCTGAAGAAATACTTTAAAATTAGAAGACTAGATTTGTATCTTTAAATGATGAATCTAATATCAAAGTTCTTTATATTTATTTCTTAACGTCTAGGAACATCTAAAACTGAAACAATTTATTTAAAAAATAAGGCAAGTTTCAGCTAAACAAAAACAGCCCTACATGTATAGTTTTCCTTCTTTGCTTTGTAACTGTCCCTTCTACAGAGCCAATTCACTGAACAGAGCCCAAAATTTCCGAGGGAAAAACTGATTCAGACGATACAGAAAAACGTGGGCTTAGTTTCCTTTATGGGAGTTTTTGATTTGTTTTCAGCTCAAAATTTAATAATAATAAAAAAAATCCCTTCTGAAAGATGGGATGCATAAGTGTAACGCTGAAATCTTCTACTATCCGAGTAATGAAAGAAACCTTTCTTTGCTACAGAACTGGTCCTCTCCACCAACCAGACAGCGCGACTGTTTACGAGACAAACACTCCTATTCGATCCAGACATTCACAACTCTTACGAGCCATCTTTTTATTTACCGTGGATATCAATTAGCCTGAGTCATGAAGCCCGACCGCATTAAGGGCGACACGTGATCCAACCACTGTTTTTAAAAGTCCACGTCTCTCAAACTCCTCTCTCCAGCCATTGCTAGCTCCTTCTCCCCCTTCGAGGACCTGGCCTCCGCAGTGTTTGTTCGTTAGATGGCAGCCCCGGGGAAGCCTGGTCTCGGGGAAACCTCTCCTCTGGCACGTTCGAGAAAACCACCGAGAAGACTTGGGCTGGTGCTAGTTTCTAGTCACTTATGGATCGAGCGTAGCTGGAGGGACGCAGAGGGGAGGAGGCTTTGAGGCAGGTGCGGGTGGGTTTCTGCAGTGGCCACCGATCCGGGGCGAGTGCCGCATGTTCTTAGGTTGGGATCCGAGCCAGAGGACGCGCGGTCCGGGTTAGGGTACCCGCCCGGAATCCCTTCCGCGGGAACCCCTCGGACACGCCCCCCAGCTCCGGGTCCCCGCAGCCCGACACGCGCTGCGGTCCCTCTCCGCAGCGGCCCACGTGGTGGGGCACCGAGCGGCGCGATGCGGTGGAGCGCCCTCAGGGCTGGAACGGGGTGGGGATGGGAGGCCCGGTCGACACGACCCAGCCGAGTCGGTCCCCGACTCGGGGCCCCCACATTTCCTCCCCCAGAGGGAGGGAGGGAAGGAGGGAGGGAGGCGACATTCCCGAGCCAGCCTCCCGGGCGGCCGTCGCGCCCTCTGGCGGCCGCCACGGAGACGCGCCCGCCCTGGGCACGAGGGGCCGCCTGTCTGGGTCCCCGTTCCAGGGCTCGGGGCCCGCGGTGGACTCGCCGTGCTCTCCGAGAACAGGGCCACGCGGACCGCACCCCGTCCGCTCCCCGACTGCGCGCAAGCACCGGAACAGCCGGGGAGCGCCGCCACGGGCGCCCGAGCTCGGCGTGGAAAGTGCCCTGCGTAGCAGCAGTCTTCAGGGGTCCCCTGTCCCCCAGGTGTGCTCCCCCTCCCGCCGCGACCGGGCTCTCCACCACGCGGCGAGAAGAAAAAAAAAAAAAAAGATGCCGCATGCACGCACTTATTTATTTATTTTGCAACAGCTGCAAGAAACAATGAAGCTTTTTCACCGAGCGGGGCCGGCGCGCTCTCCAGCCGCGCTGTTGTTGTTTTCAATGAAGCTCCGGGGCCGCACTCCCCGCCCACCGCACCCGCAGCCCGCCCGCCCCGCCGCCGCCGCCTCCCCGGCTACCGAGTCCCACCGGCGCCCCGGGGCATTGTTTTTCGGAGTCCTGCGGGAGGGGAGGGCGCGTACAGGGCCGGCCGGCGCAGTGCGGGTGGGGGCGGAAGCGTGGGCGCGCGCGTGGCTCGGGGAGCGCGCGGGGGCCGGCGCGGGTGGAGGCGCGCGGGGGGCGGTGCCTCTCCAGCCCGGTCCCCCGACGCCCGCGCTCCCGCTCCGCACGTCCCGGCGATCCCGGACTCCGGCTTTTGGCGCCCGCCGAGCCGGGGCCCAGCCCTCCTCGGCGCGCCGGGACTGCGGCGGTGGCCGCTCGGAGGGTGCGCGCGGGCCCGTGTGCGCGGCCCCGAGAGCGCGCGCGCAGAGCCCCCAGTGTGTGGCGGCGGCGGCGGCGGCGGCGGCGGCGCGGCGCGGCTGAGGCTGAGGCT
>NW_026596046.1:6446819-6452108 GCF_907164565.1 Psammomys obesus
TGTTTACCAGCATTAACTCCGCTGAGCGGAAAAAAAAAAAAAAAAAAAAAAAAAAAAAAAGGAGGAGGAGGGGGGGAACCGAGGAGGAGCGAGCGCACCGGGCGAACTGGAGAGAGGCGAGCGACGGGGAAGCAGCCAGCGAGCCTGTCCCGGCGCGCCCGGCGCTCGCAGACCCTCGGCCCCGCTCCCCGGACCCTCCACGCCTCTCCCGTGCCTGCGAGGGCTCCACGGCGCGCGGCGTGCTCGGCTTTGACCTTCAGCGAGCCGGGGCCCCCGCGCACGGAGTCGGCGGCGGGTGGGGGCCGACGCGGGGCGGCGGGAGTGCCGAGTGGTGCGCGGCCGCCGCTTTGTGTGTGTCCTGGATTTGGGAAGGAGCTCGCGGCGGCGGCGGCGGCGGCGGCGGCGGCGCTGAGGGAGGAGGCGGCGGCGAGCGGAGCCCGGAGGAGGAGGAGGAGGAGGAGGAGGAGGAGCCGGAGGAGGGGGAGCCGCTCATTCATTTCCACTCCGCATTTCTGCCCCTCGCCGGCCTCGCCCGCGCCCGGGACTTCGGACCAGTCTCGCCAACTGCGTCGCGCTCTCCTGCCGCGGAGGCTCGGGCGGTCGCTCCCTCCGGGGGAGTGGGGGGACACGTTTGTCCCCGCCCGCGGCGATCTGGGCTCCGCTCCTCTCTCTGTACAGTTTTTCCCCCCTCTCCTGCATCTCTGGGTTTGCAAATGGAGGCCGACGACGCCGACAGCCCGCCCCGGCGCGCCCCGGCTTCCCGACTCCGCCGCGCCGTGGGCCGCTGCTGCCGGCGCTGAGGGGCCGCCCCACACCACCCGCCCTGTCCACGCCGCCTTCCGAGGACCGTCGCCTGCGCTTCTGCCGTTCGGACGAGAGTGAGGACTGAGTTGGAGACTTTTTTTCTTTTTCTTTTTCTTTTTTTTTTTATTTTTATTTTTTTATTTTTTTTGGGAAAAGGGAATTTCGTCCCAAATAAAAGGAATGAAGTCTGGCTCCGGAGGAGGGTCCCCGACCTCGCTGTGGGGGCTCGTGTTTCTCTCCGCCGCGCTCTCGCTCTGGCCGACGAGTGGAGAAAGTGAGTATTTCGCCCGCCGCCCGCGGCCACTGCGGGAACTTTTCCTCCGAGGGGCTGCGCCCTGTTCGGGGAAAACTCAGTTGCCACGGGCGCAGCTGTCGGAGTCCGGGGCCGGGGAGCAGAGGGAGGGTGGGGCTCTCCCGGAAGGCCGGGGAGGACCGGGGCCCGAGTTCAGGGCTCCGGAGCCCCACAGGCCCCAGCTCAGGGCATCCGCGCGCGGAAGGGGCCTCGGGGCTTTCTCTTTCGCTGTCCCGGGAGCGCTGTCCCGCGCGCGGCCTGGTGGGTGGGCAGCGCTCGCCCCCCTGCGGTTCCCGGGCAGCCCGCGCGTGGGCACTTGCCGGGGAAGTTGGCCTCCGGGTGGGACCCAGGGTCCCCGCCACCCTCGTGTCCGTCCCCCCCTCCGCCATCCTGGCGCGCCGCTCCGCACCCAGCTCCCGTCCCGCGCGGCGCACCATGGTGACAGCACCCTTGGAGGCTCTCGGCGGGTGGCTGCTGGGGTGGACCTAGTGCGCCGTGGCAGCGAGCGGGAGCCTCCCGCCCCGCGGGGTGCAAGTTGTCTCTGAGGGGGAGGTGCGGGGTGGGGAGGCCTCGCGGCCCCAGGACACGTTTCCAAACACCGCCGCGCGGCCTCCAGTCGCCCAACTTGTTTGGCCCATCAGGCCCCTCGGGTTCTTGGCCTTTCGCATCTCAGGAGCCTGTGGGCGTCTAGTCCCTCTTTCCCCCACGGCTTAGTGCTTCGGGGCCACCCGGGGTGGCCCTCGGGGTGCGAGGTGTGTTTTCCCTAGATAAGTGTGAGCTTAGGACCTTCAGACTTCTCTTGGGGGTGGGTGCTGGGAGTGGGGGGGATTGGATCCCCAGCTTGGGGGGTCCTTGGGCAAAACTCTCAGTTTCTACGCAGCCCTGGACGCTTCTTCCTAGAAGTGTTTAAGTAAGAGGTGGTAGGGACGCCAGCCCATGTGCAGAGCCGACGTGCCTTTCCACACACACGTGCTCTCGGCGCGGATTTAGGTGCATCCACAGCCACACGGCCACGAGGGGACACCTGGCCTCCTGGCCTGGGCGAGAGGTGTCGCGTGCGGTGGTTTGAGCTCCGTCAGGATCCGGAGTGCGGTAGTGGAGGGGTGGTTGTTTTGTTTTGCGAGCGCGGAGCCCTGGCCTTGGTTTTGTTGTGGCCAGAGTTGTGTTGCACTGCCAAACCCCCGCCCCGCACTTCCTTTGTACTCACTTAATAAGCAGTATCGCTCCACGCTCGCTATCGCTTGCAATCTGATAGCTTTTGTTTTGATGGTGTCGGGTAGGAGTAGGTGTGTATGCGGGGGGGGGGGGGGGGGGGGGGGCGGGGGGGGGGGGCCCCCCCCCGGGTGTAGGGGGGGAGGAGGAGGAGGGGGTTTTGTTCTCGAGAAAAAAAAAAGTGTGGCATACTGGTGCTTTTGAGATGGTAGAGTAATTTGAACACGATTAAAAGTTTAAATGCAGTCTTCGAGTTGGGGCTGGGGAAGTGAGGGCGTGCAGATGAGTAATGTTTGCAGAATGTATGCAGGTGGTGCCCATTAACTTCGAGAAATCACGACCTAGCCTTGAGGAGTTAGCGAGGTGGGGGGACGGTGGAGGCTGCGTGGAGCGTGCGGCCCACCGCTTGGGCGGTTCACAAAGGCTGTTTCTATAAACAAACCCTTGAACCTCTTTTAAGAACCGTCTGCGGTGGAGTAGAGCAGATCTTTAAAGAACTGTAGGTATTTACTGCCTAGAGTAAGGCGCAGACTGGGCCGACCCCACAAATCTGGGCTCTCCTGTCCTTTGTTTTTCAAACTTTGAGCACACTGGATTGGGCGAAAGGCTTCTGGCTCCTTTCTGCTCAGGCGCTTAGACTGTGTTTGGGGAGGGGGGTGGAGGGGAGGGAGGATTACAAGCCTTTAAGGACTAAATATGGTTTAGAAATCACTAAGAACGAGTCCATTTGACCATGGCATCCTATTGTACTGTGTACTTTCTCTACTTTTGTTATTTAATAGTAGAAGTTTTGAAATGCAAAGCAGCAGCGATGGCCGGCAACAGGAAAGGATGGGGCTGGGTCTTCACGAAGGATTTTTTTTTTTTTTTTTTGTGCAGAAGGAGGGCTGCAGGAGAAGGGTACTTTACTATGTATTGTTTTTAATCCCTTGATGACCAAGCGCTTCCTGAGGCTTCTTTTATGATGGTCAGTTCCTTTAAATGTGATGGATGGCTAGGAAGCACCCAGGATCCCGGTTCGGGCCTGCTGAAGGCAGCGTGTTCACAGCGTTTAAGCCTGAGCGGTGGTGCTAGACCACGTAACTCAGGAGTAAGCCCCTCCGAGCCAGCAGAGGCAGTCTTTGAGGCACGCTGGTTCACTTGCCGGTGTTAGATGTAGGGATTGGTGGTTCTTTGGAGTGTGGACAGCAGTGGGGTGTTTTGCTCCTTAGCTTGGGACGGTGGATGTTTCTTGAAGCAAAGGCAGCCCTGCAGACATGTTTGCGTTATGTTTGCGTTGTAGCCGGAGAGTCAGCAGACCCACACAGGGGAGGTGGGGAGTTTTGAGTGGCAGCTGGATCATCTGCGGCTGTTCTCTGTTTTGAGAATCAGCATGCACTTTAGAGTTATTGTGGCCGGCAACATCCCGTTGTCAGAGGAAGGGAGGTATGTGAAATGTTGGTGTTTAAAGAAGATAGTGCTTTATTACCTACCAGAAGGAGAATCCAGAATAAGAACTTTTGGAAGAATCTAACTAGTAAATTACAGTTTAGGTTTTTCTTCAGGGAAGTAGCAAGTCAACTGTGCTTTGTGGAGGGACAGAAAGCTGGGGGTTCAGGACTTGGAAGTTTAAAATGTCATATGTTTGGATTGTCGAAAGGGTTAGGAAAAAAATTCTCTGAAATATGCCAGGGTTGAATAGCAGGCCTTTAAAGTCTTACAGATGAAGTAAGTGATAAAACACCAAATCTTGTATGATTCCATTTACGTGAAATGTTCAGCCAGTCGTGGAGACAGAGGAATTGCTCTCCAGGTGCTAGGGGAGGACAGGCTGGAGAGTGACTGTTAAGGGGCACAGGATTTCTTTTGGAGGGTTTGATGAAAATGTTCTAGTCTTAGTTTGTGGGGGTGGCTGTACAACTCTGAATCTACTACAGACATTGAACGCATGCTTGAAAATGCTTGAAAACCGTGGCTCGGGGTCTGTGAATGACCTCCGAACCTGTTCTGTTTTGGTTTGGTTTAAATTTGCAAAGATCGAGAAGAATACGTTATGCTGTCTAAGATTTTTAAGTAAACATTAATGCAGGTTGGTATTGCCTTTTTTTTTTTCCTTTAAATTCATGACCTTTTAAGATCCATGAATTACTGCAATACAACAAATTGATAATTGAAGCTGTAACAGCAGGGATTGGATGCCAGGCAAGAGACAGACAAGCAGAAAAAAAAAAAATTCCTGCTCTCACTTAGCTTGGTAATTGAGGGGTTGAATTTGAAGCAGCAACACACAAATGCCAATGAAAGTGAGATTTTTATTTTATTTTATTTTTTTTTTTCCGTCAGTAAGAATACTCAAACTGAACCTGACATGAAGATCTGTAGGGCTTAGGAACCCAAACCAGGGCCCTGTTTCTATCTACAGTTCTCCAATGAAGACATAATGTGCTGCCTGGAGCAGGAAAGGGAGTTGTTTCTCTCCCGTAGTAACTGCAGGTGGTAGTGATGGCCGAGGAGGCACCTACCTCACTTCAGGGCACCGGTGCGTCGTTTTCTTTTCTTAACTGACAATTTTTATTTCCTAAAGACTCCAGAATCAGGGCAGGTGGGTCTTGATTGGTTACAGTTGTTGTTCAGTAGCCTGTATTCACATTTTTTTAAATGAAAAAAAAATAAAATTTCTTATAAATTTTAAGAATACAGTCAAGTGTGTGTTTTTTTTTTTTTTTTTTTGTTTTTTTTTTTTTTTTTTGTCATTTTGTTCTTTTCCTCCCCAAACTGTTGTGCCTTTATCTAAATGTACTTTGCCTTTTCCATAGGCACAGACCTAGAAAGTAATGTTTCCATTGGGTTTTGGTCTTTGTCTCGTGGTTTTTATTGGTGAATATATTTCCCACTCTTGGTATCCTTGCAAGGTAGGTCAGTAATGAGCATCAGCTGTACCTTCTTCACTCTTTGCCTTCCTTCCTTCCTTCCTTCCTTCCTTCCTTCCTTCCTTCCTTCCT
>NW_026596046.1:6452118-6685565 GCF_907164565.1 Psammomys obesus
CCTTCCTTCCTTCCTTCCTTCCTTCCTTCCTTCCTTCCTTCCTTCCTTCCTTCCTTCCAGAGCCCCTCAAGGGAATTTTGTTTTCCTTTTAATCTGGTCTCCTCAGTTTGTATGAAAAGTACTTCCAGCAGCAGTTAGCGAGCACCTACTGTACGAAAGCCAAATTCATGTTAGGCATTGCATTCACCAACAGAAAAAGGACTTTCTTTGCTGTTGCCTTTGGGGCACTTTCCATGTATTTGCATAAAAAGAAGTTACTCGAAAAACCAGCACACAGTGTTCAAATCCATGGTGGGGTGCATTTTAAAGGCCCTTTAAAAACATAATTGTAGGCTTGGCTGGTCTGCTGGGCAGCCAGTGCCACACTGTTCATAACCTATTCCACGCTCTCTTGTATTGGAATTTTACCACAGACCATGGCATATGATCAGACCATCTGATCAGTCTCTGTGACCCTGGTGTGACAGTTGTGGTTAAAAGTGTGTGTGTAGTATCATGCCGAGTGTACTCATGCACCTGTGCTCATAAACCTAGCACTCAGGAGTCTGAGGCAGAAGGATCACCAGATTGAGGGCAGTCTGTGCTATGTAGTGAAACCTTGTCTCAAAAATCAAGACAACAACAGAAGTGGAAATAACAGCCACGGGTATATTCATAAATGTTTCCTGGCATGATTTAGATTTCAAGAAAGGTGGGGTCTGTTTCAGAGGTGTTCTCCACGTACACATTGCTCACAGTTTTGAGATAATAATTAGAAAGTGTTCAGAATTTCAGGTCTTTTGTAATTTAATAAATGAATGGACTGTTTTTTAAATATTAAGTGTGAGGGTTAAGAATGAGATGGAGAGGCAATTATACCTTAAAAGACTTGTTTTTTTAATCATAAAGCATACAAGACCGGTTTTTCTCCGATTTGTTTTTCAAAACTTATTTAAAACTCACCTCTAGTTCATGGAAGAGGTATTTGTGCCCAGAGGCCAGCTTGCTTTGTATGACAGGTGCTATCCGAGCCCCAGAAACGAGCTCTTTTTCAGCTGTACCAACTATGTAGTACTTACACACGTGCTGTGGCTACGGCTCTTGACTTCTCCGTCTGAGATGTCTGAAGGAAATGCACTTGAAAGACAACAGGCTGTGCAGCGGATGGCGCACTCAGAGCCTCCTGTAAATAGTGTTTGGCCGCAGGTCAGCAAGAGGAAGTTTTTCAGTTCCTTGTAAAGATGGGTGATCTGGGATGGATGCAGTCCTAATCTGTGGTGACACAGAGTTCTGTGGACATTGAGGACATGGCAGATGTCCACTATTTGTAAAGTTTAAAGATTGAAACATGTACTCGTGCCTACCAAGCCCTTGGCCCCACGGAGCTGATTTATTCAGAGCATGGGTTTGTATAAAATGGTTAGTCAACAAAAGATCTTTAAGAGAAGTCAGTTCATTGTCTCAGAAGGTATATATTCCCTAGACATGATTAAGTCTGTTTCTTTTGTTAAATTGTTTGGAATTATTTAACTGAAAATATTAATGTCTTTGATTTGGTGATTTTTGAAGATCCTGTTTATTTTTAGTCACTTGAATTGTACACTTCTGCAGATTTCCTTTTCATCTATGCCAGTTTCACGTACGCTTTATTAAAATGATTGATTTCAGAATCCCAAGTTGGTTTATCTCTGCTTGAGTTGAGAATTCGTCTACCACCTTCCTTAAATAGGTGCTGGGTACTCACAAGGCCCTGTTCTCTAGGTTAGAAATACTGATACCATAATGAGCCTTAGCATTAGTTTTTCTGAGTATAAATGGAACCGTGGAAATTATTGCCATGTTTGCTTAAAGAACTAAGAAGCTAGTGGAAGGCTTTAATTTTTCTTTCTTTCTGGCCCCAGACTAAGGATTTGTAAACCCACAGATTGCTATTCAGGTGTTACTCGAATAGAACAGAAAGTAGCATCTCTTAAGGATGAGGAATGAAGAGCTCCGGTAACTTTCACAGGATAAGATGCTGCAGTTCCGTTGTTTTGTTTGTTTGTTTTGTTTTCCTGAGGCAGGGTTTCTCTGTGTAGCCTTGGCTGTCCTGGACTAGCTTTGTAGACCAGGCTGGCCTCGAACCCCCAGAGATCCACCTGCCTCTGCCTCCTGAGTGCTGGGATTAAAGGCGTGTGCCACCACCACCCTGCTTGTTGTTCGATTTTATATTTATCCTCAACTTGGTCGCTGCTGGTATGGGTTGTGTTCTTTTGAGGCTTAGGGACGGTCTCTCCTCTGTGTGCCTCCTGATAGGCCTGATGCAGTTTCTCACTTGGGGTATCTGGCAGCCACTCACAGAAGGAGAAGGTGGCCATCTTGGAAGCATGTGTTACAGAGAGAAGAATGCCAGTCTCAAATTGTTTACTTGTCGATGGATGACAGACATGGCTTTTGAGAGAACTGGAGTTTGCTTTCTTGGTCTTGTTTTTTCTAGAGATGGTCTTGCTGTGTAGCCCTCACTGGTCTTAAACTCACTTTCCCCCTGCCTCAGTGTTCAAGGCCTGGTGCCACCACCCTTGTCTGGACGTTTTCTTTAGGTGTTTTTAGATAGTAGTTTATCATTATTGCAGAAAATTCCTGGTGGCAGTCAGAACTGGAAACTTCAAGCTTTATTTTGTTACTCTGCACCTCACTGCAAGAGTTACATAGTACCAGGTACTCACAGTTGTGCGTCCAGATGTGCACGTGTATATTTCTACATCTCCATTGACTGAGGTGCATAGCTCTTGGGCTTCTCCGTACTTAAACTTGCCAGTTTCTTTTTAAACATGGCACTTTCTTTAAGCTGGCTTTGGAATGGTCATTTTTAAAATTAATCTTTATGTGGGTGACACATATGTTTCATGGTATTAAGGCATAAATATTTTATAGCCCAGAACTTGAAAGTCCCTGGAGCGTTTTGCATGTCTACTTTTGCTTGTCTATAAATTGATCATTGGGAGGGTTTTTGTTTGAGTAAATGAGACATTACCAATTTCAGTCACTTTAAGACACAGAAGCCTGATGATAATTAGGTAGCAGTGAGTTAATATACAGGAATATTTCTCCTAATTTGAATTATTTTGATAATTGGCTGAAAAAAATAGGAAGCATCTGTAGAAATTCCAGCTGAAAACCATCCATCCGGTTGACTGGAAGTTTGACGAGAGCATTCTGAGTCACTAGTGTCCACTATATTTAGACAGTGAAGTCTTCATCAGTTGTGCCCATGTCCATCTGTGTGATGTGGTGTTTATTCTCTCTGCTTGTTTTCTCTGAGCATCATTGCACAGTGGTAATGCACAGGCTCCCACACTTAGGACCTGAAGGGAAGCCCCATTCATGGTTTTGTTGTACACTTTTGGAAGTGAATGGCTTCAAGGTGCCTGTTGAGCCACGGTGTTGAAGAGCGGAATCACAGGGCCTCATTTGTTAAGAGTGGCCTTTCTCAGTTGGATGCTGTGTTCTCGCCATTCCTTCTAACATGCTCGTCACTGAGCTTTTCAGACACCAAGATTGGCTCGACATGGAAATCCTAGTTAACCTCAGCTCTGCAGCCTGCCCTTTTCTGAAGAGACTGGTTAATTGAGTGTTTCCTCTCAGCCTCACTGAGTCACTTGAAATCACGTAGATTTGCCTATCTCTAGCTCCACCCCCATCCAGTCCAGACCTGCATCTCAACCCTTAGAGAGGACACACTCAGCTGGCCTCTGAGCTAGTTCTAAGCACTGTGGCCATTCCTGGGCTTGGTGTCCAAGGCCCAATAGCCTGGTATTGGGATATAATAGATTCTTAGCAAGACCTTGCTGTCAGGTTGCAGAGTGATCTTCATAATTCCCAACATTGCCCTAGCTTTTGTGTGAAGAAGCTGTGGTCCTTCTTCACCCAGGCTTTTGCTCTGTTTCTGTGGCTTGGTGGGATTTCTGCTTCATTCTTCTGCCCTCTCCCCACACTGGACATGGGGAAGTGCTACTCCAGAGCCCTGAAAGGTCACCTGGGTCTAGATTCTTTTTAGTTGTCCATTGGTTCTTTGATCTATGCCGTTTAACTTTTCTGAGTTTTTACAAACATGTTGGAGACTCAAAATGATTGTGAAAGAAGATTTTCCTTGTCTCACTAAACAGAAAAATAGAATTATTTTCTAACATATTTATAGGGTACAATGTCAGTCAACTCCTCCCAGCCCTCAGGATGTCCTATGATTTAGTATGTAAGAGATGTCATCCTGTATTTTCTAACTGTTTCTTTCTCCTTCATTGAGGCTGTCTACCATTTCCCTAACGGCATAGATCTGACCTTCCCCTTCCTCCCTTTGAGTTCAAACACTGCTGGGCTCATTGGTAGGGATGCCTTGTGCTTTGTCCTGACGGTCATTGCTTACAATGAGGGAAAAGTCAAAAGAGAGGCCAGCTTCAGTGTCAATTCCTTGGCAGCTCAATCAAGTAAATCTTCCTGTGGTTTTGTTTCCTCATCTGTGAAAAGGTGATTTTACTAGAACTTGTGTATTTGATTCATTAAGTTAAATGAGTTAATTCTCTTGGTCAAGTGCTCACAGCTGAACCTGGCTACTAAAACCCTTGGGCTTGAGCTGCTTCTGTCTTGTAGATGTGCCATCATCAAGCAGAGATTTTCTTCCATAGTACTGGCAGTAGAGGGCACATTCCCTGTTTTCCACCCTTAGTTGTGTGGAGCCTGGCACATAGCAAGTATAACATAACTATGCATTCTGTAATAGGATTTTTCTGTGCTAAGGAGCTTCATAAGGATGAATTCTGCTTATAAAATAGTCAAGTCAGGTTGGTGAGATGACACAATCAAGCCTAGAGAACAGGGTTTGATCCCTGGGACTCCAAAGCTTGCACTCCCAACCCTCAACAAATACCAAAAAAAATAAAATAAAATAAAATAAAATAGAAGTTAAACCCAGCCAGGCATGGTGGCACAGGCCTTTACTCCTACCACTTGGGAAGCAGAGGCAGGTGAATCTTTTTGAGTTTGAGGCCAGCCTGGGCTACATACTGAGTTCTGGGCCAGCCAACGCTACATAGTAGACCTTGTCTCAAAAATCAAAACCCAGACAAAAAGTGTTAAACCCTTCTAGGTTCTATCATTTTATTTTTTTTGTCCTGTGAGTGTAACTGGCTCCTCTCAGTTCACCTTCCATTTTTCCATTTGTTGTAGTTTTCTTCCTTAATCCTTCCGTCTGTTTCTGCCAGTAGACGTGTCCAGTGTGGGCTTTGTCCATCTCGCCAATGCATAGTCGCCATCTAGTGGCCACATTAAGTTCAGCCACCTCCCTGACTGAAGTAGGTGTTGTCCAGAGGAAGAGAAGAACCAATCCTCCCAAATTGCCTTAGCTTTTCCTTGCTGGTGTGGTTCCTGGGAAGTAATTGCAAGACATAGTGATACTTCAGACTTCTTTAGAGAGTACAGGCTGCTTGTTCACTGTTCAGTGAGCGAATCAGAGAGGTAAAGCATTCCAAAGTGATGTACCCAAATCCCTTCCTATAGATCCCAGATAGAGTGTCTTAGAGAACTAACAGTCCCCTCCCCCATGCCACAGAACTTTTATGTGTGTCGGGTTTTAAAATATTTCTTTTGAGATGAGAGATTAAAAAAATTACTGCAGGGACCAGCAAGATGGCTCAGCCGGTAAAGGAACTTGCTGCCAAACCTGTGACTCTTGAGTTCAGGTCCCAGGACTCAGCACAATAGAAGGATAGAGCTGATTCCTACAAATTGTCCTTTGACCTCCATGTGCATGCCATGCTCCCCCTCCCAAATGAGTGTGATTACAATATTAAAAAAGACTACCAATTCATTTTGAATGGTATGTTCATATAGCACGGCCTGTGTTTTAGTGCTGTGCTTCAGTATGTACTAACACTTCACATTTCACTCTTACGTGTGTCCCCTTAGGCTACTTTCTGTAGTCAGGATGTTCCACCAACAGGGGTCCTGATAACACATAATTGCATTAGTGTAGTTCAACCCTGTATTGGTTGCACTTTAATGATTTTTTTTCTGTTTGTCCTCAGATTTTATTGATAATTTCAGAATCTGTTCTCCGATTTCCTCAATGACACTGTATCTGGTGGACTTGTTCCTTCATGTTTGTTTTTTGCTATTTAATTTTAACTTGAAGATACTTGCTAGGCTAAGAGAGGACTACAGCCTGCTCTCCTCACAGACATTTCAGGCAACTCCACCAGCTGTTTCTCAAGGAGACATTAAATATTGCCAGACATATAACATACTTGATTTTGACTGCCCTAAGTTGGCAGTCATATAACATATAACATATAACAAGTGTTCAATAAAAAAATGTATGTTCTGTAATAAAAAGTTTACTTTGCTGAGGTGTATAAGAATACTTCACAAGTTTGCCCCAGTGCCTGGGGCAGCCATATTATGATACTCCTTTAAGAATCAGTCAGCAGTTGATTCTGCTTGTAGAACTCTCTGACTTCTTGCTCATGATGCATGGAACTCGTTCTTCCCCACCATCAGGTCCTTGCTGCCTTTGAATGACAGGACTAGCCCAATGCTTAGAGGGTAAGAGGAGCTCAGGAAATGGTAGATTTCTTAAAAGGACCACCTTCCCCTTCACTACCCATTCACGTGGATGCATGCACTTTTTATTTACAGTGAGTCTTTTTATCTCATCCTTGCCATAGTAGCTTTGCCCTCGAAAACATTTTATCACACCAGTTACCGCTACATAAAACTTAGAAGCAATAAAATGATCTTTTAAACCATTGGTTAGGCATTTTGTAGGTAGAAATGAACAAAAACAAAAAATCAGAACTAAAAAGACCATTTGCAAGTCTAGTTTTGTGTCCCTAACGTTGGTGACCATGCTCCGTAAGCTTCTTACAGATGAGAAGAAGTGAATAATTTGCCATTACCAATGCCTTTGTTTGTAGTGTGCATTGAACCATTAGGAGCCAGCTGCCTCGTTAATGGTTGTTGTTTTCAAGTTGGATGTGGCTGTGTGTCCATCTCTAGTGGAGCCTGAGATCTGGTGGCCTCTATTCCCCTTGTTGCTGCTGAGCGCGTCCCTTCTTCAGGAGTGACTCTGGGGCCTGGAGATGTTGTGAAGCTTTTTTAGCCTTCAGATCCCAAAACAAGGCAGGGAGATATGGATTCCCAGGGAGGGAGGTTTGGACCCTTGGTGTCTCATGTGGACAGAAGTTTGCTTCTGCTTCTTGTATTGTTTTCTTGATGAGACCAGCAAAAAGTTGCCTTGCATCCCAGCAGGGATAATAGGTAGGTCTTAGACTCTTGTCTTTCAAGTGCCTGATGAGGTCTATCAGTTTATCATAGGCCATTGGGGAAGGTGAGATGTGCTTCCTCTTCAGCCTCCAAAAGAACGAAGTTTACTTGTCCAGGATGCTGTAAGGAGACTCCTGAACTTAATACCCCCCATTAAAAAAAAAAACAAAACATGGCTAAAGACCTGATGCTCCTGAGGAGACATTCAGGATGATCTGTTTGTTGTAGAAAATGTAAATAGAATCATTGAATCTAGTATGCTTATATCAGATGTGACTTAATATAAAAAGCATTTTCTAGAAGTCACCACGGAGCTGAGTTCACCATCCTGCCCAGCCCTTGAGGAAGCCAGCTCTCCTGGCCACCTGTTAGAGAGGAAAGTTAAGGACCTTGGTACCCACCTGTAAGTTGGAGTAGTGCCACTCAGGAGATATGCCAAGGGAATTAGCAATAATAATTCTAAGATGCCCAGCAGAAACAGACAGTAGAAGGCATCCAGCAAATGAATGCTTGGATTTTTCTCCTCCCACACTGCGGTGGAGCCCTGGGGAGTCCTGTCTTCTAGTGCTCCTAGCAGCCCCTGGGAAATTGGTGGAAGGGAAAGCTTTGCCATGTCTATTGTTTTAGCTTACATCTGAGAAGTGAAGGCTGGAGAAGGTGGCTTAGTGGTTCAGAGCCCTAGAATTAGAACCCTGGTTCAATCCCAACACCCGCAGGACAGCGTACAGCCGTCTGTAGGTCTGGTGAGCCTTCTGGCTTCCATGGACGCTACAGACACAAGGCTTACAGATGCACGTGCAAACAGACACCAATACACATAAAATAATAATTAAACTCTAGGAAGTCTGAGTGCCAGGTTTTTGGAAGCATGGGTCAAGGCTCATCTGAGACAAGTAAGAGCTTAGAAGTGGGGAGGATACAGAGCCCTGTTTCCTGTGTGGAGGCTTAGTGACCTTTTCTCCCCCTTTTACCCTGAAAAGTTTGTTGTCTTTTTGGGAAAAATCAACTGCAGTAGAGCAGCCTTAGCTTGAAATCTGAAATGCTACAGAATCTAGAACTTGTAACCATTCTCTCAGTGCCTAGAAAGTTTCCGATTTTAGTTTTCAGATTAGGGCTACTCAGCTGGCAGAGTCTACGCAAATATTCCTGAATCCAAACATCCCCATCTCGGAAGCACTTCTGGTTCCTTCATTTCAGATACCATCAAACCGTAATGGGAAGTTTGTGTTCAGCACCGAATTACGGGATCTGAGTTCAAAAACAAAAAAACAAAACCATACATATACATGTATACAGACATATAGATATACACATACACAAACATGTGTACATATATGTATACATAAACTTGCGTATACACACATACACATAAACATACATATATATACACATACACATAAATACATATACATAAACATGTATATACATACACATAAACATGCACACATACATATACACATGCATGGTTGGCCTTTGGAGGTCCAGTCTTTGAGCTGCTGAATAAATGAGGAGCTCTATCATGCCCCCAATGTTTAATTCAAAGTGGTGGAGATGGCGCCCTAGGAGATGGGGGCAGGTGGCAGCCTGCGTAGATGGAGTGGAAGGTGGGTGTGAGATCCAAGTGCATTGGAGGAAGCTGAGTGACGGGTGGATAATGGGGAACCTAAAAGGGTTTGGAGCACTGTGATCAGAGGAATAAGAGCTTTCAGGAGGCTGCCGTGGGCCTCTGGTGCGGGAGGCTGGAGATGTTACAGACAGGAAAGCAGTGAGCATAGGACCAGGGAGGGCCGTGCCTTCACTAGACCCAGGATCTGAGGAGTGGAACACACTGCATAGTGACTTGGCTCTGTGGCGTGGGAGTGGGGGGAGTGATGAGTTCCTCCCTGGGTGGGGAGCTGGGGTTGTGTTCCAATGAGATGTGACGCTGGGACAAGAATAAGGGACTGTATAGAATGTGGCCTAGAGTGGCTCTGGCTTGGCAGTGATCTGGGGTCAGCAGCACAAAGCAGGCCCTTAAGGAAGCACAGGATGAGGAACGTGCTTCTAATGAGACCTGGAACTAGAAGGCCATCTGCAGACTGTAGGATTTACCTTTTGATTAAAACTGGACTTCCGGAAAGTGGTGAGGTCACGGTCAAGCTTGTTTCTTTTCTCCCAAAGTAAATGTTCAGGCTCTTTAAGTAGGCACTCCTGCAGTTGGTTGCTGGGTTTCCCTTTCTGAGTTTTAGAGCAGCCGAGGCCAAAGGGGGGCTCTTGCTTCCTTCTAGGCTGGCCCCTGCCTACCCGAGGCTGGCCCTGCTCTGTGATACTGCAGTAACCTCGCTCTCAGTGTCTGAGACAGGAAAGCAGCCCCTGCTACCCTATTGTGCTGTCCAACTAGGTAGGATGGTTTCTGGCCCCTGCCAGCATTCTGTCCCAGTCTGGGCTGCTAACTGGTGCTTTTTTGTCCTTTATGACTTTTAAGTGGGTTGAGCATATCATGATTTTTTTTTTTTTTTTTTTTTTTATGTGGCCCTGGCTGCTCTGGACAGCTTTGACCAGGCTGGCCTTGAACTCACATCGATCCAACTGCCTCTGCCTTCCCTCAAGTGCTAGGATTAAAGGCGTGCACCACCACACCCAGCTACATCATGATTCTTGATGAGAGGAAATTGCAGGGCCTTAGCCGGGGATCAAAGCTACCGGCTGCCTGGTCTACAACTGGAACTGTTCATTTTCACTCACAACTAGAGTATGAAATGTGGTAAGATGTGAGGCGCCCTAGGAAGGTGTTATCATTTGGTCTGTGGGCCTTGGCAAGTGGGAGTGTGAGTGCATTCTGAAATTCAAGTCATTAAGTGGCTCAGTGCCTCCCCCAAAACTAAATTCAACAAAGTAGGTTTCAGGCTGTTGCAGCCCACCGTTTCCTCCTCAGTCTTGCTTGGTGAACTTGGTTCAATCCCGAGCCCAGAGCTATTGACTTAGAAGCCTAGTGATAAGCTGTGCCCTGCTTACCCTGCTGTTCTACTTTGCTCATCTAGGAAAATGGAAGGAAACTAGTACCCACCTTCTGGGTGTCTTACAGGTGCTCTCTGAGTTAGATGGCAGACAAAGCCCTTGAGCTCTGCCTGTTGTACATATCAGGAGGTGGTTGATGTTGCCCTTCAAGGTAGGGGGAATATCCAGTTGAAGATATTTGTGAGAGAGGGGTGGGAAACAGCACTTTCCTGGGTGTGTACTGATCTGATGCTTGCCTCTTAGCTGTACCTGTTGGTTTTGACCATGAGGGTTTCATAACCTCCCAAGGGACAGAAACATTCCTCCTTCCATCCATCCATTTATCCATCCCTCTATCCACTTACCTACTTATCCTGCTCCTGCCTTTGGGGAACGGTTGAAGCATCTTCTTCCAGAAGACAGATTTGGGCTCCAATACACTTTTTTAAAGAAGGCTCATGTGCCCTGCCCAATCGGTTGAATGACAGAAATGGATGATTGATGCATTATGATAAGTGCAGAGCCCTGCGTCTCTTTCTTCTTTCTCATTTTCAAGGATTGGGCTTCTGGAGGTCACGTAGCTTCTAGGTAAGAGCCAGATCAAGGGACCAAGTGTGGTGGCCTATATCTTTAACCCCAGCGCTCAGGAAGCAGAGGCAGACATATTTCTGCGAATTATCTGAACTATGAAGTGAGACCCGTTTTTGTTTTTAAGCCAAGTCAAGGGTATAGGATTGGGGTGAGGTTTCTGTTCCTAGTCACAAAGGTACAAGATCTGAAGTGCAAGGGCCTACAATTCAGGCGACTGGTTAGATTGGTTGAAGTTAAGAATGGGACAAGTTGAAGTCCTTTTTTTCCTGTATATATCAAGGGCTTCCGGGAGATGAGCCCCACAGTATCTTGAGAAGGAGAAAGCTTCATTCAGTGGGACCCTGACACATCGCACCTGGTAAGTAAGTTCTTGCAGGACAGCCTTCCTCGAAGATGGAGCAGGATCTTGCCTCTCGCTCTGCTCTGCTGCTGGGTTCTGGCCCTTTCCCCAGGACCTGCCTAGCCCTGCTTCAGTGTATCAGGTGGCTTGCTAGGTGTTTCCAGAGAAGTATGTTTTGACACTGGACCACTCAGCCATCTTCACAAATCATAGGCAGTAGTAATAATACTATTTACTTTTGTAACCAAACATCTCTAAGGAGTTGGAGTGATTCTTTTGGTTTAAAATTAATTTCTTGAATTCAGTAAGCCCCTGAGAAGATGTTAGATACCACTAGTCACTGATGGACTGAAGTCTGAGCCACAGCTGATACTACTTTATGCCTCTTGCCGTGAAGTTAGTTGCTAGGAAACCAGGCAGTAACAAGCGTAGCCGGGATGTGGAGAGATTGGAGCAGTGTGCCTCAGCAGTGTAAATGGTGGACACTGGAACACGGTGTGGGCTCCTTCAAAGTTGAACACAGAGCTGCCAGGATCCACCTGTTGCAGTTCTGAGTATATGCCTCATGGTGAAAACAGGGCCTTCAACAGCGGTTTGTGCACTAGTATTCGTGTTAGTGATGAATGAGTTTTAAAAGCCAAGGTGGAAGCAAACCGAGGACCCATTGGAGCTGACTGAATACACAGAACATGACCTATATACAATGGAATGTCACTCAGACTTAGGAGGTGGGTCTGTTACGGGCTGTAGCAAGGATGAATGTTGCACACGGTATGTGAAGTGAAACTTGAGTTGTATGTATTCCAGTATATTTTTAACAAGAAAAGCTGTCCACCTAATTGAATAGTGAGCATGTACCATGTATGCTGTAGGAGAGACATTCCAGACCAGTGCCCCATGAGGCCTCACTGGAGGTGCAGGGCCAGCCCTGGAGAGCTGGGCATCACGGGCGGAGCCTGCCTTCCGAAGTCAGTCACAGTATTGCAGATACTTCTCCTCTCAAGGAAATCGAGTCCAGAGTTGGGCGCTCCTGCTGTCATTGTCACACATGAAATTTATTGCTAATCAGCCATGTGACGTGTAATTGCTTCTTCATTTTCTCATTTTTCCAGAAGAGAGCCTTGTTTAGATATTTGGTTCCCTCCCTGATTATACTGGAAGTTCTTCATTTGCTTTGACAGCTTAATTTTTTATTGCAAATGAACTGCCCCATCGTGTAGTGAGATGAAAGGAAGGGATTGGCTACCATAGTCAAGAAGTCAAGAGCCTGAAAGTTGAACGTGGCCAGAGGGTCCTCCCCCCCACACAGGTGAAGAACCCGAAGCACGTCCAAGGCCAGTGCTGCTTGAGATCACAGGACACGTGCGCTGTGGGGCTTACGCCAGCGTTGCCTCAACACCTCCCCAGAATGTACGCTCTGGGGCCAGCCCTTTGGACGTGTGTCTTAATCTAGTTTAACAGGGCACGGGACGCAGGCCTGGGCCTGCCGAATTCCAGAGAAGGCTGGGAGGTAGCCGAGCCTGTCTGGCAGCGAAGGGAGCCTCCTCCACCCCACTGACCCACCACAGCTCCTCTCAGTCTGTGACCCACGGGAAAAAACCATTGCCCTGTCTGCGAGTTAGATTAGTGTTTCCTCCTATGTCAGAAGCAAACCTGGGTCTCCTCGCCTCCCCCGGCCCTCTCCAAACTGTTACGCCTGCCTGTCTGTGCCTGCTTTGACTGGCCATCTTACAGGGGGTATTACCAAGTCCAAAGTGGGGCAGACCCTTCTCTGGCGTAGTGGTGGGCTCCCCTAAGGCAGTGTGGATGTTTTGGTCAGCTCTGGTTGCCATCGCAGGCTACAGAGGCTGAGTGGCAGTTCTGGAAGCTCCATGTCCAGCATTGGAGTATCAGCTAACTCAGTTTCTGGTGAAGGCTGATTTCTTGTCTCACAAATAACAAATGTCTTTTTGCCTATTTTCTTCTGGCAAGGAGAGCAAAGGTCTCTTTCTCTTCAACTAAAACACTGATCCCATCATGTGACAGCTTCCTAGTGACCTCTTTTGAGCCTAATCTTGTCCCAAAAGGCCTATCTTCAATTACCATCCCCCTGGGACCTGGAGCTTCAGTCTGAAGTTTTAAGGCCCAGCAGTACTCCAGTCCACTATAATGCGGTGACGCGTTGTTGTTAAGGATTTTCAAGGTCATGATCCTGTTTGTATTTAAGTTCTTGGCCAAGTCTGAGAGTTGATAGCAGATTAATTGTGAGACTTGAGTGAAATTGGGTACCTAATTGTCCATTCAACCCTTTATATCTACGGGCTCACGTTCATAAATTCAACCAGGCACGGACCAGAAATATCTTGGGGAAAGAAGCGTGCTGTATTGAACCAGGAACCTTGTTTCTTGGCATTATTCTTTACAAAACACATTTTGACATCTGTGTTGTGCCAGGTCCTGCCGGTCTTCGGGAGTTGAATGACAGGTGTAGGGAGAGTGGGGTATGCAGATACTTTTTGTGTATGCTGAGATTGTGGCTTTTGTATAGGGATCTTGGATTCGGTCCTCCACTGACGCTGAGGGACCACTGTATGTGTTCTCAGAGTGGCAATGAGCACCCCGTTGTTTTCTTTCTAAAGTAGATGCCCTTTGAGAGGCACCTACTTACTGGGAAACTACGCATGACCCCATCTCCCACTTTAGAAAAGATAAGCGGCTTATTTTAAACTCTACAGTAGCTACCTGAGGGACATTCATGCTCCAGGGGAGTTGTAACTTGAAAACCCAGTTCTGTGTAACTCCCCATCTTGGCGAGTGTGCTCTTATCTGACCTATGGAATGAGGTCGAAAGTGGCTCATCCTGAACTCTCTCCGGGGTCTGTTTTGTGGAGCTGACACCAGCACCTGTGGGTTGCACGGGTTGCAGCAGAGCACAAGCCTGCCACTGCTGCTCCTTCAGAGCCCGTGAAACTAGGCTTCTTCCGCTCCAGCAGATCCAGAAGGCCGGGGAGGTTGCTGCTAATTGTTTACAAGCATTAACAGTTTACCAGTCATACTTGCTATTTTGAATCTGACCCTGCTATTATGTTGTTTGTTTCTGTTCACAACTGAGCTTTAAGCTGGGTAGATTTTTGTGGTGAGTCACTTCCATGGTGGCAAGACCAGTATCGATCAAGCTACCCTGCTAATCCTGGGAGCCATTTAGAGAGAGATGCAACAGTGAAGGTTTCCTGCAGCTGGGACAGCCTCTCCCCATTCCCAGAGTCTTTTCGCTCAGGTCAGGTGAACATGGGCTGTCTGCAGCAGAGTCCTCCAAGGGGCACGAGGGTATTTATCGCGCTTCTTGGAAAGGCGAGCTTGGTTAAAGGAAGGGGAGACAAGCCCCTGAGAGTGTTTCTCTTCATTTTTGTTCTTTAGGCTCTGTCCAGACTACCTGCTTGTGTTTTCAGGAGCCGTGCACAGTTGTGATTGTTTTCTCCCTGAGTCCAGGCTTTGAAGTCCTGAGATGCTGAAGGTTGATTAGAGTTGCCTGAAGGGCAGGTGTGTGTCTGTGAATTCTTTCACTGGTGTACAGTGAAATGTTGATCATTAGAGACCTAGTCGTGGCGTGGCGTGGATGGGCAAAAGGACATCGATTGGGACCCTCTGTTTCTGGACCCTAGGAAGTCAGTCCTCCCACTCTGACTCCCTTTAGGGCCATCAGTTCATACCCACTTTACTGAAGTCCCCCCGGGCAGATTTGTTATGCTGTCACCATTGACATGTGAGTCAGCTTTGAGTCCTAAGGAAGGAGGTACCCAGGGCCCTGATGGATATTTTGGCCCCTGTGGACGCCTGGTTTGTCCATGAAACCTGTGAAAGAGCATGGATGTCACTGGATTTTTGGGCTGATCGGTGTTGCTTTTTCACAATAGAGGAGACAGCTCACAGGCCCCTCAAAATGCTAGGCTGAGCTGAATTCTGCTGTGGAGGAACTAGAGAGGGGTAGATCAGAGTGTCTGGGTGTTCAGGGGCCTATGGAAGGCTGTGTAAGATACATACAGCCACGCCTTGCTAAGTGCTTAATTTGAAGAGGTTTCCTGTTCAAAGCAGTTGGGAAACTGAACAGACCCTGTGTTGCTGACAGTAGATCATTGTGACCCCAAAAATGAGGATCAGGACTCACTAGACTTGGGGGTCAAGACTTAATGGAGGATGGGACTTAGAGCAAGGTAGGAGAGTGTATTGAAGGTAGGAGAGGTATATTGAGGAATGAGTCCTGGCCTATTGGGAGCTGTTTCTAGGCCAGGCTATGGTGAGCCCATTGTTTCTTTAGAGCAAAGGAATTTTCTGTGTCTTTTAAAGCAACACACTGGTGGCTCCTGTTGTTTGACCTTAGGCCTTTTGGGAGTGAGGTGTAGAGAAAATGGGTAAAGAGTGGCTCAGGTATCCTGGTGAACCTCTCTGGCTTATTTCAGTGGGCCTTGCAAAAGCCTGCTCTTCATTGCTGTTGGACTTGGGAAAGGTTGACTCAGGATGCCAGGAAAAAGGCCTCTCAATGACTTTACATTCCTTTTCCCCTTTCCCCAGGTTAGCATACAAGTTTAAAACTTGTCCTTTGATGATACCTGCTCATAAAGCTGTGTCCCCTCTTCCCTTACAGCATAACAGACCCAGCCGCCATAGTATCTGTTACAGGTTGGGGGTTGATTCACCCATCTCCCCTCCATGCTGCTGTAGTCTTCATAAAGTGAGTTGGATCCTGTACTGTTCCTTTGCGTTTGTCCAAAGGTAGTGTTTCCTGGGATCAAATGATGGCTGTTTTCAGGCAGAGTAGAGGACATTGGAAGATGTGAAGTGCCTAGGGTTCTCAGTGCATTCCAGGTTCAGCTTTGGGGAGGCATGACAAAGCTATAAGTGTGAGGCAACAGACTGTGCGCAGAACAGCTCTCAGCTTCTCTTAACAAAACCCCATTTGTAAGTTCCAGCTGAGTACTTAATTATGGGGGTGACATTTGTGGAGCTAGAGGCTGGGGGCCTTACTGGCCACCTCATTTTTCTGGGCCCTGTTCTTTCAAGTCTCCACTCTTTTTAAGATTTGAAAAATAATGCAGAATGCCTAAGATGTTTCAAATTCTTGGCTTTGGAGACCCGACTACATAAAAGAGCCAGGGTTTTCCGGCTGGCCATTTGAGGATCTGCAGTTTCTCCCTTCCTGATTCCTAGCTTCCAGGGTTTGTAATGCCTGCAGGCTTCCCCATTGCAGTTTAAAAGCAGCCATTGACAGAAAAATAAATAGAAAACTCTATCCAGAAACTCTGCTTCCTGTTGTTGTCATTGCCCTCTGACAAATAGCTTTGCCAGTTTAGACTCTTGTTTGGGTTTTTTTCAAAGGAATTCTTGAACTCTTTCCGTTTGGATAAGCTGTATGGAGGCGATAAGTTAAAAGAACCCTGGCTTAATCAGTGGCTTGCAGAGGCTGCATTTCAGGGTCTGTTTTGGCTTTCTAGCAAGCATGTGAACGTGATACAAGTGACAGCCATCTGCACAGTTGGGGCAAACGGGCGGTTCTCACAGCGCCAATTGTTTCCTCCAGAATGTTGAGTGTTAATTCTTAAAAGGTATATTTAGACACAGATTACCTTTTGTAACACCATGGAGGGATGGGGAGGAAGATCCAAAGAAATGCAGCCAGTGTCTGAGTGGCAGACTTCCCACTGTAGATGAGTCCCTGGGAGTTTAGGTGCGTTCTCGCTACAGAGTTTATTTGTCCAGTTTGAAGATTCTGGTCTTCTTGGTGCTAAGTTGAATAACATTTTGAGAAAGATGACTGTTCAGGTTTTACAGGGTGACGTATTAGTCTTCAAAGTGCCTGTGAGTCAATTTTATCTGTGGTGAGTGGACGCCCCACACAGGTGCCTAAGCCGTTGAAGCAGTGTACCTGGTGATGCGTCACCAGAGACCTAATTCAGTGGCTTCCTACTGTCCAGTGTCTTACTCCATAGCAAAGTAAAGTGGGTTTCCTCTGAAGACTCGGTTGTTACCTGGGAGTGTTGTGAAGAGCCTTGGCCATCCTTCCCTGAGGTTACTGTGGGGTCCTTTTGGAGCATAGCTGGTTTTATACTGTGTGGTTAATTGACAGCATGGTGTGTCAGTTGTACTGTATGGAGCATTATATGGGTTAATAGATAAGTTACCTTGCATACAGCTGTGCAAGCATGTCTTAAGATTCTGTGTCATTAAACACTGTGCGGCCAGTTGAAATACTTCCACTTGGACTTTACTGTGTGTCTCATTATGAGATGTGGTCGATTAATACACTGGCCAAACAGCCATGTTCTGAAGGGCTCTTGTTTCTGTACTCTCAGTGGCAGAGAGGAGGTTGTAGTAAAATAAATAGGAGATGAACTTCCTTGCTGGGTTTTGTTTTTTTCTCATCAGCCCTTCTAGGAGAATGACAGGTCTCTTGACTGCTGCCTTCTGGAGTTTTTCTCCACAATAGAAAAAAAAATTATAAAGGATCCCTGGGTGGTGACTTCCTACCAGTTTCATCCAAGCAGGAGGACTGTTTGTCAACTGCTAGAGGCCTTATAGCTCATGCTTGAAAATAAGCTTGTGCATGCCGATTGGGGTGGCGCCATTCGATTCTCAGTGCTGGGTCCGTATTCTGTAATACAACCACTCCTTCCCCCCTCTCCCCACTGCACTTTTGGCTAACAAAATCTTACCAATTTCTACCTGTAGCACAGAGCTCTTAGGATTGGAGAGCTCTGAATTGGAGGTGGCAAGAACCTATGAAGGCTGCATTCATTCTGTGGGAGGGCTCATGGTTAAATACTCCATAAGCACTCCTTGATGAAGCTAACACCTTTTAATTTTCTTTTTTTCTTCTCTGGAAATCCAGTATGGTTCTTTTCCTCCTCATTCAGTGGATTTTCTGTTGTACTCACAATTCTTTTAAAAACATTTGGGGAAAAGCAGCAAAGGTTTTATCTGATGGACAGAGTGTCTGCTTCCTGGGATGGTACTGTCTTCAGGAGCTAGAAGATCTGTGTTCAGAGTGTTACTGACCAAGTCTTCGGTCTTTGGAGAGTGGACTTGAAATGATTTCTCTGAAGGGGATCTGATTGTCATGTTGAAGCAGAAGATATTATCGAACCATATTTAAGAAATGCCAGATTGGTAAAACTGCAGTGGTCACAATTGCTTGAGCTTAAAAAACTTGGACCGGAAAGGCTGTTGAGATGGTTCAGTGCGTAAAGGTTATTTGCCATCAAACCTCAGTTTGATCTCCAGGACCCACATATGAGGAAACAACTTCTACAGGGCGTGTCTGCTGTGGTATGTACATCCGTGTACCTGCACCCATAGAATTGTAAGTGTGATACAAATGTAAAAGAATTGAACTGTAAGCCCCCCAGAGCAAAAGCTGTCGTCCATTGTGTTTGTGTGCAGGAGTGTGGGGTGTCAGGGCACCAACAGTGGTTTCGGACACAGCGTGGATGTTCTCTAAATGTAAGGTAAGACATGGATATTCTGAGTGTTCTCAGGTCACAGGCTGTTCCTCAGAGCTTGTTCCTTCTGGTCTCTAAGGCCCCCAGGAGAGCCTGGTTCTCACAGCTGCGTACTTTTCTTTCCACAGTTGTGTCTGCACACAACACCTCAGTAGTTTCACATGTGACCTGGTTAAAGATAATGTGCAGCCATGATGAACAGTGAACCTTTAATTAGGGACAAATTTGTCTGCCACTTCACTACAATTATTTTATTGTGTTTAATGCCCCCGCCCAGTTATAATAGCAGTGAATGCTTATTAAGGAAAAATAAGAAAAATATAGTTAGGAAAAAAAGGGAAAATAAAAATTATCCTTAATCAGCCAAGAAGTAGCTTTACCATTGTTATTTTCTGTTGTATTTTCCTAAAGGGCTCTGGTCCGCCAACTTGTACATTTATTTATATATTTAAAATGCATTATATTACACTTACCACGTTATTTATCATAATTTTCCCATTTATCGGCACGTTGTATATTTCTGTCTGTTACATGATTTATGCCCTTTATGTCTGGTATGTGGTGTTTAGGAAATTATTAAAATTAGTTTGTCATGTAAAATGATTTGATAATTGCAAAATTTAAGCATTTAACACTTTTTGCATTAAAACTATTATAGAGAAGTCATGTACTACTGCTGATGTGCTATTCTGGCTAATTCTTTGGGTGAAATTTGTAACTTAGTTTCTTAGCAGAGGATGCTAAGATTTGGGGGGAGGTGAAGAGGGAGAGAGAATGTTTGAACAAGTGAGTGAGTGCTTGATCTTTGATAAATATTGTCAGAGTAATTTCCAGGAAGCTCCAGTTTTCAGCATCAGAGGCAGTGCCTGTCATCTCTATTGAATGTTAAAAAGAGCCCTGCAGTTTTAGCATTAAAAAAAAATTACATCCCATGTTTTAATTTTTAAAAATTTCTAGTGGAGTTTTTGTCAATTCCCATGTTTTTGCTTCTTGGTACAGATTTGTGTGGCTTCAAGATTTAGTAGATCACATGATCTCATCTACATTATCTGCTGCTTTTTTATTTTAAAAGATTTATTTACATGTACACCTGCATGCACTCCAGAAGAGGGCACCAGATCTCGTTATAAATAGTTGTGAGTCACTATGTGGTTGCTGGGAATTGAACTCAGGACCTGTGGAAGGACAGCCAATGATCTTAACCTCTGAGCCATCTCTCCAGCCCCTGCTTCCCTGCTTTTCTTCCTTCCTTCCTTCCTTCCTTCCTTCCTTCCTTCCTTCCTTCCTTCCTTCCTTCCTTTCCTCCCTCCCTCCTTCCTTCATTTCTTTCTTTCTTCCTCCTCCTCCTTTTCTTCTTCTTCCTCTTCCTCTTCCTCCTCTTCCTCTTCCTCTTCTTCTCTTCTTCTTCTTTTTCTTCCTGAGAAGTTTACTAAGAAGTTGTACACTTACTGACCGACAGTGCTTCATTTGCATGTAGAACCACAGCCTGTATGCTGTTCACCCTCAATTCAGGGCATGTGTAGTACTTGAAACATTTGTGTAACAGTTCACATTCCTGTCAGAGTCAGTTAAGCTTAATCAAGTGTGCGGGCTTCTCATTTGTTCCCTCTTTTCCTTTTAATGTCTAGTACTTTATCTCATATTTCAGTGAGGTGAGCTATCTACTCCTGACAATTCACTTTCCTCTCAAGATGTCTTTGCCATGCTTTTCTTGACTGAATTTTCTACCTTCTTGCACATTAGTGGTACTTTGAAGTTTTTACCACTGACCTGCTGTTGTGCGGGACACAGCCCTGCAGTCTCAGCACACGTGTTACAGCTTGAAGAGTGTTCATTCCTGTGACCTTAGAGCATGAGTGTACACACATGTCTTTATTTTTGTTTTTTCAAATCTTTCTCACCACGTCCCCAAAACTGGGAAAACCAAACAAACAAACGAAACCCCAAGTCCCAAAACAGGAAACACTGGATTTTGATTGTGATGGTTAGTAAATCAGTTTTGGGGAAAGTCACATTTCCAAATACTTGAGCTATTTATTTAAGGCATATCATTCCTCTCTATTCACTCAGCATTTATTTATCAAGTCGCAGATAATCATGGGGATCTTGTAATTTTTCTTTTTGGTTATTTCTGGGTATTTTAGCACCTTATTGCTAGTGTAAAGGGACTCTTGATTCCTCATTGTATCATTCCCCTACTGCTGTGTATCTGCTGAGAAAGCTAAGGTGTTTTGATTTATTCTGCAGCTACCTAATTCATTGATTATTTCTGTTGTAGTAGTTTTCCACTTGAGTCCCCCGATTTTTCCTGTAAACAGAATACATTGATGATCAGCAGGAATACATGTCTTCATTTTCCCAGAATCCAATACCTACTTATCTGTTTAGGGTTTCATGACATTTAGTTTTAGTTACTTTTCCATTGTTGTGATGAGACCATGACCAAGGTAACTTATAAAAGAAAGAATTTAATGGGGCCTACAGTTTCAGAGGGTGAATCCATGGCCTCCATAACAGGCAGGCATGGTGCTGGAACAGCTGAGAGCTTACATCTTATCCACAAAAAAGGGGGGAGGGTAGAGCAAGAGAGAGAACAAAAAAGAGAGACAGACAGGCAGACAGAGACAGCTCCTGAGTGTATTGGAATACTGGACTGGCATAGGCTTTAAAAACCTCAAGGCTCACCCCCAGTGACACACTTCCTCCAATAAGACCTCATTTCCTAATCCTTCCCAAACAGCTCTACCAACTGGGATCAAGCATTCAGAGCCAATCGGAGCCATTCTCATTCAGACTACCACAGGAATATACTATCTTAAAACCTGCCTAATAAAGGCTGAGTTTTCCCAAGTTAAAGAAGTCTGGAGGGAAGCAGGCTGTGGCCTTGGCAGTATGATTTTTCACAGAGGCCATGGAGGACCGGACTCTTGGCTTCTGTATCGTAATTATTAACATTTGTCTTTGATCTTCCTCATGGTCACAAGATGGCTCACCTGTTCTTCAGGCACTACCACTGTATTATTTCAGGCAGGAGGAATAGAGAAGGAATTACAAATAAAGGACTTTGCAGGATGAATTGCAAGCCAAGCTCTACCAGCTGCCCCTTTTTCTTATTGACTAGTCCTAACTCACCTGGCTATTGCCAGTGGGTGTGGCTTGTAAGCTGGCTGTGGAGGTGGGTGGGTCCAGCAAGGTCTTTTTGCTTTGCTTTCTCCTTCCAAAGTCATGTTAAATGCTGATCATGGTCTATTTGTCTGCCCCTGTCTTATATTGATGGTAAAACCTCTCATATTTCTCAGTCTGTATGATATCCTTTGGTTTAAGGGAGGTTTTCATCATGTTGAGGAATTACCTGTCTAGTTCTCATGGGTGATTTATTAGGGATGTGAATGTCCTCCCATGTCATTTGGGCATCTCTTTGGATTCAAATGTTGTTACAGTGTTAAGCATGATGTAGGAATAGATCACCTGATGGTAATCCCGGATTCCTTGAGACATGACTTGGGGTTATAGTGAGCGACTTTAAAAATCTTAATTAAATTTAGTTTGTTAAATGGTAGAATTGGGTTTTTCTTTTTTTATCTACTATTTAAAGAAGGATGTAGCTTTACATTTCTCTGTATGCACATTCTCTTTGAGACTTTGCTATTAGGTTTAGGGCAGCTTTGGAAGATGAATTAGTGGCTTTCCTTTGTAGCTTCTTTGTCATGGCTTATGTAGTGTGGCAATAAGCTGCCCTTTGTTAAAAGCTTAGAGGCTAATGCTTTAAAAACTGCCTAGTTCTGTCAGTTTCTTAAAATTCGTCTCTGGGTATTGGTGTGCAGTTGGCTTCTGATTTGTTTCCTGATTAATTTTTGGAATTGGAAAATTTTCAACAAATCAGTTTTTAAAAGCTCAGTTGTATGTAGGGTTTTCTGGTCCCCCTCCCCGAGCTGAGGGCCGAACCAGGCCATGTACTCACTAGCCAAGTGCACCACTGTTGAGCCAAACGCCCGGCCCCCATGTAGGGTTCTCTTTATGTTTTCCCTACCGTGTGTTTTCTCTGGCATTTTCAGTTGCTTTCTCTTTTCATTCTTGGTCAGACCTGCCAGAGTGCTCCTTGTTTGGTGCGCCCATCTGCACAGTTGCTTCTGTCTTTAGTCGCCATGGCGCTTTGCTGCTGGTGGGTAGGCTCTGTCTTTTCTTGGGCTTGCTTTGTTGATATGGTGTTAGTGGCTTGATGATACACCTAACTTTTCTGTGTATACCTAACTTGTTTCAGGTAACCCCGCGGTGCAGCCCTGTTGTTTACTGCTTGTATCTCTGCTCTGTCCTTGTAACCAGCTGTTTCCTTAGTTACCAGGAAGCTTTCAGTTGCCTAAAATGTTGTGCCACGTATTGGTAGTAGATGCCTTGATCTTAGAGTCTCTGTGGAGTGGAAAACATTAGCAGGTATCTGGATTCATCCCAAGGGAGTTCCCTGAGTGAATTTCCCAAATTGAGGTAGTGCTATGATTGGCTGACTCTCTGAACCTCAGGAGTTTTGGTGTGCAAAACTCTGTAGCTACAGAGATAGGAAATGGTGGTGGGACCAGGGGCCCTGAGATAGTTATGTGTGGTGGATATCTTGGAGCCCTCTCAGGACCTCTCACTCCAATTCCAAACTTGGATGCGCCGAGACATGTTACTTGCTACTTGAGGGCTCTGGCCTCCATATTGTTAACAGTCAGACTGACTAATTTGAAAATTCTGTTGACCCCTTGGCCATGCTGCTTGAATTGAGGATCATGTTTTGATGTCCCTTGGATTCTTGTTTGACATGGAAGAGGCTGCTAGAAGCTTATTATTTGGTGTGGTGAGGCAGGAAGAAAAGCTTTGCTTTTAGTTAGGCCATGTAAAATCCACTTTGAGTTTTGATGGGGCCACAGGTGTCTTTTGGACTCTGATTTTAGGCGGTAGGGTTAGCCATGTGTGACGACACTTGCCTTTGGTGTGGGCCCTGGGGATTTGAACTCCACTCCTGATGCTTGTACAGTCAGTACTTGCTGAGCCGTCTTCCTAGCCCAGATTATGTTTTCATATCAGTTGTAATTAGAAGGTGTCCCCCCCCCCCCCCGTTTCTTAAAGGCTTCAGAAGTGACTTCTTAAATGCAGGTTTAAATTGAAGAATTTAGCTTTGTTTTTACATTTTCCTTAGCGACCCAGAAACTAGTACCCTCTTCTGTGTTGCTTTTAAACTTAAGCTTCATATCTTAGTTAGGGGAGGACTTGCCTCCCGCCATCCAATGGTGTGTGGGCATGTCTTTGAGGTATTTTCTTGATTGCTGACGGATGTGGGAGGACCCAGCCCATGGTGGGCAGTGTCATCCCTGGGCACATAGGCCTAGGCTGAGCAAGCTAGGGTAGCCAGCCAGGAGCCAGTATGTAGTTCCTCCATAGTTTCTGCTTCAGTACCTGTCTTGACTTTCCTCAGTGATAGACGGTTACCTGGGAGTGTAAGATGAAATAAAGCCTGCCCTTCCCACGTTGTTTTAGGCCATGGTGTTCATCACAGCAATGAAAAGCAAACTGAGACTCCATCACACGGGTGGTCTGTCTGCCTACTAGAATGTGTAGTATACAAAGCTGAATATTCTGACCACAGGGTGCTGCTATAGTGGCCAAGTCTTCTTCTGTTCTCTTTAAAAGCATGGAATATGTTCTTTATGTTTCCAGCATTCAATAAAGTAGGTGCCACACAGTAGGTGTTCATTAAACCCCAGGATGCACAGGGCTTTAAGAAAAGACCTAATTTGAGCATGGCACTTGGCAAGGAGATTGTTGTTGGTTTGTTTGTTTTTATGAAAACATGTCTACAAGTTCTCACAGGTTTGTTTACGACTCAGCAAGTACTCACCTTAGCAGACTGTTTCACTGTCTGTTCTCCAGTTCTGCTTGGTCCTCCTTAGAGGTCCCATACTTGGCGCTGGTTTTGTTTGGAAGTCCCTTCAGCTCTGCAGAAGCCGTGTGCTTGTATGGGCATTGTCTGGTTGGATTAGACCTTGTTTACTGCCATTGGTGTTTAAGGAATGGGGTCACCTTAGCTTGACTTGCTGATACTGTAGTAGTGTAGTACAAGAAAGTTTGGTTTGTTGGGAAAATTTTTGTTTATTGAACTTGAAAAAAAAAAGTTAGCCAGAGTGGGGGCGCACACCTTTAATCCCAGCACTCAGGAGGCAGAAGCAGGTGGATCTCTTGAGTGCAAGGCCAGCCTGCTCTACAGAGTGAGAGGTGGGGGAGGGGGATGTTAGGGACGTTGGGGCGTGCAGGCAAGTGGATGTTCTATTACATAAGCTCATCTCACAGGCTAGTTTGGAAATCTTATTTCTCAGAGTTGGGTGGCAAGGTTTATTGTTGAAAGTTTCATTTTCTTCTTCCTTTTTTTAAGGCTGGGGAAGGAAGATTCTACATAGAAGCCAGATAGTTTCAGAGGCCAAGACATGGCATGAAGGCCGTGGGTGTTTGGAAATCTGGGTGTAATTCACCCCTGTTGTTAATTTCTTATTGGCAGTCTGACGGCTGTTAATTGAACCATTTGTGCATAATGTTAGAGATGTGAGGGCTGTGTCCTGACCCCGTTGGTGGGTGCACTCTTTGGGGTCCTCCTCGGCCTGACAGGGTTGCCATAGGCCCAGCTATCTCGGCCAGCTGGGCCTTAGAGTAGAATGGGTGGCAGTGTTCATTCTCAGGCTGAGCTGAGCCAGTTATCAGATCACTTTGGATGTTTTGACAGCCTCAGAAAGTCTCAACTCAACAAATAAAGTTCTGATTTTTAAGAAGCTAAGGAAATGGTCTCCTAGTGAGACAACTTCTGCCTAAAAAATAAAAGCTTCTAAGACATAAATTCTATATTAGAAACAACTTGTAATTTTCATAGTTTTCAGTGTTAGCACTAGCAGCTTCTATGATAGATCTTAAATATGTTTATCACAGCTGGAAAAATGTTGTATTGTCATCCTTGTTTATCATAATATGCCTCCTACTCTGGTTGTGCCTTACAGTGTAGCTCTGCTTTTTTTATGCTTTTTAATGGGGAATTGGGGGGCTGGGACCTGATGAATATAAATGATACTTAGAAATTGAAATGGAGAAAAAGAATGTATTCAGCCAGGACACTCTACACTTACAGTGAGAGTTCGACTGGCAGCCTCCACACTGTGGCTTATTGAATAATAATGCCCGTCAGAGCCCTGAGCAAAGATCCTTTTGGTGGCTGTTGCTGAATGCTTTACAGCCATAGCAAGAACGTATCAGAATGAAGATGGGACCCTTCTTTTCCTTCTTTGTTAAAGTGAGGTGAATTTGGCTGTTGGGATGTTGCAGTTTGGAGATGCTGGAGAATTGGAAACCTTGCCACTGTGTGCCAGGAGAGCTTGTGGTTGTCGGCAGTCTGCCTTTTCATTCCATCCAGTGCTAGTGCTTGGGAGCAAATAACGTTAGGTATTTGCTATCCTTTAGGAGAAGATTTACCTATCCTCTTGGAGCCGTATATACAGTCTGCCTGCCTCACTCACCCGCTGTGCCCACTGCTTCTACAGCAGCAGGTTCTACCAACCTCAGGCTGAAATATTCTTTTAAAAAATGCACCTGCGTGAACATCACAAACACCTTTCTTACCATTCCGCAAACAACACGGAGTAGCGGCTTTTTACATAGCAGTTATGTTGCACTAGGTATTAGAAGTGATTTGGAGATGACCTGAAGACTGTGGGAGATGTGCATAGAGTTAGCTGAAAATAGTGTGGATTTTGGTAACCAAAGAGGACTAGTGTCACCGTCAGTCACTCAAGGATGCTGTAGAAGTACCGTTTCTCTAAATGTGAGATCCTCTCTAGATTGATTTTCTTTTTTTAATTTCATAGTTTTGCTCTTTGTTCTGCCACTCTGCTCATGATTGCATACCATTTGTTAACATAATTTGAGAACTGCTGATTTGCTTTAATAATCTCCAAGGCCATGAAGAATCATATTGCAAAGCTAAATGCAAACCAAAGTTAGAATATTCTGTTTTTTTCCCCATTCCATTATCTTGTGTAGAACATTGGATTTTACTAGATTGAGTGTCTCAAGATTGGCTCCTAGCATTTTAGAATTATATTTAATTTTCAGTTTGAACTATTGACTTTTAATAATGTGTTTAAGTTTATAGTAACAGTCCCATGGTTTCTGGGAAGTATGTAGAAATGTTGGCTGGTAGACACGGAGCCCAGCAGTGGTACGTTCTGTCGAGCCTAGAATTGGTCCCTGTGTGTCCTCTATGGGGTGTAACTATCTAAAGGATGGCCTCTAGATACAGTTTAGTGGTTTCCATGGAGTTGGCATCTGCCCTTAGCTTCTTTTATATCCAGCTTTCTTTCTTTCTTTCTTTCTTTCTTTCTTTCTTTCTTTCTTTCTTTCTTTCTTTCTTTCTTTCTTCTTCTTTTTTTTTTTTTTTTTCATACACCCCTTTTTCAGGAGCTCAGCTCCAGGCTTCTGTTCCACACTGGCTCACTTGGTGTCTGTCTGTATCTGCCCATTGTTGTCCATTGCCTTTCCAAAGATGTCTCTGCGGTAGTGCTCCCCCAAAGGGATGGTTGAAGATAAGTATGAGGTGCTCCTGGTGGTCATATTGGAGTTGGAAGTGAGTCTCCTCTCCTGAGGCTGACCCTGACCACTCACTCTTGGAGCTGTGGTTTCCTTAGCTGATCCTAGGGTCCTACTTACAACTTCAGAGCGGTGCTACACAGGAGGGTATTGTTAAGGTCTGAGTTTTGTTTTGATGCTGTATTAACATTTAAGTTTTCAGAGACCTTCTCTGTAATGCTTCAAACTTCTAGTCCTCCTGCTTTTGCCTGTGGGCCTTAATCCTGGCTTAAAAGTTAATTTGTTTTTTAAATGGTAAGAGATTATTATTGTACCTCACTTTGCCTTAAGGCTGGATCTCACGGACTCTAGCTCCCTAGAACTCCTGGTCACTGGGTAGCCCAGGATGACCTTGGCCTTGTGATCCTCTTGCCTCCACCTCCTGTTTTCTGGGATTGTAGGTGAGTGATACCACACTTGGTTTATACGGTGCTGGGGGTTGAACCCAGGGTTTTGTCCATGCTAAGCAATATGAAAGCTGCCAACTGGACATCCCATTTGTGTTGTGCCCATTTTGACGTGCAAAGTGCAGTGGCTTTGAGTACATTGTATATACCACCACCCATCTCCAGATCTTTTTCAGTTTTTCAGACAGAACCTCTGTAACCAAGCAGCACTAGTTCCACATTCCTTCCTTCCTTCAGCTCTGGCAGCCACCATTCTTTGTGTCTCCAAGAGCCTGACTACTCTAGGCACCTCAGAGAACTGGAGTCATAGACTTTGCCTTTTATGCCTGGCTTATTTCTCTCCATATAATGTTCTCACGGCCTACCCATTGTGAGAACTTCGTTTTAAATAGGAATAATACTTCAGTGTATAATGAGCCTATACCACATTTGTACCATATGGCACAAATGCTTATCCATTTATCTTTGGGGTGCTTGAGTGGCTCCCATCTTTTGGTGCTTATCAAGTAATGCTTCTATAAGCATGAAATAACAATAGCTTTTCAAGTTTCTGCTTTGAGTTCTTTTGGGCGTATCTCCAGATGTGGCGTCATATGGCAGTTCTACTTGTACTCTTTTGAGAAGTGCCACGTTACTTATTTTCTCCAACCTTCCCTCCCCTCCCCTTTCCTGTGGTGTTGACAATTAAGCACAAAACCCACACATGCTCATAAGTGAGCCTGTCCCCAAGTCTAGCATTTCAACTTTTTTTTTATTTCAACATTTCAACTGACTAAAACCTGAAGGTTTGGGGAGGAGGAGTTGAGACGAGAATATGTGTGGACAGTAGTTAACAGCTGCTGGCCAGGAACTCACTTGGTCCCCAGCATTCCTCAGACCCTTACACTTAGCCCTTGGGACAGAAAATAACTGCAGTCCCAGCTTCTCTGGGTGATATAGTCATCACCACTTCCATCCAGGAGAGATGAGCTGGAGCTCCATGGCATTGAGGTGAGGCTTGAAGGCTTATATCCCAGAAGATGGATGTTGAGATAAAGAGTTTCTGAGAAGCCTGTGTCCTGGAGCCTCAGGTGGCGTCATAGCCCATGCAGTGGGTCACTGCTAACCCATGTTCTGTGTGCTGCATGCTCTCTAGAAACCTGTCTGTCTGGCACTGTGAGATCAGGCTTTCATTGCCACCCTCCTGCTGGTTAGGAGAAGAATTTGGATACTGTCATTTAATATTTTTTGGCATCCATTTACTCAATTGAAAAATGGCCTCACAGGTGATTTGTAGCCCAGAACTGCTTAGGTCGGTAGAGGAGGTTCCAAGGATCCTTCCAACATGATATTAATGCTTTGTATATGTTAGGAGAAAGGCTCGAGCTTTTATGAGACTTCCTGGGGAATCCAGGACCTTGGAAATGTTGATCAAATTTGGGAGTTCCCTTTCACCGACTGTGCTTCCTCATCTGTGTGTGCATGTGGACAGGATAGCTCTTCATAGTGCAGCTCTTTCTCTGCAAGGTGGGTGAGAGTGGTAGCTGCCCAGATGTTCACATCAAGTAAACAGAAGCTCAGTCAGTGCAGGGAAATTAAATCACCCTGCAGAAATCAATGTTAGTGAAATTAAATCACTTGATCTTAAAAGCAACAGTGGAAGAACCATTTTTCATCTTCACTGTGCCATTTTCGCTCTCTGCATGACTTAAACAGTGCGTTCGTTTGTTTCTTGTATCGTTTTCAAGGAGAGCAGCTTCGGTTGGTTGTATGAGATTTTTACATGCTGTGGTTGAGGCCCTGGGGATTTGTAATCAGTTGATTGATTAATCAGGAAATATTAAAGGATTAGACTATGTCTGGAAATGATGCCTTTTGATGACTTAGAAAGCAGGCTTGTACTCTTGTACTCTCTGCCATACTGCATGGATGTCGTTTACCATATTACACAGGTCTCTCAGGATGAGCAGACCATGTTTAGTAGATACTGTTAGCAGCCAGCAGTGTGAGCAAAGGACAGGCCACATTGAAGGGTAGTGATCTCTGTGCTTGTCCCCAGGACCAGGAAACAGGGGCAGAGGGAGCATCATATATCCTGGCTTTAAAAATTGAGCTCCAAAATTTCTGTTGGCGCCATCAGGTGTGATTTGAAGGTCAAGGAGGTGGAAGAGGCAAGAAATAAAATCTTAAGGACTTGCGATCATTTTGATGATGATGGGTATGAAAAAAATACCATGGTAAAGCACTTAAACAGAAGGTAATGCGAACCCCACGCCCTCTCTTCTTTTTCTCCAATTCTTTCTTCATCTCTGCTACCTCCAGAAGACAAGCTTTGCATACGTCTTCATGCAGAGTAAGCATGCTGTGTCCCACTCTACTTAAGAACAAATTATTTTTTTTGTAATTTTTAAAATTAATGTGTCTTGGCTCTCTTCCTATAGTAAGATGATTTTTGTTCTTAAAGTGGCTTTGAGTATTATTACAAGGAATCCATCCATGAACTCTGAGTTAAAGCGAGCAGTACGGAATCACAGACTAGAGAGTGCTAGTCTGCCCTCTTCTCTCCCTGCCACTCAGTGCCTATTGCCCTCTGCAGAGGGAACTGCCAGTTGGTCAGTGTCATCCCCTCCTGGTGCATGCATCTCTGTATAGGCCAGCAAGGGGGTGGGAAGTGGCAAGATGCAGAGAAATAATAATGGTATTTTTTAGAAAATGCATCACTGTTGTCCTTGAGACCTCCTCTCCTGCGTGCACAAGCTTACTCGCTCTGCCTTCTAAAATACTCTTTTAGAACAGTGTTGGGTTTACAGAAAGAGTGCCTTGATAGTACAGAGTTCTCCCGTACACCTTAACCGTTTTCTCCGTCAGCACCCAATATCAGCACAGCCTAGGAGAGAGAACTGAACTCAGTACTTCCTTTGAGCTTTCTCCAGGGTACTGCTACTTCCCTGGTCGAGGTCTCCTGCAGGACACTGTGTCATCTTTCGTTGTCATGTCTTCTTAGCCATTTCTGAACATAGAACGGTGCTTCAGTTCTCTGTTCTCCTTGGCCACTGTGACAACTTAAGGAACGCTGGCCAGGTTTTATGTCCCTTTGCTTTAATTTGTCTAATGGTTTTGATACAATTAAGTGGAAATAGGAAGCTTAAGGAGCAACTACAGAGCTGAAGTGCTTCTTGTCCCATCATGTTAAGGGGGTGTCACTGTCAAAGTGACTTACTACAAGTATGTTAATGTTGACCACCTGGATGAACCTTACAGAAGTCAGCCACATAGTCTCTGTTCTTTTTAACTGCTGTGTTGCCTTGCAGTGTCTTTAGAAGAGTCACATTTAGGATTTTGGCTTTATAAGTCAGATCCTGGGGGATACTATCAAATGTGTATCCCTAATTTTCCAGCCTGTGTGAGGATGGCATCCATAGATGAGAAGCTAATGAGTCAGAAGACTGAGCATTGGGAATCATAGATGTTTCCTCTCCAATGACCCCGTGCACCCACCAAGAGGGAATTGCTGCTTCCCTGTGGCCATGCTCAACAATGGTGTTACCAGATCTGTAATTTTTTCCCCCTGCAAATTCAATAAGTGAAAACATATTTTATTTTGTATCCTTCTAATTGTGAGAGGCATACCCCATACCCTGGAAACCTTAACATAAGATGACGATGAGAACAGGAGTCTCTAGTGACATTTGGGAAACATCTGTTATAGTACAAGGCTTTGGTAAAAATATCTACTCTCAAGGAACCAAGCCTTCACCTACAACCTCTTTCCCACAACACATAACTGCCATGTTACCTTTGGTCCTAGGCTCCACCATTTAACTGTAGAGTTAGTGTAAGCCTGTCATTTTTCTCTCTTTCTCAGTGTGTATATGTATATACATGTGTGTTTGGTGGTTTTGTACACATGTGTCAGCTTGTGGGTGGAGGCCAGTGAGTATCTTTCTCAGCCTCTTTTAGAACGTAGAGCTCACTAGTTCAGACTCACTGTGACCAGCAAGCCCTATGATCTTCCCGTGTCTGACTCCCCAGCACTAAGAATATAGCCGCGTGTCACTCCTACCTGGCTTTATTACATGGGGGCTATGGATCAGACCCAAGGGCTCATGCTTTTGCAGCAAGTGCTTTACTCACTGAGCAATCCTCCTAGCCCCAAGTCTGTTCTGTTCTGTTTAATGTTTGATGGAGGAGTACCTCAAAATGGCTCATTATCCAGTGTCCTAGGAGATTCAGGGTGTGGTGATGTGAGACCCTGCTTTTTAGTTTCCAGAGTCAAACATGTTGTCCCATGTCCCTTTGCCCTGTGTGCTGTTTGCCCCTCCCCCCCAGATTTGATGAAAGAGCTTGAGAAGCACATGGAGCATGTCTTTGGTGTTTCATGGGGCTGTGTAGTCTCCACAGCTTCCTACCCCCACCTCCAGCCCTGCTGGCTGATCCCTTTCCTGGAGATCTCTTATGAGTGTGGCTGGCTCAGGAAGCCCATCACTACTGGTCCTGAGATGAGCAGAGGGCAGCAGATATAGAGGTGGTGTTCACCCTGGGCGGTGAGTGTTGACCTTGACTTGTTTGTGGTACCGTGTGCAAGTGGTGGGGCCGGACTTAGTACCTATTATGTGGGTGAGAGACTTTCTCCTCCATTGCTGAGACGTTGCCTGGCCTAGCACCTAGAGTTTTGTTCCAGGCAAATTCCTCATGGAGCTCCTAAGCAGGGCTGCTGTCCAGCAGATGCTGCCTTCTACCACAAGTGCTTAGTGGTCTCCAAAGCCCTTTACTTCCTGAGCATCCTTCACATAGAGCCTTCCTTCCCGACCTTCTCCCAGCAGGGATTCGCTTGTTCCTTGGTAGAATGATCTTCCATTTTCTGTGCTCTTCTGCTGCCAGGGGTGGAGTTCTTCCAGACTGTCCCTTCATTATCCACAAGTGGAGGAAGCGGGAGACAGTGTCCCTCTGAGTTTGGGTTGGTCTGCTTAGCTGGGCCATCTTAGTCACGGCCCCTGTTATCTACCACCCAGAAGCATTTCTTGTTTATCTCCAGCATTTAAGCTGGAATTAAACTTTTTTGTTTGTTTACTTTTACATCTCTGGCTTTTGACTGGATTTTATATAATTGTTCTGGACAACATGGTGGGCCCCACCTCTGACTAATAAGCCCAAAAACACCTTGCCCATGCTAGGATGTGAGTATAGGGAAACAAAACTGGACAGTTAGTTGAAGCCTGACTTGGATCTGCACCAACCTGCGGGTACCAGTTACTCATGTGCATTGGTTCCATGCTGGACTCTCGTGTCTCATAGGAGCCTACCTAGTTGAGATGCCTTCCCCCTCTTAGATCAAAACCAACCTGTGTGAGACTTTTAGGCCCCCATTTGTTGTGTTTTGCAGCTTTGGGGATTTCGGCTGCCCCTCTGGACTAGCAGTATACGGTGTGGCCAGTCTCTCTTTCTTGTCTAAGGACCTCAGTGTTCCTGACTAGGGCCCTCTGCCTGCAAGGTTAAAGGAGCTGGTCCTAGCCTCACACCTCACTGAAGCGGGGTGGCTTTAAAGGAAAAGGTTGAGAGTTCCATGTGCTTGGGAATTACCCAGACAACAAATAGAACAAAACAACCCAGGAGTTGGGAGAGAGGCCATGTTAAGGGCACTTGCTGCTCTTGCAGAGGACCTGTGTTTGGCTCCCAGAACCCACATTGGGTAGCAGCTCCAGTTCCAAGACGTCGGATAGCTTCTTCTAGATAGTGCAGGCACCAAACACACACATGGTGCACATACATATCCACAGCTCGTCACACACACACACACACACACACACACACACACACACACACACACACAGACACTCAAAAAATATCCCAAACTGTACTTGTTGATTTTCAAAAAACATGTGGCCTTTTGAGTGGTAATGTTTTTTTGCGCATGTATGTATACATGGGGGGGTGAGTCTCTGTGTGTGCATGTGTGTTCACATATGTGTGGGCCCACTCCTGTATACAAATACGTGTATATGGAGTCCCAAAGTTTATTTCGTGTGTCCTGCTTGGTCCTGCTCCACTTTATTTACTGAAGTAGAGTCTCTTGTGGAGGCGGAGCTCCTCAGTTGCAGTTAGTCTAGTTAACTGACTTGCCCTGTCTGTCTCCCTGGTGCTGGAATCACAGGAGGCTGCCACACTTGCTCTCCCCCTCCTGTTTTTACTTCAGTGCTTGCAGTCTGAACTCTGGGCCTCTCACTGGCACAACAGTGTTTTACCTCCCAAACCATCTAATCTCTAGTGGTAACTTAAAACAAACAAACAAACAAACAGAAACTCTTCATTTGTTTTCATTTTCCTTCTCTCTCTCTCTTAGTGTGTGTGTGAGAGATGGTGTGTATATGAGGATGTGGGGGTGTGAGTGTGTGGATGTGGTGTGTTAGGTATGGGGTATGTGTGTTGGGTGTGTGGGAGTGTCGTGTGCCTGTGTACGCTGTATGGGGGTATGTGTGGATGTGGTGTGTTGTGGGAGGGTGAGAGTGTGGTGTGTGTGTGTGGTGTGTGGGGATGTGTATAGATGTGCTGTGATTTTTGTGTTGGAGGTGGGAGTGGGTGTTGTATGTGGGTGTGTGTGTACCGTGGTGCACATGTGGAGGTCAGGGGATGACTTTGTAGAGTTACTTCTCTCCTTCCACCAGGCTTGTGTGATAAAGCACCTTTACCCACCGAGCCATCTTGTTGGCACGCCTGGTGGTCGCTCTTCCTGTTACGGGCTCTTCCTGCAGTCTGAATGCTAGCATCAGATGAAGAGTGTGTAGTGAAATCAAGGAAGCCAGCTTCTCCAGGCCTTGCAGAGGGAAGTTTGAATGGTATCTAAGTGCTGCATGGAAGCAGCTGTCTACTTGGGAGTTGAGATAAAGAAAGGAATGTGATTTGATAGCGATGGGAAGCTAATGGCAGATGCCTGCTGAAGCTGGAATCCTCTGTCCTATAAGGGTGCCTGTAGAGTCCTTGTGGTTATGTTATGTGCTGTTGTGCTTTCTGTCTTCATTTCTTCCCGTGGAGTGTGGGTTCTGTAGTTAGACACTTTTGTTTGTGGAAACACGTGCCTTGCCTTTTAGGGACATTAGGTCTGAAACAATAGTGATTTCCCCAGGAAAGCAGGACTTTCAAATACGGGCTGAGGAGTAGAAAATGAAGCCTTGCTGTGCCCTTTCCAGCTTCCCTTGGTGTCTTTCTTTTGAGGGTCCATGGGGGAGACACTGACATCGGTGCGACAGTGCCTACACTGGTCAGATGGCTTTCTGGGTACACAGTTTGAGAGTCTCTCCTCAGCCCTCCGCACCTGGCAGTAGGTAGCAGCCTTTTCAGCCTTCAGAGACATCTCCAAACAACAATGCCATACCATAAAATTGCACTCGCCAATCTGGATTTAAGCTCTTGCCCAGACCCTTTCCCGATATGACCCCAAACAGGCCATGTGTCCTTATTTACCTTCAGTTTCCTTTGTTGTAAAACAAGGCAGATGGGGGCTGAACAGTGGTTAAGAGCACCTGCTTTTTTTTGCAGAGGACCAGTTTGGTCCTCAGCATGCACATCAGGCAGCTCATAAGCCAGTAACCCCAGTTCCATGGGATCTGACTCCCTCATCTGGCCACTCAGACACATACATGGTGCATATACATACATGCAGGCACTCACGCATACATGTAAAATAGAAATAAGTCTTAAAACCAAGGGAGACAAGAACCCAAGTGTTTCAGTGGCAATACAGTCAGGCTTATAAAATCTTAAAAATGGGCCGCATCGAAAAAATGCCTGTTACTTTAATAGCAAACTTAGTGTGATTTACAATGAATCCTTCAGGGTATGTTGGTTGAAATTCTTGATCTGCTTTCCCCAACAGATCACAGGGGACCCAACCAGCCCTCCCTAGGGCCCTGTTATGCTTATTTTCTGTAGCTGGTCCCTGTGATGGGCTTTCTGGTCTCTGGCCCCTTTCTGCCTGTCACTCAGATGTTTTGTTCAATGGCTTGCCTGTCAGTGTGGAGGCAGAAACAAACCCAGAATTTGGGGTCTCTTCTATGCCTTGTTCTCCTAAGGACCACTTACTTGGGTGTAGCCTAAGATTGTCTGATGTTTTGGGGGTACAGGCATAACACTCCATCATCACATACAGAAATTATGTCTAATTAAGTTGCCTAAGTCTTTTTCACACCTCCTACATTTGTGCGTTTCTTTTTTTTTTCACCCAAGTGTCCAAATAACATTATTTCCTCTCTGTTGCAATTCCAATCTGTTGATCTTTTTAGCTCTTGACTCTGTCATCCAGTGCATTTGCCATCTTTTTCCCCTGGAAACTTGTTGTTCTTGAATTAGAGGAACATTTTATTAGTATCTTTGATGAAGGGACTGATAGAAATCCTGAAATAGATACGTCCCAGAATGAGCACCATGACTGTTCACCTACTGTTTGTTAATCAGCACCTTGAACTGTTACTAAGCTATTGGAATGTAGTTCTTATTTACTTGCTGTACCAACAGGGATGTGATGAGATTGTTTTATGTAACTCTGTAGACAAAGCATGTGATCTTGAAAACAGCCATTTTGTCACGGAAGGGAAAGACACATGTCAGAATCCCTAGCCAAGTGGTACGGATGCTGGCTTGTGGTCTGTGACCTCTGCCTTCATTCTACATCAGTATTTTTTTTAAGTTCTGCCTTTGGTTGATGATGGCTCAAGGATGCACATGAGGAAATGTTACTGCCATGTTTGAGCTCATGTGCAAGGTATTGAGGCAGTGGTGAGAAACCAGACCTCTGTGGGCGTTGGCTTCAGACAAGTTCTCCTGTAAGGATACTGGGAGCAGAGCTTGTGGGTCTTTGCCCTCCTCTGCCTCGTGGAGAAATCCTAAATTCTGAGGATCTGATGAGAAGTGCACTTGCCTCTGAATAAATGAAGGGTTCACATTATTCTCTAGATACTTGGAGAATGCAAAAGAAAAAAAAAACCTATTCATAGTGGGGAGTCTGGAGGAAACAGAGCTGAGTGGTATAAATGCAGAAATTGTAGGACTAGGTGAGGTGAGGGAGATGGCGACAAAAGGAAAGCAAAGGGTGTAGGGGTGGGCAGGGTGGGGCTGTAAGATGCCCCCTTTTCCATGATGATTTACAAGGCAAGAGCTTTGTTGGCATTCACATATACCTGCATTTAGGAAAACAAGCCCCAAGTGCTAGAAAGTCAGCGACAGACTTTCTAACAAAGGTTAGAAAGCCAGTGACAGGGATGCAGATTCTATCCTTCAGTCTTAGCAGAGAGTGAGATGCCATTACAGTTTGGTTTGCAAAGATGGTGGGTTGCGTATGACATCATGGCTTCTGCCGGATCCAGAGAGGTGCATGCAGGCACCCAACTGCCTCACTGTGCGTGCTTGTTTGTGAGCTGTGTGTTCAGACCTCATCTCCTTGGCGAGTCAGTGCAGGACTCTGCCTGGACCTCGGTGCCTGTGCATATGCACTGTGGTAGAGCTGTGGCCAGACCTGCCTCCCTTCCCACTGGACTCTCTTAGGTCTGCGGTAGAGGGTATGGTACAGCCTTTGGCTGTGCTTTCACCTTTGTGTGACTAGGAGTAGGGTAAAATGGGGCAAACGTTTTAAAAGGGATTTTTATTTTTCTCTTCCCTCTTAAAAAAATACAGCAAATTACATAGAAAATAGACTAAGCCATTTTCATAGTTTTACATTTGTATAATTTATGTTAACCACATCTCCAGGATTCTTTTCATCTTGCAAAGCTATTCCCTGTATCCGTTAAACACCAGCTCTCCATTCCTTCATCCTTTCTGTCTCTGGTAACTATGATTTTAATTTCTGCCCCTTTGATTTATCTCCTCTGTGTACTTCGTAAGTGAAATGATAGAGCTCTGTTTCGAGTGGCATATTTTGCTTAGCACAGTGTACTCAAGGTTCATTCATACTTGCTGTACATTAGAGTCTCACTCCCTTGTGAGGCCAAGTAACGTTCCATTGTCTACCTGGATTTTTTTTTTTTTCTTGTCCAACCCTTGGCCAACACTGGGTTATTTCTATATTTTGACTGCTGTGATTAACACTTCCACAAACGTGGATGTGTGGTCCCTTCTGCTTTTGTCTGCTCATTGTTGAGTGTTTCTAGTTTCCTCAGAGTCTACAGCAGCAGCCAGCACCTTTCCATTGCTTTGTCGGTGTCGAGGCTCTTACCATGGAAGTTACCCCCTTGGACTTGAGTATCTTCTGAGTGAGGGCTTTGCTGGTCTGGTCTGGTCTGGCCTGGCCTGCCCCTTTTGTGTTCTCATCCTCTCTGCTCTTTTTTTCTGTCTCTCTATCTTTCTCTGTCTCCTCCCTCTCTCTCTCTCTCTCTTCCCCCCTCATCTCTCTCTCACACATACATACACACTCTGTGTCTCTGGTCAGTCCCTGTTCCCCAGCAGTCTTGACATCAGCTGCCTACTTTCAGGGACCTCACCTTCCTGAGTTCTAGTTTGATGAAGATTTCAGTACCCTCTCAACTATTCCATCTCTGTTGTCTCAGACTCACATTCTCCACCCTGTCCTGGGGTGAGTGTGCATCAAGCTGGCAGCATGGTCTCTGTATCCTGACCACAGCATACAGAGAGAACCTCTCTGGGTCACGGATGGGCTTTCATTTTTTCATGGGGGCTACCCCATGAAGTCCAAGTCTATGACTTCTCAGCACTTGGGAAGCACTTAGCTTGTCATAAAACATCACTTACGTAAGTACTGGAAGAATTAATAAATTTAGTCCCAAACCATGAGGAAGCTGAGGCCTAAGGCTTAGGGTGACTGTGGCTGTTCTCAGTCCTTGTGGATGGTGAATGGGGACTCAGCATTACTTTAGCAAAGCCCCCAAATCAGAAAGGAGCCTCTGTGCTTCAGGAGGCACAGGCAGGCTTGTATATGAACATGCACACAGTCTACATATATATTTACATATGTTTATTTTTATTTGCCTCACATGGGGATGGAACCCAGGGCCTTGTGCATGCCAGACAAGAGCTGTCCCACTGAATTACATCCTCTAGCCCAAGGTCCACAATTTGATAGTACCATGGAGAATCACATCATAGTGTTGGAGGAACTTGTGAGCAAATGGGGTTTCCACACCTATTATCAGCTAGATTTAGGTAGCTGGTTTGTTACCATGAGCTCAGGTCACTTAAGGAAACTGGAACCTCGCAGGGCGAAGAAAGATGCTCCTGGAATGAGCATGAACACGTAGCCTGTAAACAGAAAGATGTAACAGGTCTGACAGGCAAAGCTAGCGTGCTGGAGGACAGGGGGCCGGCCTTTCAGGGGAGGGGTAAGGAAAGGAAGTTTTTCTGCAGGCCCATCCTCAGTGGGGGCTCGGCTGCTCCCCAAAGGTGCCCGTCCCCCAAGGCTCCAGCAGTAGTTTCTAGCTGTACAGTTCTCTGTTGGTAGTGCCAGGTGAAGACGGAGGTGTGTGACCTGCTGAGGCCCAGTCCTGGGTAGGGCCTCTCAGTGAGGTGCTGCACTGGTTCTCCAGATTCTCCCCCCACCGTGTGTGGGGTGGCGGGAGGGGTTCTACCTACTGGACCTTGTCTGCCGCCTTAAAAACATGCCATTCACAGTGAGTGGAAATAACGAAGAGGTTTAGAACTTTTTACAAAGGTGTTCTTTTAAAATACAAACAACCTTGAATATTGGGCTTCCAGACATTTTGAGACTGGAAAGGCATGTAGACTATCTGTCAGAGCAAGTCAGGCTGTTTTTATGAAGATCTGTGAAGACAGTTGCCCTTCTGCCGAAGCAAACCCAGCTTCATTCTGCACAGATCTGTTTGGCTGCAGACGCCTTACTTGGAGGGACACTTGAGTGTGCTCCCTTGCCTTGGAACTAATTCCCTGTAAATTTTCCATTTCTTAATTGGCAGGGTAGGATAAAAGCATTGAGTTCATCTCTTTGTAAATTCCTTACCACATCCAGCCTTGGTTTCAATGTCCCCAGCCTTCAGGACTGCATTTTATGTTCGAGTAGATTTTTAGATTGTTTCTATGGTGAGACGGCTCTTCTGTAGGGCAGCAAAGAACAATTTGCACATTCAGATTACATTTGTTTTTTTAATTTCTGTTCTCAAAGTCACCCATGTAATGGAAATCCCTAACATTCCTGTCATTGCCCTCACTTACTGAATATATATCAGGTGACCAGGCTGTCTTGTCTGTATGAAATAGAAATGTACATATACAGTGTAAACACGTCCTAGTTGACACATGAAGATAAAAGGCTTAACATGAATTGTGTCTGTTTACACTTAACACAGAGAATTCTACTCTGACAAACGCTGGAGTATCACTAGTGTTTGTTACCATAACATTCTCCCCGCCCCCATCTCATCTGATTTCTGGCTAGTTGTGCTTTACTGCAGGTAGAGGCCCAACTTCTACCCCAGAGCTCTGGATTTGTGCTGTCAGTCCTTAAAGGACAGCAGAATCGGCAGCTGTGGGAGAAGTATATGTATTCGCCCTCCACTCCTTTTTTTCCCCTTGGCCTTGGTGTGTTTCATTGCATTGTTGATATGGGTTGCTTGGGGAATTTTCTCAGCTCGGTGGCTCAGTGGGTAAAAAACACTTACCATGCAAGCACGGGGACCTGCCTGTGTTTGAATCCCAAGCACTTAGGTTAAAAAAAAAAAAAAAAAAAGCCAAGCATGGCTGCATGTACCGGAGCTCCCTGGCTAGCTAACCTGGCAAAAATGGGAAGAGTCTGGCTCAGTGAGAACCTTCCTGAAGGCAGTAAGGTGGGAAACAATAGAGAGGAAGAGAGTCCTCTACCTTCTGTATGGGTAGACACAGGCAGGTGCGCCTGCCTGCCCAACTGCGTGGGACACACACTCACACATGCGCATTCACACACACACAACAAATACAAGTACATGGGCTTTTCCCTGGGTCACACTGCAGATCTTGGTGGGGGCCAAGAGAGGGTAGTGACAAGAAAGAATTAGGGGGATCTTTGCCCCTCGCAGAATGGTGGCTCATCAGAATCAGCATCTGTCATTTATCCAGTGGACAGATTTGGGGGGCTGCTCTGTGACTGAGCAAGCTTCGGGGAGTTTGAATGCCGTCCCGAATGCAGAGTTGTGTGCATCTCAGTCTGTTTCCTGCTCTCTGTCCTGCTTTACGTGCTTACTCTTCTCTCCGCTGTGCTGGTTGTGCCTCCGGCGTTCCCTCAAGCCGCCAACAGTCAGGTGAGCTCCACACCGCCTCCAAGATGTGTCTTGTCACTCTCTGCCTGGATGCCCTGCCCCTTACACTTTGTGAGGCGTCGTTTAGGTCCCGGCTTTAGACCATCTTCGGGAATCCCCTCCTCTGGCAAGTCTTCCTGAGCCGCTTAGATGTTGAGAGCTGTGATCCTCATTCTCCACATTCCCACTGTCCTGCCCATTGAGCCACACTGCGGAAGACTGTTTTCTTAAGTCTGGCAGTTGCTAGAGAGGGAGTTGTCTACTCTCCTTGTGCAAAGTCCATTGATAGTAATCTTCTACCACTTTGACTTCTACAAAGCAAAAGCAACTAGAAGTGGTTTTTGTTGACTCAGTTACTGGTACCAGTGGATTCATTTTAAGAGAAGTGATTATTATGGCGAGCCACTGGCTAAGCCAAACAAGTCTTCTTTCACAATGCAGAAGCTCTGCTGTGTTGGCTCTCACCCTCAGAATTGGAGATGGTCAGTTGCCCAATGTGTCTTGCTCCATCTTTAGACCCATAGTAAAAAAACAAAAACAAAAAACCAAACCTATACCTGCTCTGTATTTTTTATTTTCAACCGTAAGCTATTCCTTATTTCTGAAGGAAAGTTGATCACAATTGAAAACAGGTAACTTAATGATATTGTGGGGATTGTTGGTAGGTTAGTCAGCGGTTGTGCTAGCTTCCTTCCTCCTCATTATATTAGCAGTATTTAGATTGGGGTAACAGAATGGAGAGATGCTTCCGCTAATGCTCAGTCAGCGTATGGCGTATCCCTGACGACAGTGACACAAAGCACCTACCTGACTCTTGTCACTGCAGTAGTGACAAGCTGTTTTACAGATAAGGAAACTGAGGCATGGGGGCAGAGATTGTCCACTTGACAGCAGCATGAACTGATAAAGGACATTCCAAAGGCTATTCAGAGATTCAAACCCCAGTTAAGCTCTTTGTCACTCTTCCGGGACCCTTTGGTGGCTTGCATAGGACAGATGCTAAACACAGAAAGCTTGTGTTAACTCTTTCAAACATTCAGATACCCAGCTTTGGGAGAAGTTCTTAGGGATTGATGTTCCAAATATGGGTAGATTGCTCGTGCCATTCCCTAGAGTTCTGCCAATAAAAGCTCTGCCCCTTAACTTTCAGAAAATACCTAGGAGTTTTGGGGAAAAGTGACTCTCTCTCCTGAAAAGCTTTATTTAAGATGGTGTCTTTGCAGAAGTAAATTCCGGCCCTGGGTGGCCTGCTACTGCACAATGGCATCTGTCTGTTTTGTTTCTGCTGTCCTCATTCCATGGTTGGACCTTGCAGCTGGGGTCCACCTCAACCCCTCCCAGCACTGGCCTCTCTCTCTATTCCTGTCTGCCTTCATCTCCATATGCTTTTACTATTCTTTGTAGGTCACCTGGGATCTTACATTTTCAAATTGATCTTACATTCTGAAAGCAAGTATTGGGGTCTTATTGGATCTGCCAAGTATCTGTTGGCTTTGAAAGGGAGAAAGGGTGTTCCCACAACTGCCTGCACTCTGCTATGAGCAGAGGGCGTGTCTGCTCTGCTTCACATGCTGTGGGGTGTCCTCTCCCTCTGTGCATGGATTCGTTGACAGGCAGGCGTGCTCCGTTTGCTTTCCTGTTTGTGGCTTGTGCCTTTTGAACACTGTGCTATCATTCACAGCCCGGCTTGATTATCCTCTTTTTCTGTTTCTGTCACAAAACACCCAAAGACCAGCAGTGTCGGTCAGAATCCAAAACGGCTGGTTGCCCGGCCCTGCCTTGTACTTTGTGGCTTGGGCTTGTCTTCTCTTCTGGAATAAGGGGGTAGTTTCTTCCTATTTTTTCCTTTGTTCTATAAACGGGGATGGGGTGTAAATGATGAAATGGCTCTTCCATTCAAAGAAGCTGCCAGTCCCAGCTCTCTGTGACGAGTGGCTTCTGTTCCCAGTGGTCTTCTCTGGTGGAAGAGGCCAGCTGGCAGAAGGTAGCAGGTCCTTCTGCATATTGATTGCATGTGAAAGACATGTTAACTCTTTCTTCCTGCATTTCTTTGGTTGGCCCTGAATTCTTACTATTTATTGGAAATAGTAACAAATGACTTTACACCTAATGCTTTGATCAAGCACACATTGAAGACAGTGATGTAGTTCAATGCTCCTGTAAATTTAAGAGCAAATTAATACACCTAATTTACAGCGGTAGAGAAGGAATAAGCTATTTTAGACTGGGCACAGGGGAAAAGAATTTTTTTTTTCCACTTTTCTGATGGATGACTGGTGCCATTATTCTCAAGGGCTTTGAGTCATTGACCAGAAGCTGAGTGAAAATGGAGAAGGGAGAGCTGGGGAAACAGAGGGGAGCCAGAGAATAGTTGGGGGAGCTGTTGAAGCGCAGGTATTAGCAGAGAGCTCAGAGGAGGTGATGTTTGAATTGAAACCTGCAAAGAGAGAATGGGGCTGTGTGTGGAGGGGAGCCCTGTCAAGGCAGCAGGCTGCAACTAAGGAGGAACCGAGCCTGTTGGAGGCTAGTGAACAAGTGTGCTAAGCAAGGATTTGCCAGAAGATGAGATAGAAATGAGTAGGCCTGAACTCTGACAGAATCCCATTGACTTGGTATTTGGTCAGGGGTGGACTTGGTTGGAGGGGTAGGCTGGAGGAAGGTATTACTGTCACTCAGGTCGAAGATGACATTGGTCAGCTTGGAGTTGTAGAGGTAAAATGGCAGAGACAGGGCACAGATCATGTGTACTCCACGTGTGTGTCCAGGTGTCTGCCAGGTAGCCAGTGGTGTGTTAGCCTCTGCAGACATAGGTTGTGAACTAAATAGGAAATAATTTCCCATCCTCCTGGAGCTGCCATCAGGATGGGAGTAGCCACAGTGAGAGAACATGAGAAGAAAGGCTAGAGGGAGGTTCTCAAGAGGGTGGAAGTACCCTAATTGAATGGGGTTGGAGGTGAGCAGGGAGTACCACAAAGAGGAAGAAGGGGAACCATGAGGAAAGACCCCTAGAAGGGAAGGAAGCCCAGATGAGTGTTACTAGAGGGCATGTGTGACAGGTGAAGGAGACGAATTGGCATGACTGACTTTCAGCATGAGCAAGTCACATGGCAGCATCATTGAACAAGATGTGGAAACTCAGGAGTGGATAACAGAATGAGTTATGAGAGAGCTCTGAGTTGTGGAGCAGGGTGGTGGATCTGTTCTTGAGTAGCGTCTGGGTCAGTACCGTACGTTGCCTCCCAGGGTCACCCTGAGTAGAGATGGCACAGGGGGCCATTTGCTGGGTGAGATGACAGAGAAGGCTGAGGACAGGGATCCCCGTTAGTGGCTCTGTATGAGGGAAGAATGGGTATTGGTGGGATCGTGACATCCAGGCAGCACAGAGAAGGCAGCAGTGCCACATGCTCTGCAAGGCTTTGTCAAGAGACTAACCCACCCCGAGGCCTCCCTTGGGCTTCTATCGCCTATTGGATCCTCAAGGGCTCCATTCCTTCGAGGTAGTGCTCACCCCGTCCCATGATCCTTCATGACAGGATTCTATCAGGGTCATTGTCTTTGGTCCTTCCTTGTATCCCTGACCTCCTGTCACTCTGCCTGTCTCTGGCTTCTGTGATATCACAGGTCATTTAAAACTCATCTTTGATGCTGCCTCTCCTGTGTCCTGTTGGAAATTGGAGAAGTTTTTCCCTGTGCATTCCATTCATCTTGCCCTGTCTTGATAGTTGTTCACCATGGTTCTTAGCTCCTGGTTGTTGCTATGAGCTTCTTTGTGTCTTTCATGGAATCAAATTAATGAATGTTGTAGTAATGGTTGGGATTATTAAATACTAGGAAAGTATAGTAAACAAGGCTGTTTTTCCATGTGCATTTCAAACTTTTAAAATAAAAGGTTTAGAGTCTAGAAAGATGGGCCAGTGGTTAAAAACGGCCTCCATGTTAGGTGAGTCTCAACCCTTTGTAACCTCAGCTTCAAAGGCTCTGCTACTCTCCTCTGGCCTCACTGGGCACCTGTACTCATATGCATAGAAACATACAGAAACAACAGAATTAAAAATAAATAAAACAAAATTCTAGTAGCGAGGCCATTTTACCACAAACAGAAATTCAAAAACCTGTTGTAATCTACAGATGCCTTGGTCTAGTTCCTCTGCTTCTAGGATGTATCTTTGGATATCTGGTATATTGTTTATAGTGTGAAAAATTAGAGATGACCGTATCTAAGCAATAGGGAATCAGAAGGAACGGTATTTATTGTATTTATTGGTAATTTAAAACTAGTTTTTCCTTTAAAAAAAAATTAGTGCTTTTGTATGTACACATGCATGTTTAGAGGTCAGGACGTCTTGGGTTGGTTCTCTTCCACAGTGGGTTCCAGGGACCAAACTCAGGGCTGCTTATCAAGTGCCTCTCCCTGTTGGAACCACCCCCCAGGCACCTAGGTTTTTGTTTGCTTGTTTGTTTGTTTTTTATAAATGATGCTGTAGAAAGACTTCAGTGTGCCTGAATGTTCATGTTAAGCAAAATAAGTCTGTTTACAAATATTATGTTCTTGTCTGACTTTATTTCATTATTTGCAGAGAAAGGATGATTGGCTTACGTGAATGAATGCTACTTATCTGTAGCCATTGAGATCACTGATATTTTTTTGCTGATTTTGCTGTTGCCTAACTTCTGTAGGAAGCGTCTTACTTGATTAACACAGCACGTTGCACTAAAGTTGGAAGCGTGTGTCTCTTTCATTCATTAAGTCTTTTCGTGGGTTATTTATTTTGTCTGTGTTTTTGAGGAGAGCACAGGTCACCTGGTCCATATCAAATGGCGCCTGCTTTCCGGGTCACCGTGACTGTTCTTGAGCAGATTGCATTGCTTGATGTCCTTTGGGCAGGACACAGAAGTGGTTGACACTCGGCTGCCAAGCTTTTGTGTAGGTGCTGCGAGCTCACCTCTACCTTGGCAGCTCTGGTCTAGCTTGGGTTGTAGCATGAACTTTTGCACGCAACCCTATATGATTTTGGACTGAAAGCTCTAGTTTGGATGGTTCCTGTAGCTGGCTTCTTCCACAAGTCAGTGAGCACGTGGTACAGTGTCTGGGCCAGTGCAGGCAGCCGAGTGACAGTAACCAGGTAGCTTCAGCTCTTCAGGTGTGCAGTCTGCCACCCACACCTTCTTGATCTGCAGTGAGAAACCGAGTCACCTTCTTTTGATAATCATACAAGTTTTATGGAGATTCATTCTCGGGGGGAGGGCTGGAAAGCTATTTTAAGAACGATCTCTGTTTAACAGAATGCTCCTCTTGTCTCCCTTCAGTTTGTGGGCCTGGCATTGACATCCGCAACGACTACCAGCAGCTGAAGCGCCTGGAAAACTGCACGGTGATCGAGGGCTTCCTCCACATCCTGCTCATCTCCAAGGCTGAGGACTACCGGAGCTACCGCTTCCCCAAGCTCACAGTCATCACCGAGTACTTGCTGCTGTTTCGAGTGGCCGGCCTCGAGAGCCTGGGCGACCTCTTCCCGAACCTCACAGTCATCCGTGGCTGGAAACTCTTCTACAACTACGCGCTGGTCATCTTCGAAATGACCAATCTCAAGGACATTGGGCTTTATAATCTGAGGAACATTACTCGGGGGGCCATCAGGATTGAGAAGAATGCTGACCTCTGTTACCTCTCCACCATAGACTGGTCTCTCATCTTGGATGCCGTGTCCAATAACTACATTGTGGGGAACAAACCCCCAAAGGAATGTGGGGACCTGTGTCCGGGAACATTGGAGGAGAAGCCCATGTGTGAGAAGACCACCATCAACAATGAGTACAACTACCGCTGCTGGACCACAAACCGCTGCCAGAAAAGTAAGAGTGTGCAGACACGGGACTTCTGCTTTCTCCTTCTTGCTCGCTTCCTCCTCCTCCTCCTCCCCTTCATCCTTGGCAGGGCAGGGCAAGGGTCTCTCACATTTCCACACCGCCTCGCTGGAAGTGCCTCCTGAGGACAGGGAAGGGTGGGTCGTGGTTAGCTTTTTTCTGTAGGTGGGAGTTCTGGGAATGCAGAACTGGAGCCCAGATGGAGGCCACTGTGGCTGCTGTCAAGTCCGGTTAGAAAAGATTCACTGCCTCTGGAGGCTAGAAGTTTACTAACCTTCAGCTTCTCTGATGAGAGAGGTGACTTGGGATGAGCATTTCATACAGGTGAATTCTTGTATCCCTTGTGTAAAGGGATTTATAGTATCATCACCACCACCACCATCATCTTCATCTTGTAGAGGAAAAGTGCTTCTCATGAATGAACTCGGAATATGGTTGAATAAAGGAAAAGCATAGCATAGTTTCTCGGGACCCTGATGCTTAGAAGACCTGGTTTAATAGGAACACCTGCTAGGAGGCCTGTGTGCCAGTTTCCGGGAGTCACTGGTTCAGTCTCTACTTGACACAGCTCTGTAGGAGGGTGTTTTTCTGAACCCTTGGGCTTTCATTTCTTTTCTTGTATACCTGTTGTGAAAGTCTTATGCAATCACTTAGTGAAGGAAACTTGAAAAACAGTCAGTGATCCTGGAGTCACACTGTTTGAAGCTTGTTTGCCTACAGTACGTATATTTTCTTTGTAGGATAACCTGAACTCTTACCTTGGTGTGACAAATGCCATGAGAATCAAGTTGCTTTCTTTTTTTTATTTTTTATTTTTAATTTTACTTTAGCTAGAATGTGGCCATGATTCAGGGAATTGGCAGTATTGGATTCAATAATTCAACAATATTTAGACACGTGACCAGCAAGGTTCCTCTCACTGGTTTCCCCTTAGCATGTTAGCTATTATTTTAAGGCTGTCCCAGTTCAAGACCCAAAGAGTCCATATACCCTAACTAGTTATAAAGAACACCCCCCACCAAAAAAAACCTCCCCAAATTGTTAGACTTGACTAATCCGTGAAGTGTATATAATCAATAGATGCAAGGCCGGCTGTCACAGGTATCTTTTTATGTCAACATTCCTTTAGCTGGGGTCAAAGTAGGAAGTCACACACCTTGATGTCTTCTGTAATGTGATCTCTGTGTGTAAGATATGTGCAAATGTGGGGGGGGGAGGGGGGCTGTATGAGAGATCTTAGTAGAGGCCAGGATCCCATTGGCCAGTTCCTTGAAGAGCTGAAAGATACTTTTCCTGATTGATTAAAACAATTCCATATTTTTTTTTTTTGTCTTAATTGGTTGTTTGAAGAAGCATTAATCTTTTTGGTTGTTTTTGAGATAGGGTTTCAATCTGTGGTTGGCGCTGTCCTAGAACCTGATATGTTCTCATTACTACCTGTGAACTCAGGACAGTTCTCCTGTGTCAGCTTCTCAAGTCGTGGATTATAGGAATGAGTTCTTGCCTATTGTAACAAAATTTTGTTTTTGTTTATTAATTTCTAAATTTTTAAAAAATTATTTACTGTGTTTGGCTGTTTTGTTTGTTTACCAGAAGAGTGAGGTGGCAGGGAGGGACCGGAGTTCGAGTCAGTTTTTGAGCTGCCATGTAGGTGCTGGAAATCGAACCTGGGTCCTCGGGAACAGCAGCCAGTGCTCTTAAGAGCTGGGTCATTTCTCCAGCCCCTAGCATTTTGTTTTTAAAGTAGCCTTGGCATTTGAAAAACTTTATCTTAAAAAGCATCATCAGAGATTTGGATGTAGAAATGAGAGTCCGGGATGACTTGACTGGCCAGCTCGCCTGAGCTGTGCTTAAGCTTGTCCCTGGAGCAGCCAGGCCTGTTGCCCTTTCGTGGTGACCAAACTAAGTACAGACAAACCAGCATTTCAGAAACTTATAAGCTCTACACAAAAGGGGAGTGCTGTTTACAGCATCTCCAGCATCAGCAGACAGCAACTGCTCGGTCATTCCACAGATGCTTTGGCCTCATTGCAGCTTTTCAGATGCTTTTGAAGAAGTCCAGGGCAGAGATAAGGCTTGTATTCAGGGTCAGAGTCTAAGGTCAGTAGCTAGAAATTATTAAATAATTTAAATTGTGTGAGCTTTAGTTTCTTTATCTTAAAAATGGCAGGGCTCCTCCCTCCCTCACAGAGTTGATGGAAGGTTAAATTAAAATAAAGAAAAGCAACCTGGATTAGAAATTGAGCCCTGATGCCAGAGTGATTTTTGGCTGGACCTGGTCTTCCCAAGGCCATGCTCTGTTGCCTGTTCCTTGGCCAGCTGTACCAGTCCTGATGATGTGTTTTGTGATTTCACAATGGAGTACTTAGTTAAAACTGCTGAGTCCATTCAAGGATATTGTCTTCTTACCTTGTCCTGAAAACTCGTCATGACCACAGGTTTCGATGGTAGGTTTTCTAATTCTGCTAAAATACTTTTTCTCCGAGTAGATCCTATTCAAGTGTATACTGTCATGTGTATAGTAGCCATTAGCCACATGTGCCTGAACTGAGCACTTGACCTGTGTGGCCTACCTCTGGTAAGACCCTCTTTCAGTATAGAATTTCCAGGATGTAGTATGGGGGGAAAATCTTTGAGATGTTCAACACATGTTTTTGTTTTTGTTTTTAATTGATACTATGCTGAAACATAGTGTGATGGATATACTCCAAAAAGTAAAATATGCTATTAAAATCAGATCGTTTGCTTCCGGATGTGGACGCCGGGATGTTTGCAATCCAGATGGCTGCTGTTCTCTTTCCTCTGGACAGCACAGCTTTAGCGGCATGCTTTGTCATCTCTAGACAACTGGCTTCAGTCGTGCTGTCTTATCCTGCCTGTCTTCAGTCAGAGTTCTTGATCATCATTCAAGGAGCCAGGGCAGGGGCACTCAGTCCTCACAGAATGCCCACCTTGAGTTCATATAGCCATTTTGGAAAGACTCCTGTTAAGCTACTTTCTGCTGGGTCGTGGCAGAAGAGAGAGAATTCAGCATCTGCAGAGAAGCATCGAGTGGAGTTGCTGCTGCTGTAAAGCAGAAACACCTGGTATTGCCGTGCCGGTGGACTGATTTTATTTGGTGTCAACACTCCTTTTGGATCCTGTCTGCTGGCCAGTGGTGTGGAGACAGCCCACTAAAGAGGGGCCACTCTGCTGGTTACACTGTTGGTGTGCATGTCTTTGTTTTTGTGATTTAGTGCAGGCCTGAGCTGTTCCTAAATAGCTAAGGGCCCTGAAGGAATTGTGTATGGCCTTTTGCTTTGATAGAAAAGCTGGCAATGCCTTCACGCTTGGTGTTTGGTCCTTCCTTCCTTGCTTTGAAATGGCTTCTGCTTCTCTACCTTCCCCTGTGGCAAGCTGCTCTTTGTTGGTCTTTACTCCTCTATCTAGGCTTTAGTAGTTGGTTGTCTCTGGCCTTAATCCATTTGGGCTGCTGCAACAAAATTTCACAAGCTGGGTGGCTTACAAACAGTGGATTTGTTTCTCATAGCTCTGGAGGCTGGAGGTCCAAGAAAAGGTGCTGACAGATTCTCCGTCTGAAGAAGGCCTGCTTCCTGGGCTTACCCCTCCATGCCCCGTGCTTTCACGTGGCGGAAAGGGACAAGGCAACTTTCTGGTGTGTCTTTCACAAGGGCGCTAATCCCACTTATAAGGGCTCCATCCTCATGACCTAATCACAAAGCCTCACCTCTTAGTACTGTATGGTCAGGTACTAGATTTCAGTCTGTGAGTTTTGGAAGGCATAATCATTCAGACCAAAGCATGGCCCAGAGGCTCTCCCCATTCTACTTCATTGTATGCACTGGTCCTTTAGCATCCTCTCGTCTCTATCTAACTTTCAATACCATCTCAAGTCCAGACCTCTTTTTGAGCTTACTTTTTGGCTATCCTATAACTTGCTTTAGTAGACCAGGCTGGCTTTGACCTCAGAGATCCTCCTGCCTCTGCCTTCTGAGTGCTGGGGTTAGAGGTGTGGGACACACTACCACCTGGTTTCTTTCTGAGCCGTTAACTACATCCGTTTACATGAGGATCACCCTAGTAGCTCACTGTCCCCCCGGGAAGTCTCCTTGCTTCTGTGCTTTTTCTATACCCCCTAGCCTATGATCATGCCAGAAACCCTAGTGCTTGAGCCTTTTGCGTTGCTTCCCCTTCTGATTGGCCATCCAAGTGCTTACCGTCCCAAATGTGCCTTCACTCTGCCATCTTCTGCCCTACCCAATGCTTACCCAGTGATAGCTCTTCTACAGCCTCTTGCTCTGTGTCCTCCCTCTTCACTCCAGTAGTGAATGTCCCATTGAGTAGATCTCCTGTCCACCTGCACTTCTCTCATAAGGCCCTTACCAAAAGCTCCTTGGTGGTCCTCCCACCCCTATTGAACTGTACCATGCACCCTCCCTCCTACATGCAAAATCCTTTCCCAGTCATCTTCCTGTTGACCAGTCTGCCACCCTCCACCCCAGACCTGGCTGAGCTCCAGCCTTGCCCTTTCTAGAAGACGACCCCAGAGCTTTGGAGCCTCCAGTGGTCCTGCTGCCTGGCACCGTGTTTTTTGCACTGTTGTGTGAATTCTGGCTGTCTCTTCCCTCACGTGCCTGGCACTCCAAGGGTGAGCATGGTACATGCTTTGTGAAGGTCCACTTTCCCCCAGGCAAACAGTAGCATGCAACGGCAGTCCTCAGGAAGCTCAAAGATGAAATGTGGTTCTTACGTTCCTTCTGCCCCTGTCACTGCTACTGAGGAGCGCTGCCGCCCAAACCATCTCTAACTTTAAATTGGCAGAGAGGATCTACTGCAGATGGGAGCTCTTCTCTTTCCTGCCATTGTCAGAATGATCCAAGGCCCAAGATGCAGAAGTCTAAAGGGTTGAATCCTGACCCCCAGAAGCCGTTTGCCGAAGGCTGGCCAGCCTTGTATCCAAAGGGCCGGAGGTGAACCCTCACTAGTACCTGTGGCTTTCTGGCTTCTCAGGGAATTTACTTAAAGTGATGCCTCGACACAGAGGCTTCCTAGTATCTGATTTCATGTGCCGACACCTCCTCCAAGAAAACAACAAAACAACACCAAAAAAAAAAAAAAGTAAAGCCTGAGATCTTACTGCTAAACTTGGCCTCTACGTGCTTCATAGTCCAGCAGAGTCAACAGCTTGGGATTGGCTTACAGCACCCCACTGCGCGTTTGCCAAAAAAAATCCGTGAAGGCGTGAACCTGGCTGCACTGGAAGCTAGCTTTGCTGGCAGGACAGCCATGTTGCAGTGAAAAAGATACTGACCCGGGCAGTGGTCCTGGAGAGTCTTGCAATTTCCATCTGTCCTAAAAATGAGGAACCATGGTCATCGTATGCTGGGGCCTTCAAGACGACCCCCGGCTCCTTTTGTTGACAGGAAAACATTGCTGTCTCAGGATGGGTCCAGGGACTCAAAATGAAGGCAGGTTGTGTAAGACAGACAATTCTGGGTTTCGTTGTTTTTGTTCTTCCCTGATACTGGTCCTCTAGTTGTTGTTTATCAAACACTGGTCACCAGGACAGCATAGGCCTATAGAGAATTGCTTCCTTCCCCATTTCTTTGCATTTCTTTGCAGGCTGGTAGTACATGTACCCCAGGGAGAAAGTAAAAGGCTTGTTCAAGCATTTGTGAATCCCCTGGAGGTTTTGTGCTGTGGGAGTCCAGCCCTGTGTTTGGCAGAATTTTAACTTTAAATCTTCAGCTACCTGGGAAGACCCAGAGCATGTCTGGAAATGCCGCAGAGTCCTTCACCAAGCTGGTACAGACTGCTAAAATAGATCATGATGTAGACCATGAGACAGACCCGTGGGTCCTAACGGGTAGGCAGCCCCAGGGTTGAACGAGTGGACTCTGGTTTGTCACATTGTGTTAAGAGCTTGTCTCCATTCCCTGGGAATGCCTCTGGTCGGGTCAGCTGCTCCCACTGTGGGGGTGATCTTTATTTAGAAGGGGTCACATGCCCTAGGCCTCAGTGCTATATGCCTTTTATAGCCGGGTGTGGAGACTGTATTCTATCCTGATTGCTAACCCCTGGTTCTGAGGTGCTAAAGCAGTTTGAGTCCATATTTTTCTGGGACATCTCTTAGCAGAGTTCAGTTTTTAGAGGAGCATGTCTAGTTCCAGAGAGGCTTTGGGTCGGTTGCCTCTAGTTGAGGTGTTACTCTTCTGGACCCACTGTAGAAATTAGTTTTTCATGATTGAAAAGGTTTTAGAATCTCTTTATAGTGTTGTTGTTTTGTTTTGTTTCCCCAACCTGAGGTTTTTGGGTTTTGTTTTGTTTTGTTTTGTTTTGTTTTGTTTTTTTTGAGAATACCTGAGTGCCTTTATATCTCTTGGCTAAGCCTACTTGTAGAATGGTTCTGATGTCTGCCTGTTTCCTGATAATCCCTTTCTTTGGTTGCATATATGCATCTATCTTGCTCTTCTCCTGTGTATGCCAGTGTGACGTTTCCAACTAGAGTGGGGGTAGCGTGGACCATATGGGCCTGTGGCTAATCTCATCCTGGACTGCATTGCTCAGCTCCAGTGCATTATAGTTCAGAAGTCAAGTTCAAGTTCAGCTAGTGGTGTGGCTAGAAGGCCTCATTTGGAGACCTGCCTCCTTCCAGCACATGGCATGAATCAGGGACTCGGGTTAAATAAGGTGGGTCTCCTGGGTTTGGTCCTAGGATGGAATGTTCCCCTTTGAAATGGAGTGGCATGGCAGGGCTTTTCTCCCATCCATGAAACAGGGATGATCAGATAGTACCTGGAAAGCACCTACCAACCTGCCCAGCACTTAGTGAGTTCTTGCTCAGTGATAGTAGCTGCTGCTATTTTAAAAATAGCTGTGTTCAGAGGCCATCTAAATTTTTGAGCATTAAGCTGGACTGACTATATATTTATTGTCATATCTTAAGTGGTCTTTCTCTGTTGCCTTTTCTGAGTTGCAAACATTCAATTATCATAAATAGCAGGGCACAGTGTAGAAGTGGTACTTGCTAATTTAATCTGAATTGTTCAAATTTTCGTGTCTGCCCAGATAAGCCATATCTTTAAAGAACACTCAGTGATGTACGTGTCTGTGTCCAGATGCCAATAAGGACCTTATGGGTGTATGTAGACTCTATTTCTTTTGTTATCAAACTCCATGAATTTATTCTGCTTGCAAACTTGGTATTTGAGAGAATTTAAGAAATACCAACAGATCTTTTTGTTTGACATTGACATTAATTATTATCTTTTGAAATATTTTTTTTTCCCTTTTCTGAGAGCATGGTTAGAGAGTGGGTATAGTTTTTAGTAAAGATAACAAGGCGGTACGTTTTTATTGGTGACAACTGCAGGTCTCACATAGTGAAGGGAGCAGCCATCTGCTCCTGAAGCCTGTGCCTGTTTATGCTCTTCTTTGGGTAATAATAGCGATGTGAGTACACGTTTTGTGTATGGCCATGTGTTTGCATTTGCACATTTGTGTGTGCGTGTGTGTGCATGTGTGCCGGCATATGCAGGCGTACCATTGTCTTTCCCACCCGGCCTCCTCTCCTGCTTTGTTTTGTTTCGTTTTCCTCCTCTAACTTATTGCAGGAAACAAACACTGGCTCTCTGTGTCCTCTCTCAGATCTTCCTTCCGTTCCAGGGGATCAGGTGGGTGGGGAAATGTTGTGCAGGAATGCCAGGCCCTCTTCCGGAAGCTGGGCTTCTGTTTCTTCTCATTATTGAACAGAAGTTGCTTGTTTCTCCTTTGCCTTGGTCACAAACAAGCGCTCAGTCCTCAGTCCTCTTCTTCCTGCCATTTGTTTTTCTCCGTGGGACCACGTGGCAACAGAGACTGCGCTTAAGTGACTCTGTTGCTTGATACTCAGCCCTGGTTAGAGAAACTGTCAGTGTTGACCCCATACATAGATGCTCAGATTTGTCTTTGCCAGTCCTAAGAAGGCACTGGATAAAGTAGCCGGGGTTGCACAGTAGTCTCCCCTGTGTGTTCCAGGAGCTCCAGCAGGTGAATAAAACCATGTGTATTCAGCCTTCTATAGACTGTCTAGATTAAAGTTCAGTTCAGAAGTTGGACACAAGTAGAGATTAGCAACAATAGTTGTGTGCTACAGTTACAGCAGTGTGCCATGATAGAATTGCCAGCTCTACTGCTCCTGCCCTTAGGGGCCATTGTTAAGTAAAAGAATGATTCCTTGGATTACAGACACTGATCTGATAACCGGGGTGAGTACTAACTGACAGATGGGAGAATAGTGTACATAGTGGATCCCCTGGACAAGGAGATGATTGACATCCCAGGCAGGACGAATTGGCACGGCTTTAAGTTTCAGCTCACTGCTCAGAACAGTATACAGTTCAGTTGTTTGTTTCTAGACTTTTCCATTTCATAAATTTGGACTGTAGTGTAGACTGGGTGATTGAAACTTCATAAAGCAAAACTGTAGAGAAAGAGACTCTTGGGTTCCACACAGTCAGACCTAAAGCCATGGAGACTAAATGTCTCTTGTGTAGAAACTGTGGCTGAGAATGCGACTCTAACAGTCACTGATGCCCCGGCCGAGGTGCTGAGCAGCCTGTGCCTATGAGGCCACCAGGAAGGAGAACCCTGCTGTCATGCCATGCATCTTCCATAGACAGCAGGTCTGTGGAGTCAGGTTGCCCATTCTGGGTTTCTTCATAATGCTTGGGTAATTTTGACAACAGCTGAGGTCAGGGGGTGCACTCAGTATTAAAAGCAAAGAAAAGATCAGCATACTAAGAGCATAGTCCCCCAGGAGAGAAGAATAGTAAAAGGAAGGTGATCAGTCCCCCTAGAAACACTTCCAGGCAGCTCTAGTGTTTGAATTAGGTCTCCTGCTGCCTCTACTCCCCAAAAGTACTATGATCCGAAGACGAGTGACGACTAGGCAGGTCCCTATGACAAGGAAAGACTAGCTCTGCTCCTGGGGAAGTGACTTCATAGGATGTTCCCTCTGATCTTCTTGACCCCTGGAATGGCCTCCTTACACTTGGCTGAGTAAATGCTATCAGGTTCTTGGCTGTTCCACAGGTAGGATGTAGAAGAATCCTTTTTGTTCCATTACTCAGTGGGTTTGAGATAATTGAGTTATTCTGTGAAATGTCAGTGTCTCTTCTGAAGCTTCCGAATAACCAAGTCATGGAAGCTTCAGAGACCAGCAAACCAGAGAGGCGGGAAGGGTATGCTGTGTTTCCTCCACTCACAGACAGAGAGGCGTGGATCAGATGCCCGCACCGGTACCTCTCTTTACAGTTTCACAACCTGTCCTGGTGGTCCTGTGGGGTCTCCGCCTCAGACCACTGGGTTTCTTGCCCTCTTCTACCAACTTCTGCCTCTTCCTGACTGTCCTTTTAGGAGTACGTCAGGGCTCCAGTCTTGATGGTCATACGGGTTTATGAATGGAATTCTGAGAATGTATAATTTTCTCTGAAGAATGTTTCTCTAGCTCAACAAACACTTCTTGTTTGCTGAGGTGTTGGGAGGGGGGGTTGGAATCTTTCCAAAGCGTCACTAGATGCCAGAGATGACAACTAGGGGAGATGGAGCTCCGGGTGAAGCTGTTTACACCGACAGACAGTGGTCAAAAAGCCAGAGCTCCTAACCTGGCCAGAGGAGTTTGTCTTGCAGGATTCATTTCTGTTTGTTGCTGGCTACCCGGTGACAGTGGCATTTGGTGCCCACTGCTTATAATGATAAGGGCTCATTTGTACTTTATTCTCAGAGAGAAGCCCTATGAGCCTCACGCATTTGCCTGGCATGAGCAGGTTTTCCGACCTTTGAGTTGACTCAGACTCACTGGGAAGCTGCTTGAACTTCTTTGGAGAAACCACAACTTGATCCTCCTCGGCAGTGTTGTTACGTTAATTCACGGAAAGCGTCAGATTATATAGCAGCAGTGGGCCTCGACCCCTTTGGGGGGGGTCAAAGACCCTCACACAGGGGTCGCCTAAGTCCATCGGGAAAACACAGTTATTTACTTTACAGTTCATTGCAAAAGCACAATTACAGTTGTGAAGTAGCAACGAAAACAGTTTTATGATGGGGGGAGGGTGTCACCACAGCATGAGGAACTGTATTTAAGGGTTGCAGCATTAGGAAGGTTGAGAACCACTGGATTATAAGGGAAAAGGCTGCAGAAAATGAGTTAGGTTGGCTACAGAGAAATGGTACTCAGGGTGATATTCAGACCCCACTTCACCTCACAAACTAAAGGTGAGTGGCTTTATCATGGGCTGCTCAGATTCTTTTAGCAAGCTTGGTGTATATACAGTTTTAAAAGTAGCACTTCATTTGTGAGTTCTTCAGCCTATTATTCCAGTCTGGGTTTTGGCTAATGTACTCAAATCAGTACAAATCTGACCGTCCTCTGTGCCTTGCCATTTTGAAGCCAGGCTGATGCCCGGATGATCAAGTGGTAAAAGAGGAAGGCACAGCCCAGCCTCACAATCAGGGAGTCTTGCATGAAAATTTTATGTGCACGAGAATTACTTTCTCGCAGTACCAGATCACATTTTCCTGGCTTTTGGCTTATGTGAGTGTGGCCCAAAGGAGCTTGACTCTTAACACAGTGAGTCCTGAATTTTCTTCTAATTTTGAGATTTAATGTTGATGAGGAGAGTGGTAGGGAATCTAGGATGGACGTGCCCGCTCTGGATTTTTGACAAATGCTAAGATTGATGTTAGCCATTCTAGCCAGTGTCTTTGGATTGTACCCTCCTGTAAGGAGCTGGCTTTTAGAAGTAGGCAGCTGCAGCACACAAGTTCCTAAGAGTTTTCTGGGAGCGAGATGCAGGCTAGAAGGCTAGCAAAAGACCTCCGTGATTGGTCAGAAAGAAAGAAAGATGCTCAGAGGAGTTGAGGGCAGGAACTGCAGGTAGGCTTTATGTTAAGTGTTGCATTTTTGAGTGACATTTTCTTGGCCCGGCCTTCGCTGTTATCAAAGTGAATTATACCTAAGTACTGAGGAACACCAGTGAAACTTGGTTATGTGGATTGAATTTAAATTCATTGAAGTCATTCTTTTAGACGAATGTCAGCTTTCCCTCATCTAGAATCCAGCAACTTGATAAGCTGGGAAGAGCGTCCTCCTTCTCTGGTGATGATTGCTGTGTCCCGTGGTGCTGCTGTTGAGGGACATCAGAGTCCACAGTGCTGACGGAACGATGTAGTAAATGAACATCTTCCTTGTTGGTTTGTGAGTTGAGTGTAGTTTGTTACGTGGTTTTCTCATAGGCATCTGGGTTTGGCATGCCTCAGTTTCAGCCAGAGCAAACATTGACTGCCAAGATATTCCACAGATCTCCCCATATCTGTTGTCCGGTCCTTGTCTTCTCATTTTCCACAGAGTTTTCCAGGTCTCCCTTACCAAGGGCTCTTTGAGTTTGTGCTAGGATAGATCTGTGGAGGATGTGATTTCTCTTTGTTGTCAGTAAATTGAAAAGACCTTGTTCACTCATCCCTCACCTCATTCCCCAGACAGTTAGTAAACAACTTGACAGTTCAGAATGATATAATGTATGTTTGCTTCTCCTGCCTCAGGTGATGGCAGGCCTGTGGAGGAGGCATTATGTAAAATTCCACCTTCCATGTGGCCCTGACCATGCATAGCACTTCAGTAGATTGTTCTTAATGAAAACAGGAGGCTTAGCATGAGTTGGGGAAGGCTGAGGACAGAAAAGAAATAGGGCCAGCGTGAGGCACATAGAGCTAACTCTTGGGAGTATGAGAGTGAGAGCTGTTCAATTTCAGTATCCCAGGGTCTTAGTTACTTTCCTGTGACTGTGAACTGACACGAGAATCAAGGCAACTTATAAACGAGTTTATAGGTGCTTGCAGTTTCAGAGGGTGAATCTATGACCATCATGGAAGGGAGCTTGTGAGCAGGCAGGTAAGTCCGGCACTGGAGCAGTAGCTGACAGCATACATCTGATGTGTAAGCAAAAGACAGAGAGAGAAAGAGAGCTGTTGGGAATGGTCCACCCCCAGAAACACACTTCCTTTAATAAGGCCACACCTCCTAATTCTTACCAAACAGTTCCACCAACTGGGGAACCAAACATTCAAAGTATAAATAGACATAAGACATATTTATATATTCTTGTTCAGATCACCACAACTAGACTGTAATCTTGTCTTTACTCTCCTGATACTTCTGGTAGGGATGGAAACTTTGAAAATGGACTTATAAAATATTTTCAAATGACCAAAATGGCCCATGGTTACCTGGGAAAAATAAGCCAACTAAATTATAGAGTTTAAGAGTGAATGTATGTCCCCAGTCTCTCGCTCCTCCTGCCACCCTTGCAGCCCAGTGTCCTTGGTGGAGAAGAGGTTGATATTCCTGTAGAGGAGGACAGTGGTAAAGAGTCTTGCATCATGACAACATCATGCTGTCTAAGTACAGCGTTCATAGATTGTTATTTTTTTTTTGTTGTTGTTTAGTTAGCTAAAGGTTCTATTTTCCCCCTGTGCCTAATTGAGCTGTCCGTGTTTGAGCTCCATGCTGAGCAGGATGAGATGATACAAGCTTATGATCTTGTGTGTTAAGATAAAAACACACCATGCTGGGATGGGGTGGTAGCTTATTAGGCAAAGTGTTAGAACCTCAGTTTGACACCCAGGACCCATGCAAGAAAGCCAGATGTGGTGGTGCATTCTTGTAGCCACGGGTACAGATGGGTCCTGGAGCTTGCTGGCAGGGCAATCAGCCTCACCTACTCTGTGAATCTCAGGCCAGTGAGAGACCCTGTCTCAGAAAACATGGTGGACGGAACGCACACGCACACACATGCACACATACTCTTCAAAGAATAAGAGGGTGACAGCTCACACTGTGTGGCAGGGTAATCACAGCTTTGGCTGAAAAAAGGAATAGAAATAATAAGTGCTTAGAGCAAGCTTGGTTGGTATTTAGGATTTTGTTTGGACCAGATATTTGCCTCCGGTGAGACTGAGGTCTTCCCTTAAGAATGCTCACACTGGCTCATTCCTGTTTACCCAGCATTGTATACACGGCTCTCAACTCATGAGTAGGTTGTACTTGAGATTTTAAGATGTTTGGAATGTGAAGTATCTTACATGAAAGCGGAGGCTTAGGTGGTGATTTGGATCCCAGGATCTTGACATCTGCTTGGGTACTGGGACTGTTTGGCTCAGACATCGTTTCTATCTGCCTGGTGTCCATAGCTTTAATTCTGTGAGGATAAGGCCAAGTGTTAATTTTTTTTTTCTTTCTTTCTTTTTTTTAAATCCTCTCGGGTAAGGTAGGATGGTTGTAGGAAACTGGTTGTAAGCATGGGTCAGCATGGGTGCAGAGGTTATGGAAGCTGGAAACCAGTACTCCTGGCTCTCTGCTGGAATGAGGGGACGTCTTTCCCAGGACTTGAATTCGTTTCTGTGATGCCTGTGTCTGAGGAAGTATGGACTTAAGGTCCACATGCGTGTTAGTTTCTGCTCTACATGGAAGGCAGCTGAGAAAATTGGATGATGCAAAATCAGTATAGTGTGCAAAGTCTGGCAGAATTTGAATCTGAAACGGGAGGGTCTGGATACAGATGTTGTGTGTCTTTTCTGGAGGATTGATCTCCGGAGTTGTCTGTGGGAACAGAGATACTGTAGACCGTGCCACCCCCTGCTTTTGCCTCATCTGCTCTCTAATTAAAGAAAAACTCTTGGTTGTGATCACTGGCCTGGAGAAATATTAAATCTATGTTAAGTATGCAGGCATGAATGGGCAAAGGAGAGATTTGTGGATGAGAATCTGCTGAAACAAACAAGTAATGTAAATGGGCAGAGAGAGATATTAAATTGATTGTATCTTTCAGCTCCTGGGATGTAAGGCGGAGATAAAGTGGTGAGAAAAGGTTGTTGGTTGAGTAATGAAAAGATGAGGGAGTTTTGAAGCTAGCTGGGATTTTTCTGCCTGGTGATGGAGTAACTTAGATGATAGTATATACCAGAAAGAGCGGAGCAACTCCACTTAGAATAGAGCACGTTCTCCGCTGCTTTCTGAACCCACAGAGGACACTAACGTCCTCAGGCTGGAGTTTATTGGATAACAGTTTGTTAAACTCCTATCAGGAGTCTGCATTTAACGTTGTGGGGAGACTTGCAGTATCTACATTATGAAGCCGTTTAGATTTTTGTAAAAGCATGCACATAAATTATTTGCTTATTAAGTGAGCCATAGACTAGGACTCAGTGCAGCTCTCTTTCTCCATAGTATGCCCAGAAGACCAAGATTTCTTGGGATTTTTATTATGAAAGTAGCAAGAAAAAAAAATTTAAATAGCAAGATGAAAAACAAATGAGAACAGTTAAGGCCAATCCACAGTTAACTACTGTATTGTTGATTAATATTTTAAGAGATTAGAAAGAATGAAGCATATTTACTCTTTTGGGGGTGGGTGGGAATTTAATCTTTCACGAAGATGGCAAATGAATACATGTTTGAATTACCAGACTGCAACAAATTACAGCAAGTAAGTTGTGTCTGTGTAGATTATCCCATGGTGTTACCTATAAATCCTAAATCTGTAAAGCTACAAGGGTGATTGACTGATCATGTGCGTGTGTGCACGTGTGCAATCATGTTTCCTAGAGCTGGTAGCCAAGTGCTCTAACACTTAAACAACTTTTCCATATTTTCATGTAGGAAATTTTATTTGTAGACCACAGAGTGAGTCCATTGTGTGTGGGGGGTGCTGACTGCATTGTTGAGGGGCCGTTTCTGAATTAGCGTTGACCAGTGCAGGAGGAGCTGACTTGTATCATGCTGTGATGGCATGGGTTTTGGTGCATAAGGTGCTCATCTGATCCTTATTCAGTTCAGGAATCCTTTTCCCACTGGCCTTAGCAAGTGCTATCTTGACTGTACTCGTGTGGCCCGAGGGTAAGCGCTGCGGCCTTTCTCTAGCCTAGAACTCAGTTTTCTGGTGGGTGGAGACACCAGTGTCTTTTTTCCTCATGTCTAAGGTAGGTGCAAGTGAGTACATAGTAGGAGATGATGCTCCCTCCTGAGGGGTCCATGGCCTGGACAGAGCGAGGACAACAGGAGGTGCACACTGGCCTTCCCCCTTACCTTTCTCAGCAGGGCCCTTCAAACCTGTGTACTATCTACAGGATTGTTAATCCAGTATATGCTGCTGTTGAACCAATAGAAAAGGCAGCTCCTGGAGTTGAGTTTGGTGCCAATGACTGTGTTCCACAGCATATTCTAAGAGATAGCTTCATGGCACCCCCCTTTCCCCCCCAGAAGAATGACACTGAACCAGAGTGGGCACTGGCTTGGACAAAGCCATCTCCAAGGTACTAGAGAACCTGAATGGTCCCAGCTACTGCCTGCACTTACCTGCCTCAACTGGCCTTCTTAACACTGTCAAGTACTGTGGTCCGAGGTGGAGATGGGCCACTGGAGTGAGCCACACTTGACACACTGACCTGATGATCGAGATGATATACAAGGTCTTCTTAGGTCAGCAGCTTTGTCCCTTGTTCTAAGTTCTTTACATTATGCAGTGTTTTCTGTAAGGGGGACGAGAAAGTCACTTGTAAATCCCAACCATTTGACAGAAGGACCTTTGAAGGCTGATTTACGATTAAAGCTTTTCAGAACCTTTTCAGAGATTCCCCTCTACATTTTGAGGTTTTGCAAGTTAGTCGCCGAGGTTTCTGTAACTTGTACAATGAGCTTCTAGGGTCTTGTCCATGTAGATCCAACCCACACGTAGCAGTCGACCCCACCCCCCCCTTCAGGACGGCGGGACGTGGTTCCCAGGGTGTGAAAATGGCTACATGAATCTGCCTGATTGGATGACCCCAGTCTCTTCTGGACTCCTGTGAGGACAACTCTCTCAGAAAGGACTATGTTTAATAACTTCAGTGGCATTTCTTGAGCAATGACCAGAATCTGTACATCTCAACAGTTTTCTCATCTGAGCTGTATATTGCCTGCCACAGTTTGCTTTCTGTTGCTATACCAAAGCAATAGCAACTTGATGAGGAAAGGGTTTATTTTGATTACATGTCCCAATCACAGTCCATCATTAAGGGAAGCCAAAGGCAGGAACTCAAACAACACGGGCACCCTGAGGGTGGGAACTGAAGCTGAGGCCGTATAAGGATGCTGCTTATTGGCTTATTCAACTGGCTTTCTTATATTACCCAAGACCACCTGCTCAAGGGTGGCACCACACAGCGATCTGGGCCTTTCTACATAAATCATTAATCAAGAAAATGCCCCAAAAGCCAATCTGATAGTGGCAATTCCTCAAATGAGATTCCCTTTTCTCAGTTACGTCTGGGTTTATGTCCAGTTGACAGAAAACCAACCAGCACACTGCCAATTCCCTTTGTGTGCCAGGAGACTGAAGCACGGAGTCCTGGCGCAGGCACCTTGCAGCTAAGTCTCCAGTCCTGCCTTCTTGTGGGAATGGCTCAATAGCCTATCTTGCTCATCAGAAGGCTGAGGCCCTGTTTGATGAGTTCTTAAGGATGCTTTGCTTATGCTTGTATGTTTATGTATCTCCATGGTGATGAATAAATATGGTCAGAGGCATGGTATCCTCCTGCCTGCCCCTCCCCTTTACCTGTTCATCCCTCCTTCCCTTCCTTCTCTCCATCTCTCAACCCTTCCTCATCTACTCTACCTCTTCATGCCTCCTCCTTGCCACTTGTCACTCTGTCTCTTCCCAAGTCCCCCTTTCACACGGCTGTGATTCTGAAGATAAAAGAGATGGCCTTGAAAAGAGTGACCTAAGCGTAGTTAAATTATAGCTGCTTAATTGCATAGCAGCTTGTTTCTGAATGGTAAGACCTTGCTTTTGTATGACTTTTTAAAGTTTCTGTTCCCCAGGCAGGGTTGGGTTTTACACTGATGAATTGTTTTTATATGGGAGGCAAAACTTTGATGTCGATCAGTGATCAAGCACCTTTGTTTGGCTGATTTTTAACTAGGGAGACTTTGTTTTCGAACTGTTCTTTAATCTTATGAAATGGATGCTCCAGCTCTGATGATTGGCAGGTTGTGGTAAAGAGAGAAAGGCATGTGGTTTACAGTAAACTTTCCATCCTTTTATGAGAAGAATGTGTAATCGACAGAGTGAAAATTTATCAAATCAGATCCTGGATGGCAGCTTTCTACCCTGAATGGGGCTCCAGAAATGCGACTGAGGCAGGCGGTGTATGACCTGACATTTACTTTCTTGCCTTTTAACTGTGAAAGCTGAACCCTAGGTTGCCTTCTCAGAGCCACCGACATTTCCTGGGTGTTCTTTTCAGGGTTATAGAAGACGACTTATAACTTGGCTTTCTGACCCCTTGGAAAAGTAAGGTCTGAGTATGGAGCCAGATGCTATTGCAGAACCTTGCACTACTGGGTGTCACCTGAGCACAGGTGGGCGTTGCTCCTAGCCACCATGTCCCAGCTCCCCACAACCGAGGACCGAAGAGTAGAGTATGGTCTTCCTGGCTAGGGCCTGGGCACTCAGGGCCCTCCCTGCCTCTCCTGTGTCTGCCTGTCCTCTGGGTGGGTCTAGCGCTGACTGGGATTCCTGTGGACTTAGTCACCATGCTGCAGTGGTAGGAGGACAGGGAAACCGCTGGGTGCTCTGTCACCCCAAAAGAATGCAGGCTGGGCTGGGACTGCCTGGCCCAGAAAGTTCTCTAGATCCCTATGGCAGATCCAGCATAGCTGACTCAAGTCTACCACTTTCTTTTTCTTTTTTCTTTCTTTCTTTCTTTTTCTTGTCCTATCAAAGAAAAAAGAAACAGGAGATAGGAGCATGAGGTGGCTGCTTTATTCACTGAGGAGGACTTTTAAAAGCTCTCTTTAAAATGTATTTTTGTTCTTCACCTTTCCAGACCTGTAAACACACAGTTACTCAAGGCAGGCATTTTCCTGAGAGCTGATGTTTGAGGAGAAATCCTGCCTGTTGTGGCTGTGTTCACTGGATCCTTTTGTTTGTCTGTAGGAGGCTGGCTGGCAGGGTGGGGTGGGAGTGTCAGGTCACTCCAAGTTCTTGTTGTACCGTAGACCCACATGCAAGGAGACCTTAAAGCAGGGCTGGGGGTTGGCCGCCTTCCTGCTGCTTCCATGAGCAGGTCTGGCTTGGTGCTGTGCTGTTCCTAGGTGTCACTACTAACCAAGAGTAGACTTCCAGGGACTGAGCCCAGGCAGGGGTCTAGTGATGAAGGTGCCTGGTCACAGCCATTTAAATCTAACCCAGAACAGACATCGGGGCTGCAGCTCGGAGTTACCTGCAGGACCAGCCCCTTGGCTCTTCCCTGTCCTCCAACCCAGCTCCTGAACGTTGGTGGTTCAAGCAGCAAAACCATTCCTCACGGTAGGAAACAGATCTGACTTAACATTTTGGTCAGCAGAGCTGACCTCTGGGAGATTTGCCAGGTGTCCAACTCTAGACACACTCCGCTCCCTTTGAAAGGAGTTGTGAGTAGGAAAGACTGGGCTGAAAGGGACTGGTATTTCGGGGAGGGGGCTCTTTGTTGAATAGCTGTGACACATTATACTTTAAAAAATAAAACTTGCATGGTAATTGTTTAAAAGGAATTGCATAGATAGCATTTCACAATGTGACCCCTTCCTGAGGGTGAGGCAGCCCTTCCACAGGGGTCACCTGACCGAAGACCATCGGAAAACATAGATATTTGCATTACGATTCATAGCAGGAGCACAGTTACAGTTATGAAGTAGCAATGAAAACAACTTAGGTTGGGCCTCACCACCGCATGAGGAAGTGTATTAAAGGGTCACAGCATTGGGAAGGTTGAGAACCACTGCACTAGAGAAAAGTAGGACAGTTTGAGTTTCTTTCTGATTCAGAAGAACAGGATCTTAATTGACAACTGCTTTTGTTTTTCAGGTTAGATCTTGGGGCAGGAGGGATGACTCAGTGGTTAAGAGTACCTACCGTTCTTCTGGAGGATCCACTTGAGGCAGCTCACAGCCACCTGTGACTCCAGCTCTGGGAGACCTGAGACACCAGAGGGTGTCTGCACTGAGTGTGCACCGGCCCACACAGACACAGACAGAGACACAGACACACACTTGAAAACAAAACAAATTTAAAAATTAGATCTGTCTATACCTCTTTAAATTAAATGAAAAAGGTCCAAAACAGCACGGTCTCTGATTGATCAGCTCTCAGCTGGTATAATCTTTAGAAGCTTGCCAGAAGGGATCCTAAAAAGTAGAATGTGCCTTCTGTAGCAAGGAACTGGAGTCACAAGGTGACCTTCAACACTCAAGTTGTATTTTCTTGGCAGAGTTTATGTTTTTAACCCATGTGTTTTTACTTTTTTTTTTTTTTTCAAGGTCTACTGGTGTTATCTGGAAAAAACCAGCATTCCGGCCCATTTTGTTCTCATTATATTTCTTTGCACTAAGAAAAGCACACACAAGATATAAAACTTAACCCAAACCTTAATATTGTTGTTTTCCCCAAGAGGACTTCCCTCTTTGAGCTGTCCTTCAGAGAGCACACACAGGCTGTGCATGGCCTTCCTGACCTCCCAGCTCCCTGGAGACAGTAGCTGGGGTCTCCTTGACTTAGCTGGGATTTCTCAGGCATTCGAGCCTGGGTGGGAGTCATCTTCCTTTAGAAGAGCCCAAACAGGTCTTGGCAGGGCCTTTAGTTTAGAATGTTCTTGAGACAGCATGTGTGAGCCTGTGTATCTTCCCTTAGTAACTGGCCTTGAAAATGCGGTGTGCTCTTGGATGAGGTTTCCCCTGCATTGCCCTGGGAGGGCATCGTCTCACTTGTAGCATCCCGTCTGCATGTCCACGATCTTGCAATTATGAGATCACAGGGCTCCATTTGCAGGGCATCTGCTCTAAAGGCACAGTTAAAAGAATTTGTGTTGGTGGTTCCCTTAATTTCTGAAATACAGCTATTTGTGGATTCATCCTTCTGGATACTTGTGTTGATTATTTTATTGACAAGTGGAAAGAATGTTTAAACACGAGGTGTCTCATGTCTGAATGGATCCTTGCTAATAAGTACCTTCACTATACCAGTTCATCTCTCTTAAAAATAAGACATTATAGGATATTAGTGGTTTGTTGTTTGTTTTAAGCCAGACCCAGAGTAAGTCCCAGATTTACATCTCAGATGAGACAAATAACTGTAAAATGAAACGGGTTTTTCAAAAAAGACTTCTTACTAGACACAACACTTCTCCGCAGTTCCCAGGTATTGCCAACAGTATTTTCTTCCTCTGCTTGAATGATAGGTATTACTTGCTTTGATGAACTTTGAGAACTGCCGGTGGAACTGTTTTAGAAGCATTTTGCTGAAGCCCTCTCCAGCTCTGACTGAGCCTGTAGTCTAGGCTGAGGACCCAGTTCTCACACACAGGGTGTTGGCCTTTGAGGTCAGCCTCTTGTTTTCTTATGAAAATGAGGCTCTAGGGAATTAATTGTGTCTTGGTGGCTACCTCCAGAGGACTGGGAAGAATTTAAGAATTTGAGTATAGGTTCCCAGTGGTAGTCTGTATTTCATTGTTGGATCACAAATATTTAAAAAACATTTGAAATCTGCTGAGTGAGTTTTGGATAATTTACATAATCTCATTGGCTGTAAAATTATTAAACATCAGCGATTGAAGAAAGTATCCTTTTTAAAATACTTACAATAAATTTAAAAAGAAGATATCACGGTGACATTTTGTCTGTGGTAGCATGGTATTTGCACACTTACTGTGTACCATGGCTTTTGCTAACCCACACTTGTTGGTAACTGTATGGACGAAGATGTAGCAAAGCTTTGATAGGCATCATCGGATGCATTTTGAAAACATCTTGTTCTGTAATCCAGATTCAAACTGTTGTGGACTGGTGCTTGGTAACTCTGATGGCCATTTTGAAGTGTTACCATAGTGATAATTCTTCTGGAATCTCCAGTCATTAAAAGTGATATGGCTAGCTCTTGGCCCTGTGCTGCAAAAATAGATGTCATGGGTTATGTGTATCTTTTTTGTTCCCCAACGTTACAGCTCATAATGACTGAAGGAACATTTAGTTGAGTTTTACATACTTATTAGAGGCTAGTTGTTTTGCCGTACAGATCATCTGTCCATGTAATAATTAACCCCTAAGAATGAATGGCATTTAAATCACGATTCAGTTTTCCCCTCCTTTGACTCTGATTATTTTTTTCTCTGTGCTCCTTTCCCAGGACATTTTTCAAAGGTTAGGATTGACAGATTAAACACCATTGATATTGCCCCCATGGGTCTAGAGCTCCTTCACTCTGGAACGAGATGTGGAATTTCTTATTTCATCTGGGAAGTGTCTTCTGGGGAGGACTGGGTGTTGGTTCAGTCTGTGTCCCCCCTTTCCTGAAGGTAACTATGGATATGTTAGAGAACAGTGCTTCCTTTCAGCTCAGCACTGCTTTTCCTGTTCTGAACCCCAGGGTGGTAATTAAAGCTATCTGTGTCCTTTCCCTGGTTAGAGGCATCTAGGTTAGAGACTTGTGAATAGGGATGGCCCAGTTGGTCCAGGGCTTGAAGTAAACCATTGGGAAGTATGGTTGGGTGGTTGGCAGTGACAGTTAGCAGTGTGTTTGCTCACTGTGTGTATGTGGGGGGGGGGGGTGTTCTACTTTCTGAGTAGAATTACTAGCCTGGGGGAAGCCCAGCTTTACTTAGCCAAGGGGTAGCGTGAGAGCAGTCACGTTCCTCTCAGTCCCTCCCAACCCCCAATCCCCAACCTCCTCCACTGGGTATTCTGCAAGCTGCATCTGTTTTTCACAAACGTTTGCTGGTTGGCAAGCGTGGATGAAAGCATAGTCCTTACTTATGACAGGCACTCTGTCTGAAGGTCCATGATTCTGTAATTAGAAATTCATGTGTTCACGGGGGCCAGCACTGTACTCGGCTCTGGGTGTCTGGGTAAGAGCAGACACCGCAGGTCTGCTGGGGATTCCTGGCCTGGTGGGGAGACTGATAGTAAACAAATGGCACTGCCCTGTGGTGCATTTTTAAAACTAGGACAGCATCAGAGTTCCTCAGAAAGCTGAGAGAGGGGACAGGTTCGTGTGGAGAGGGCGTAGAAAAAGGCACACCCAGTAGCAGGGCCCCAAAGGACACAGAGAAGTTTGCAGGGATTGGGAGTGATGGTGGAGATGAGTGGACACACAGAATGTAAGGGTAAGGCATGGTGGGCCAATGTAGTGGGCATGAGTGTGAGATTGCTGGTGGGAGCTGCCTGCATGCCTGCACAGAGAAGTTGGACCTTGCTTTATAGACAGTGACCGAGAAGCAGGGGAATGTTGTAGCATGTTCGTGTTCTACAAAGGTTCTGTGACAGTCACTCATGGACAGGGAGAAACCAGCACATCCAGGAAGTAGGTGAAGATGGGTGCCATAGAGGAAAAGTATAGAAAAAGATACATGGGAGTAGTAGTGAATCATAAAGGTAGTAGGGAAAAGAAAAATCAAAGAGCCAGTGATGGATGTCTAAGAACCAATGGGAGGAAGTAGACTGACCACCAGTGCCATTAACTGGGATTGGGGAAAAAAAAGCAGAGCTAGAACTGAGCAGGAGAGGGGAAGAGCATGGTACTGATGTTGGCACTTTGTATGAGAAGCTGTGTGTGTGCAGGCTGAGCTGGGTTTGGAATGACAGACCTGGGAGAAGGGGGAAGGAGACCTTTGATTTGGAGCCATCTTGATGATATTTCCAGGGGTGAGTTAGTCAGCTTACTGTTCCTGTCTTAGTCACTCTTCTATTGCTGTGAAGAGACACCATGACCAAGGCAGCTTATAATAGAAAACATTTAATTGAAGGCTTACTTGGAGTTTCAGAGGCTTAGTCCATGATCATCATGGTGGGGAGCAGGCAGGCATGGCACTGGAGATGTAGCTAAGAACTTCCATTCTAATCTGAAGGCAGGAGGCAGAGAGACAGAGACAGAGACTGAGCCTGGACCTGGCTTGGGCTTTTGAAACTTTAGATCCTACCCCCAATAACACACCTCTTCCAATACACCATACCTCCTAAGTCTTCCCAAGTAGTTCCACCAACTAGGGAACAAACATTCAAATATGAGCCGATGAAGCCCATTCTAATTCAAACCAAAACAGTTACCATAACAAGTACCTGAGAAAAACCAACTTTTAAAGAGGAAACACTTGTTTTGGCTCACAGTCTTGGATGTCTGGATCTATGATTAGGGAATGCTTGTGTTTTGGACCCTTGGTCGTGCATCATAGTGGGAGTGCTGGGGGAGACAGAGCTGATGACTTTATGCTCAGAAAGTGTGACAAGACTTGAAAGGGGTTGGGATCCTGCCATTGCTCCAAGGGTACATCTCAGTGACCTGAAGACTGGCCCCTCCAACTAGATCCTACTTTTAAAAAGTTCTGATCTCCATGGCCAGAATCCACCATGCTGCTTCCAATGGCAGAGAAGGGCATTATACAGAAAAGCCCAGTCTCTTCCTGTTGAGAGAAGAGGGAATATCAGAGGAGAAGGAGCCTGTGCTGCTCCTGCTCACCCTTCTGCAGTGTCATCTGAGATAAAGACCCTCCAAGACCCCTTAGGCTTCCTCTGATAAAAGCAGTTTGAACAGCCCATTTAGGACGATTGTGTAGCACCCCCACCCATAAGGCAGGCATGAAGAGCTCATGCTTCCAGAAACCACTGTGGTAGGGACCTCAAACAGTCTGCCAAAAGGTATCTTTAGGCAAAGCGTGGGGATTTGTTCTCTTGCTTTTACTTTTTGTCAAGTCCTCGGTCCAGATAATGTACATTTGATCTTCTAACACTAACGAGCAGAACCAGAACAGGGGTTGATGGTACACTCAGGAAGTCCTTTACAAACATACTGCCGTGGCGCCAAAAGTGTACAGATCGGCATTTAACATTAGCCCACCTTTGGGACCCTCATAACACTGTTCATCTCCATCAGTAGTTTTCAGTGTTTGACTTAGGAGGCTGTGTATCAAATTCACCGTTAACTATGCTGCTGCTTCCATCTTCACTTTTTGTTGTGACTTCCTTGGATTTTGCTTTCTCTGTAATGGTTTTGTACAGTGGAAGATCACTCACCTTTTATGACTAAGCATGAAGACATCAGGTATTCTCCATTTGCTCATTTTGCTCAGTAACGTTAACCTCAAGTTGTAGGGTATGCCACTCTTTAGTCTGCCTTTAAGAATGTTTTTTTTTTTTTAATTGTTAGGCTTAAGCAAGACATCTCTTTAAACGTCACAGCAGCTCAGCATTGAGTCTCAGTATTTTTCCTCTTATTTTTTTTGTCCCCTTCACATGGAAGCATGAGGAGAAAAAGTAGCATATCAATATCCTTTGGCTGCCCAGAAAGGCATATAAGAATTGACATCTGTAGAGATTAATAAAAGTAGCATTAATTAACAGTAAAGTCACTGACCCCAAACCTGTGTCACTTCAGGCTTGGTCAAATGCTAACAGCAATTTAAAACTAAGAAGAGGGAACTTAATAAATACGTGTGTGTTGTGGATTAATTGGTGACTATTATTCTGAACATTAACTGCACTTTGTATCCAAGGATCCAGGAGGTCCCTTGAGGACCTAGAAAGACCTTGTTGTTTAGTGACAAATAAGTACATTGGTGCCTTCTGGGTCATGATGACTTCAGGGAGTCACAGTATTGTTTTCTTAGTGCTTTTTTTTTTAACGTTTTAAGTTGTTTTTAATTATGTATTTCCCTTTAAGGCAGAGACAAGTACATAGGGTGAAAATTTCCTGCAACCTGTATGTAAACACTGTTTCCTACATTAAAAATGAAAAGCTTGTAGAAGGCTGCCTTTCACTGCTGCTTCTGGCTGAAAATGGGTTCTGAGGGATCCGAATGGCAGAGTCTCGTGGTGTTCACCTTGGGTTCCAGGGTCTAGGGAACCGCTCACTGAAAAGTTCTCTTGCCCGACCTACTGCAGCATGAGAAGTAGCTGTCCCCGTCCCATCTCCTCCTTCGAGGATTGCAGGCAGACCTGTTGAAAATGTATTCCATGAAGAAAACTCATGTATCTGGTCTATGTAAAAATGTAGGGTCTGACTCAATGGCAAAGTCTAGGAGCAGTCTTCAGGTAGGTCAGAGGTTCTCCATGTCCTGCCTGCCCGTCTTCATCTTGACTATGTTTCTAGCTGGCTGCACCTGTCTTGTACCTCCTCTAACGTAGGGTTCAGTCCTAAGAGCAAGGGCTCTGTTCTGATGGCACGATCAACTCTCTAGAAGTCTCTCTATGTAGCCATCCCTTCCACCTGTGTGTTCTAAAGATTGGCCAGCTCAGGTCATGGGGTCCCCGGCCTCACAGAGGAAGAGAATGGTTCTTTTGATGAAATTTGGGTCTCTGAACAAAGTAAAGGAGGGTTGCCAGATTTCAAAACAAAACAACAAACCCACCCATCTTACATAGATAGGCCATTTAGAGTATGAGGCAATTCAATTTTGGATATGAAAATATTGGAAGGTCAAACACAGGGCCTAGTTTTATCTCTATTAGGGACACTGTGTTAGGGAATGAGAGACTTACAAGGAGTACCTAGATATAGGCAATCCTAGGACCCGTGGGTAGCTTCTGGCTTCCCTCCCCTTCTCTACACTGAGTGCTCTGCCCTGGAAGTAGCTCTGTACTGTCACAATGGTATTGAGCAGGCATATCAAATTAAAAACTTTTGGGATCACTCACCAAAATGGTTTCCTGTATAGTACTCCCCCGAGGGGGTATTACAGTAGTTAGACATCCATTTCATTGATCTATTGTTTTTATTAAAAGGGGGGGAAAAAACTTCAACCAAAAGAGGAAGTGCATCCAGCTGCCTGAAGAGCAGAGAAGATGGGAGATGATATTTTGATTATATTAATCCGTATCCTGTTCATTCACTTTGTTCCTGTCGCTGCTGCTGGTAAAGTTACTAATGTGAACTAATTACATTTGCTCTGAAAAGCCAGAGTTTTTAATGCATCTCAGCAAGAAAGGTTAATATTATCAATTTAACAGCATGAATGAAGCATTGTGTGTATTGAACTTGAACTGTCCTAAAAGCTTGGATAATAAAAACCCAGTCTCTGATAACTCTCCAGATAAACAGTTATGGTGGCTGAGATATGGGAGGTGTGTTCATCTCGTCTGTACGTTTTTATGGAGATGGTAAGTGGTAATTATTGGATGCAAGAGGCCTTGAGTGTTTTCCTTATCAATGGGGGTATTTTAAAGCCAACAGCCCACCCACTCCTTAGGTACTAACTATCTTCTTGTTTTCCAAAGAGTCTTCAACTTAAAGCAGAGATTCTTTCAGAGTAAGTCATCTCTCTGGCACAAACCCAGCACCTGAAGACAGTGTTTTGGAAAGTGGAGTGTTCTGGGACTCATCTACAGGGACTTAAATTGCCCTGTCCTTGTCCTTGCACATGGTACTTCAGTGATCCCTGATGTTTAATTATTTCCTGCTTTCATGTGACTCACTCAGCAGTAAACAATGAGAATGGGAACAGCCTGCTGTTGCCCTGCCATCCTTGTCTTGGGAACCACAGTGTGGCATTCTCTATTCAGCAAAGTGCTGAAGTGTTTGACCAGTGACATTTTGGTGGCCAGTTGGTTCCTCGGTGTCTTTCAGTGTAGAGATTAGGAACTGACAGAGCGTTTGGAACTTTGCGTGCATTCCGCCTGGGACAGTGTGTCTCTTGCCTGAGAGTGGAGGAGTAAGTTGATAGGAGATTCCTGGGTGGGATCCATCCAAAAGGGTGGGCTGAAGTCTGACTGATAAATCACGTGGGGTCCTCTGCCTGAAGAAGTCGTGCGCCACTGCTGTCCTTAAATGGTATGGAGCGGGAACATCACGTGTTCAAGATTGGCGTTTTTCAAAACTAAGCATTTCATCTTAAAAAGTTACCTTGTCCCCCTTCTTTTTTTCTTTAACCCCTTTCCCCATTTTCGAATGGAGAAGAGTAGATTTTAAAAAGACATCCCCAAACACGTCCTCCACCGCCCACCCTGTGCACCCCAAGCATGTCTTTTTAACAGCCCAGCATTTTGAGATCTAGGAGGCAGAAGTGGGCAGAAGACAGGAGCAGACTCTGAGGAGGTGGTGGGTGGGAAGGGTTAGAAAGTTCTGTGGCCTTCTGTAACCTCCTTTCTCGTGCCCAGTGTTTCAAGTCAGCCCTGCAGGCTTGTGCCACTGACCTCTGTTGACAGGGAAAGATCAGCGCGTGCCTTTGACGTCTGTCATGAGAGGAACAGATTTCCTGTCCTCTCTGGAGTTCCTGCCCCTTTGTTTATAAAGACCTGTCACTCCTATTTGGATGATGGTCCACGCAGTTGTCACAGTGCTCAGTCATGCTCTTGTGTATGGAACAAAATCCCATGACAGTTGGTCAGTTCACATCTAAATGTGTCAGGGAGCCCTGTGATAGAAGACATTGTGGAGGCAGTACGGCTCTTCTGTCACCTGAGTAACACAGTTTGTCCTACAGTTTGATTCATCTGCTGATGAAGGTCTCTTGACTGAGTAGGCGTCAGAGTGACCAGTGAATCCAGTATTCTGTTCAGATGTATGCTGTCCTGTTGCAAATCGAACTTGCTGGATGGTGGGGAGTAAGCACCCCACTTTGCTGACAGGTACCGTGAGGGCTGGTTGTGGTAAATACCTCTTTAGGGATGAGTGACTTGGCAGATGGTCCCACAGAACTTTAGCTCTGAGATGGGTAGACATTGTGGTGCCTTACCTCTTTCAGAATTTGAATGGATAAACCTGACTTTCATAGTCAGATGACTTTACCCATTAAAGTTATAAAAGACCACAGTAACTGGAAATTCAGCTTTGCACATTGTACCTAACATTGAGCATTTTCTTGACTCTCATCTAACAGTACGCAGTAATTTTTCTAGCATCCCTACCTAATCTTTTTGGTAGCCTGTTAGTTACGTGTAACTAACCCCCTTTGTAGTGAAAACTGTTACCTCAAAACAAACAGACAAATGAACAAACAAACCCTTCACTGAAAATTTCTCAGCCTCTAAAAGGGCCACACTTAAGCCCTCACAGCTTCCTCACTTCTTAAATACAGAGACACAAAGAAGCGAAGGGAAGGACCAAACCCCGAGGTCTAAAGTCCATTTTCCCACTAAACAAGTTCTAGTTTATATTATTTGAAGAATGTAGCCGTAGCTTTGAGTGTGGGATAGACGTGCCCTGTGTTCGTCGTGGCTCTGCCATCCGTCAGTGTGGGTTGCACTCTTCAAGGCAAGTGTCAAAAGTTGACATCAGTTAACGCTTTACTCATGACTCTGCAGAACCTCCACGAAATTGGCGGCAGCTGTTGGATCCCTGTGTTTTGTGAGGTGCTGGTGCACAGGTTACCTTCCCTGGTCCCTGGTGAGGGTTTGATCTAAGGGACTTGGTTGCTTGCCTCTGTAGTGCAGCCTTTTGTAGTCATGAGGCATCCATCGAGTTTTGTTTTTTAAATCATTTCCTTCAAGGTGATACTTTGGCAGTTTTTCATAGCTGAAGCTTAACTGGGTATTTATTCTAAACAGTATGGTAAATGATTAGACGGTATGTTTTCTGGTACTAAGTAGAAGATTCTTGATGGCTAAAGCACCGCCGACTGATAGAAGTCTGTCTTTTGAATCTGTGTTATACACATGGGGTTTGTATGAAATAGAAGGTGGTCTGTGAAAAACAATACTTTTGCTACAGGGAAATACTGATTTAGAACAAGAACTGTAATCTTCATGCTCAAGCAGCACTGTGACTGTGCCCGGCTCTGCCGTAGCTCCTCCTGTCTGCACTAGACCAGGCTTCATAGTACTGTGAAGAATCCTGGCTGTGGAAGATAGCTCAGGCCTGAGCTTTTTACTTTTCTTCTCTTCTCTTCAAACAATTTTGATTCATATTATTTATCTTAGAAAATAAAAAGCATTATGGGCAAAGCTTTGGGTTAGAACCTTGATGGTGTAAAGCAGCTTAGCATTCCTGCCTTTTTTTGCTTGACATGTAGTTTTGCCCCAATTTAAACACCTGTGTGGATACACGATCAATTCACACCTACATTCAAAGGCTTATTAATGCTTCTTTGCAATCTTTTCCTTGGAGAATGTCATGGCCATGGTTAATAAGATGATGAATGGGACCATGAGGAAAAGCAAGCTAGAGGAGCATTTAACAGGTTAAGGATTTGAATCTTTTGAGAAGGAAAAAAAAAAAAAAAAAAACAGTAAATGGGAAACCAAAAACAAGGGTAAAACGGGGCATGCACACTGAGAGCTGGGGTTCAGTGTGCACGCTGACAAGCTGTGGCAGAAACTGAGAGGGTTTTGTGGTTAGTTATGTGTGACACAGAAATCGATGTGTCTGAGAGCGGTGGGATTTCAACTTTGGAAGATAGAAGTTCAGCAAAGGGAAGTATGTGTTACGTACAATTAAGATGCGGCTTGCTGTTTCTGTGGGGATAACTTTCTGGTTAGCCATATTTTGAAGGCAAGAAAAAGGAGGCTAGTAAAATGTCTCCCTGGAGGCTCACATATGACCTGTTCCTGTAAAGGTATTCTAGAGTTGCCCTGTCTGTTAAAACAGAGCACTCGGTTTAGGAAATGCATCTTCCCATTCCCCGCCGTTCTCCACGTGCCTCCTCCCCTAGTCTCTGTTACGGATCATCTCTCTGAAGAGATTGAATGAAACTTAATTTTTTTGGAGAACCCGCTTTCCAGGAGAGGGTCCTGTTGGCCAGTAAGTCTTATTGAATACATTTGTGGTCTTAAAAACTCTCATACCCAAGACTGATACTTAATGCTATTTTATGTTACAAAAACATTCACACTCTGAACTTTAACCTTTAAGTCTGATTAGTTGGTGCTGCATTTCAGATAAGAGGAAGAAGGTGTTGCCGTTCCCCTGCACAGCAGTGTGGCTGCTCATGATAACCACCTGTCTCCTGTCATACTAATGCTGCAAGGAAAGGATTGTAGAAACTTCGTAGCATGAAGACATGGCCTGCTTTTGAGGACATGAACACACTTTCCATAGATTGAGCGTTATACACTCCGAATATTAAAATACGACATGAAGCTGGATGTGGCAGCACATGCCTGTAGTCTTAGTACTCAAGTTCACACCATCAAGGGCAACAGGAATAAAATAAACACAGAAATATCACATGGTACTTCGTGAACATTGAGTTACAAAGTTTTAAAAATTGTAACTTGCAGATTTCAGTGGAATGTAAGACTTCTAAGCTCTATATTTTAGGGTATCTCTCTTTGCTAAGTTACTGCCAGAAACTTGTGGTCATGCCTATTTTCCTTGCCTTTAAGCTGTCTTCATTGTAAGTATTGGGAATAGAGTTTCACTGTGCTTTCCCTTGGCATTTTCAGATCCGCATACACTGAATAGAAAAACAAAACAACCCTCCCCCCCCCAAAAAAAAAACAACAAAACAACAACAACCCGCCTCTTCAGTTTTTACCCTCTCCGGAAACTTCCAGGGTGCTGTATATGGAAGTGACTTTTTTCTAGGGTGGAGTAAATTGCTTTTCTCAGGGACTACTGTGCCATTCAGTCCTGCAGTTTGGTTTGCACATGGTTTTTCTTAGCAAACAGCAAAAAGTGCTCTGTATGTCTTTTTTTCCAAGTAGCCAGAGGGTGATGTTGAAAAACAGTAGTCTAAGCAGAACTACCCTTCCCCAGAGTTAGTTGCATAGACTTTGGGAGTCAGAGAGGCACAGGTGTACCTCGCCTCTTGGTCCTTTGTTTCTTCAGCTATAGAGGATGGCTGAAGGTTGTAGACTTTCTCAGGAAAAATGTTAAGTATCATCATCAAGAAATAAATTCAGGGATAGGACAGACTCTTCAGAGTGTAAAGACACTTGTCACCAAACATCCAAGGAAACATGTTTATGTCAGCCATGATTCTGAATGAATGAATGAATGAATGAATGAATGAATGAATGAATAAATAAATAATTTGAAGTGTTTTTAAACTCTTCTGCCTTTGAGTAGGACTAGCCACATTCCAACATTTGAAAAAGACCACAACTTAGGTTTTTTTTTTCAAAGTGAAGAACTTAAAAAAAATCATTTGTACTTGGTAAGATTTAGAAATGTAAACACAAGAGACCATGTTTCCATGATTCTGATATATCATCAAGTTATTACAATGTATTTTTGTGGTCGCAGGAATCATCTTGTCCTTTACAGTAGGGGTGGGTTGGTGATTCATTCATGTCCTCTCATTGGCCTGTTCATAAATACACACCAAATGCCCAGTGGGCTCTGCCGAATTGATGTGTGTCCCCTGCGTATGCAGGAGGTTTGGTAAAGAAACTGCCCAGTGATTGTGACATTATTAGGGTTAGAGGAGGTTTTTGTTGTTGTTGTTGTTTTTTTTTTTTTGTGGATAAGAAAGAAAATATCCAGAGTCATGTGGAAGAGTCCAGAGTTTAGAGAGGAAGAGAAACAGACTAGACACAGCCAGGGCTGGCTGCTGGAGAGACGAGAGCAAGACAACAGTGGCCATACGGAGATAGTAAGAGACAGTGGGGGGAGAAGGAAAAAGCCTTACTGTCACATAGAGGACAAAGGGATATCTGGAAGGAGGGAAGACTGTTGGTGGGAAAGGCCATCAGGCTAGTGTGGGGACTTTGAGTTGTACAACACATACTTGTGAGTAGGAACTGAGGGAGCCTGGAGGCCAGCCTAGGCTGTGATTTGCCACCACAGGTATATGTCAGTGGAGAGCCATGTCCCTTCTGCCAGAGGCAAGGAAATGACTCCTTTGGGGGCAGAAAATTTTTTCACAGATTCTTGAAGAAAGCTGGCTTTTTATCTGACAACCAGAAGTCCTTCAGTAGTCCAGCTTGAACTCCTTTCTACGTATATAGACTGCCTGCAACCTAGTATCATGGACTCCCCTCTCCCACACCCTTTACCCGACTAAGACAGAGTTTCTGTATATGACTGCCCTGGCTGTCCTGAAGCTCACTTTGCAGACCAGGCTGTCCTGGAACTCGCAGAGATCCACCAGCCTCTGCCTCCCAAGTACTGGGATTAAAGGCATGAGCCACCACGCCTGGCTTAGAAGACATCTTTATCAAACCAGCCACATATTAACAGAACATTTCTGGAGGAAGGACGCGTGTGCAGAGAACCTGTGATGGGAAGGAACGACTCAGGCCACATAGGACCCCGAAAGCTACAGAAACAGTTGGAAACTGGGAGATTGATAGAAAATATTAAGGTGATGTACATGGAGTAGGGGGGACATGTGAAAAAAATTACCCTAGCCACCAAATAACAGTAGAAAGGTGGCCAATTAGAATACTCCTGTCAGAGTGGACAAGGTGAAGGTAAAGTTAGCGTGGATCCACGGTGGGGAAAATCAGATGACTGAATGAAGAGAGGTCAAGTGTAAAATTAAAGTGGGCTTTTCTACATCTGCTCTAGCTCCCAAATAACAACACAGAGACCTATTATATTTATTAATAAGTTTCAAGCATTAAAGCTGGGCAGATACTCATCTATTCTGACACAACCATGCTGACCTGGCCTACTTCCCAGCCATGTGCTCTGTTACTCTAGCTGCTCCTGCTCTATCCAAATACTCACAGTGACCTCATGGCGACCTTCTCCTTTTCTCCACCTGGGACCCTTCTTCTGGATTGCAAGTCCCACCTTAACTGTCCTCCCAGCTACAGGCTGTTCAGCTCTTTATTAACCAAGCAGAGGTAATGGAGAACAGTTTTTATACAACATTGAGATAGGAGATGCTTCATAGAAATGACAGTGCCAGTGTCCCACCCTGACTGCATCTCTGGGCACAGTAATCAGTATTCTTATACACAGTGCACAAAACCATCCCCCAACAGTCAGGTTAAACTGGCCTCTGAGAGTTGATCAAGGTGTCGTCATAATGTCCAGGCTCCAAGTATGTGTGGTACCTCTGCCACTGCCCACCGTTTGACTAGGACAGAGATCAGATAGTGAGGACCAGCATGAGTTAGGTTTTTGAGGCATCTCTGAGGCAAGAAAACATTGGGCTCAGAGGTATGTGATGGTGTGTGAAAGCAGAAACCCAAACCCGGGTGACGAAACTGAGGAGGTGGAAGGAAAGCCATCTTTTAATGGCTGGGGAGAAGAAAATGAGCTGTCAGGGAGCCAAAAATGAAGGCCAGAGAGTGTTGGGTCGAGGGTGGAGAGGAGGCGTTCAGAGTGCCAACAGCCAAACGGAAAGAGAAGTAAGACTTCCACAGGATGGCTTTTAGGACCAGACCTGAGATGCAGTGGGTGGAGTGATGGAGACAGAACTGGCTTTGGAATGGAAGAAGATGGGGAGATGAGGAGCAGGAGGGAGGAAGGGAAAGCATGGCTGAGCCTGGGATGGGTGCAGAGTGCAGCTTTTTTGTTTGTTTAAGAGACCGAAGCATGGCAAAACATCCAGGGAGGATTCAGACCATTGGATGGACCAAAGCTCAGAGACAACAATTAGCTTTTAATAAAAAAAGGACAGATAGCTCTTTAAATGCATAGCACTGCAGCTAACCTGCCTTTTAAAAATGGTGAGGGGCATTTTCTATGAACGATGTGTATATTTTTTCCCATCTCTATGAGTAAAAGCCACCAGTCTCTTCTTTTTGTAGACTGAGGCACAGAACCGAGAAAAGCTAGGAAATCTGCTGGGGCAGGAACCAGATATTCAGACTGGGAACCCCAGGTGCTTTCTGCATGCACAATGTCCCCTTGATGCTAGTATTGAATAACCAGCCTGTACTGTGGCGGATAGGCCCAAGAGTAACAGGCTAATGGTTTGTTTAGCACAATAATATCTATCACGAACTTAATGCTTTAGAGGGTGATTGCATTCTTTTTAATAGTTCTTTTTCTAGTAATATTAACTAGTGTAGGAGGATAAAGGTAAATGGTCTTCAAGTAAAGCAGCAATACTGTATTGATCTGTGTGGTTAAGCTCTACCTGAATTTCTACAGAAATCACGTGAGCTACTCTTTATTGAAGCTGAGGCCTTGTCAACATGACTCCATGGGATCTGGTCCCTCTAGTGACCCCATTTGTTTTTCCTCTATGATCACTGAAAGCTAGATGAGGAGGCAGGGAGGTAGAGTCGGGCTCCCAGATGTCTGAGCCCCCCCCCTTTTTTTCCTACCAGCTTTCTTATTGCTCATTTGAGATGAGAAAGGACATTGGAACTGGCTTAGGCAAGGTCTTGGAAGGTGGCGTGTGTGTGTGTGTATTGCAGACTAGTTTCCTGGTATTGTGGTTTCCCAGAAGTAAGGACCCATCCACCACTCTGAAGAATTACAGGTGCTATGCAAAGAAGATGACTGAAAGCAATGACTGTTACTCAAAGTTATTCTGTTCTCAGGATTTTGAGGAAGCAAGAACTCTGATGCATTGCTGTGGAGAGTTAAAAATGGTTCAGCCTTATGGAAGGCTCATTAGCACAGCCCGTCATTTTTAACTGTATGTAACCTTCCATGCGGAGGTTCCACGATGGGGTGTTTATCTGAGAAATACACCTGCTTGGGTATGGACTGCAGTATTGTTTGTGGTAGTAACCGGTTGGAAACAGCTCACTTGTCCTTCAGCAGGGGATTGGTTAGTGCGTGAAGATACGTGCATAAAACGGAATGTGTACTACATCTCAACAAAGCCTGAGGACACCCCTGTCCTGGTATGAATAGACCTCCAGGACACTAAGCAGAAAAGGCAAGGTGTGTTTTGTAAAGTCGAAGAAGAAAACACAGCTGTTTGCATTTGTGTAGACTGACACTAGCAGGGAAGCCAAGAAAATGAAACACACTGTGCAGCACATGGGGTAGGTGGGGAACAAACCAGATGGGAGCTGCCATGAAGCTCTGCAGTCATCTTTGTGTTGTTTTTAAGACTGCCCGTGTAATAGACCTAGGTGCTGTGCTATGTCTTGTTTAGGTACTGGGTCGGGAGGGTGCTGTGGAGTGTCTCGTAGGTTGGTACAGAACGGTATTCTAGGAAGCTGGGTGCAGAAGTAGAGGATGAGGACACATAGCTCTTGAGTAGATTTCTTTTTTATGAGGATGTTTCTCCTATCCATGAGCTAACCAGGCCTGGCCCTGCTTGGCTCCCTAGAGGAGATGAGATGGGGCACGTTCAGCGTGGCATAGCTGTAGTAGACCGAGGGAGTTTCTCAGAGAAAGCACCTGTCAGCCCGTGCTCTCCCTCATGTCCCTCACAGTCCTGCGTCTTTCTGCGTAGAGAGGAAGGAACATTTCCAGAGGCCGTGTCTTTCCCGGTTCCTCGTCAGTCATTGGTCTAAGAATAATATGCCTTTAGGAGTTTAAAAGCACTTGCCTTTTCTGGTTTTTGGGTATTACTTTTAATTTGAGAGCAGAGGCCCCTAGGTACATATGCTGAGGAATTCAAGGGCCTCAGTGGGTGTGTCTTGCTAGTTATTTCTTTGAACCTGTTTTGGCACCTGAATGTTGTGAGGTTTTTTTTTTTTTCCCCGACTAATTAGGGTTGGTGAAACTCTTTGAACGTTACTTGGAGCTGGGTTCTTCTGCTCCATCTTTTCTGTCAATTCTGTGCTTTCTTGAAACTTGTTATTCACTAGGTATGTGGTTCATTGTCATTAATTCAAGGTAATCATTTATTAACCCCTTTAATGCCAGCTGTTCAGGAAATGGCGTAAATTTAGTGTAATGGGAATTGAAGGTGTTGACTTCAGCAATTTCTTCCTCATAGTATATAGCTATCAGTTTCTGTTTATTTACATCTTGCTAATATTTTAGACATTGAATGTCCCCTAAAGGTCTGTGCAAGAAAGGCTTGGTCCCTTTTGATGCTTTTGAGTGTTGATGGAGCTTTTAGAGGTGTGGTCTAGTGGGAGGTGTTTAGGTCATGGGGCCTGTGTCTTCCAAGGGAATTATGGGACCCTAGCCTCTCCTTTTCTTGCTTCCTGGTTTGTAAAGTGAGCAGTTTGCTTCTTTCCTTGAATCTACAGCAATCCTTTTGCCTCAGCCTCCTCAGGCTGAGATTACAGGTGTGTAATATCATGACTAAGGCCACCATGACTGGCCTTAACCTCTTTTTTATCTGTGTTTTACTGTTAGGGAACAATTTTCTACAACAGAACTGTGCTTTCTTGATTATGCTCCACATCTACCATTCTCACTATCTTCAACCACTTAGAGTGATCCTCAGCAAGAATATGTATAATGAAACCATGAAACGAAGCCAATTACCTTTTTTTTCCATTATGAAGATTATAATATCTGCAACAAATCCCATTTCTAACTCTTAGCATGTATGCTTGGTGCTTTCATCATTTGACTGGCCTTAAACTCCTGACCCTCCTGCCCCTGCCTCCCTAGTGCACCACTTGCCCAGTTTACAGTAGTATTTTAAATATTTGTGTTGCTGTTGGTTCTTGGTGACACAGTGCTTTGGATCACTCTGACATTTAATCAAGGTGAACAGCTGGCTCTTAGAGAATGCTTAGCAGGTAACCTGAGACCTGCCTCCCTAGATTTTGGCAGCATTCATTGATTAATTTGCTAAGATTTCTTGTCTATTTTATCTTGCCTTTACATTTTTTTTTTATTTTTCTAAGAGTTCATTTCACCACCGTGGCCTTGCTCATTATTTAATAATGAACAGTTACAAATTGTTTGTATGTTTTTGTAATTAGGATGGGATCGCAGTCGCTTACAAGATGGAGCTGACATTGTAATGACACGAAGTCAGTAGCAATTATGCCTAACAGGAAAATTAATTATGTAATCCCATCATCCCATATTTTATCTAGGAGATTAGATTTGGCTGCTAGCAGACTGCTTGGGTGGTCACAGCATGGTGTCACACCTCTTATTTGTGGCTGGAGCAGCTAACAAGGATGTTCATTGTGTCATCTGGGGCCATCTTTGATCACTTTATATGTATGTTTTTTTGTTTTGTTTTTAGCTTGGTTTTCTGTCTGGGACACAAAAACATTCTGTTCACTTTCAGTCTCAGAAGAGACATCCTTTGGCTTCTTTCCTTCCCTTTAAGGGACACGGAGCTCTGAATGGATTTTGATGTACAGCAATAACATTTTGACCCCGGTGTGTGCATTCTTACATCGTGGATCCACAGAACTTGTCTATTCATCTCTGGTACACCCAGCAGGCAGCAGGACGCACCTGGCTGTGCCTCCTGCAGTCCCTTGGTCTGAGCAGACTGCTCGGCTGTCCTGCCTGCCTCCTGCTACCTAAGGGTTTGTAAGGCACAGACAAGGCAGCTGCTTCCTTGACAGGTCCACTAGGCCTGGAGGGGCCTTGGTATGATCCAGCCACCTTCTCATCCTCTAGGTGTGGAGCTGATTCTCTGAGACGTCGTCGGTCCAAGAGCAGAGCAGAGGCCGCACCCCAAGTGCTCTGATTCTTTAGTTTTCTGGCTGTTGGCTTTTGATCTTATTCTCTTCTGTTTAAGAGGTAACATTTGATAAGCATAAAGGGACAACACTGTATTGCTCTAACCTCACAAGTCTGAGGAAGGAAGATACCGCCACGTCTTAAAATAATATCGCTAAGAGCATTGGGGAGCATATTCTTCTGGATTTTAAACACACATTAAAAAGTATCTCCAGAAAGCATACAGTTGCGTCTCTGATAGTTTTATATTTATTTCCTGGCCTTTCAGAGCCTTTCAGTGCCACGAACTCCACATTAACCTTGTTTTTAATGATGTGGAAAGTTATGTGGGATTCCACACTGTACTTAATCTACTCCCTATATGCACTTGGGCATTGATGTCATCTTTTGCATAATTGTAAGTAAGATGGCGGCAACATTGTTGCACCTTAATGTCTATTCTTTATTTTAAATTATTTCCATGGAGTTTTATTTGCCTCACATTTTAGTTCTTATATTTATCCCCTAAAATCAGGTTTGTGAGTAAAAAAAAAAAAAAAAAAATGAAATTAAGATTCTTTCCTCATGTGCCCATGGTTGCAGTTTATTCTCTGACTGTTGCCTCTAAATGCTACATAAGAACTGTCACTCTGGCCCTGAGAAATTTCCCATGAATAAGATGAAATAAGGGAATCATTTAGACACATGCTTCGGTTTGTGTGGTCTTCTGCCTCCCCTTGCCCTCCCTCCAAGCCCATGTTTTGCATAAAGCTTGTATACACCTTTGACTGTCTGTCTTGTACATTCTTGTGTCTGTCAGTGGCTTTCGTGTTTATTTGCATGGGAATTTACTGGGCCCTGGGCATTTAGATTCCTTCCTTGGGGAATTGTATATACTGCTGGCTCTTTGAGAACCGAACTGAGGAGCCCCAAGCCCATTTGGATGATGGCTCAGACATGTCTCCATAATAGCTTTCTTGGGCAGTTACTGTGTTAGTGACTTCATTCGTTTGTAGACCGTTGCCATTTGTGGCTCTCATCTGAACCCCAACCAGGTAACTTTTGTGTAAAGACAGGACACAGAACCAGGAAGTCTCAAGGCATAGGGCTGTTGTCTGTGGAATTGTTTGCATTGAAATCTGTTTTTCAGAGTATTAATGAGAACAGTATTAAATGTATCACAGGTGAGTTGGATAGGTCAGGCTAGTGATAGATTCAAAACTGGTTGTTTTGAATTATTAGATATGATCCATTATTCAATGATAGTAGTTAATATTTCAAAAGAAAAACCTAATGAAGGAGAAATTCAGGTGAGATGAGGAATGTGTTTAGGGCTAGAGAAGCAGGGAAATTTTGCTATATTCTCCTTAAAGGCGATGTGGCTTTTCTCCCAAGAGTACAGTTATGAAGTTAATTGAATTTCACACACAAACACACACACAGCTTTTGGCTTATTTCATTTAGTCTTAAACTTACCTGAGGAGAGATTGTGAAGAATTCCATGGTAGCCAAACAATAGTGAATTAATGCTTCTTACAAATGGTTTTATTTCCTTTTTATGATATTATTTGGATCACAACAAAGCACATGTCTTGGAAAAACGTGAGCTGGGAGACATTTCTGCTGTAAAGAAATGCCAACTACAGGGTAGCAGGATATTGCTTCTTGCGCTTGCCTTTTTTTTTTTTTTTTTTTTTAACAAGGATTTAGTTGCTGGACATTACTGGGCCCTTTCACTTTTGGAACAATATCTGCTTGGCACCACAATGTTTCTATCAGCTTTCAAGACCCCTCATTTCTCGAGGAAGCCTTGCTTTCCTTTGATAGAAAGTTTAAAACCATTTACAGTATTGATGTTTTCCTTCATATTTTGTTCTTAATAATATTTCAGCATATTGGATCAGCATCAGGACAAGGAGGTGACTCTGTTTGAACTTTCTACTTTTCTTTGACGAATGACTGGTAGCTAATCTAGGCCTTTTGGAAGCAGCAGTGGCTTCTGCTCCATTCCTGTCTGGGAGAAGCCTAACGCGTTGGAAGCAGGGCGCTCCACTAGTGCCTCCTTTGTCCCTTTCTCCAAGAGTCTTGAGTAATCTCCAGGAAATCTCTGGTCCCTGCCAGCCAGCAGTCTGCTTGTAAGAACTGAGAGAAGTTGGTATTTTTAAGTACCAGCTAGAAGCTGAGGGTTGGTAGAACGGCTGTGATAAGCTTCAGGGCGACCCTGGACCACTGGCAATCTCAGCTCACCCCTGACAGGCTCAGGCTGGCGGCTGCAGTAACACTGGAGAGAACCAACAAAACAGCACATGCCATGGATTTAGTTGCTGACAGGAAAGCCTGGGAAACCCACACTGAGGGAAATTGAGTTCCTTCTTTCTGCCTTCCTTTTTTAGAGGAATGAGATAATAATAAAATATGCTAGATTGATATGAGTGAGACATACACACACAGACTCTCTCTCTCTCTCTCTCTCTCTCTCTATATATATATATATATATATGATTGTAGTTTAAGAGTAGATATAAACATTTCATTCTTATGTAAAAGGCCAGTGAATATTGGATGTCCTTATTCCCTTCCCATAGACAGGCAACAGGCTGCTAGATTAGAGGCTAAGTGTTGTCAGGATCAAAATCTAGGTTGACCCTAAGCCAGCTGTTGCAGGGTATTTCCTGCCTCCCTTTCCAATAATTAATTCATAGAGCACTTGTTTTTCTAAGTTTTGTACGCCTACAGAGTACTTCGTATATGTGCATCTGTCAGTCATTAGCTATTCATGCAAATGCAGCATGTATCTAGTCTCTATAAATCTTTCATTTACAAGAGCCTGTACTCCTAGCATTTGGAGAACTGAAGCAGGAGAATGTCTGAAAGCTGGAGGCCATCCAAGGCTGCAAGACACAACCCTGTCTCAAAAAAAAAAAAAAAAAAAAACAGAACAAAATAAATAAAAACTTAAAAAAAAAAACAAACACTACACAGTATAAAAACAGTTAAGTACTTCAGGTGAGCTGGGGGTGTTGCTGAGTGGTAGAAGGCTTGATTACCATACATGAAGTTCAGGGATTGATCCAAGCACTATGCCTGGCGTGGAGAGGTGGGAGTGGGGGTGATACGTAAATGGAAAACATAATGTCCTAGTCTCTATTTTTCCTCTCAGAATGTAAAAATAAAATACATATGTCTATATGGGTTTAGGTTTTTTTTTTAATTAGATCATGATATTTCTATATAAAGAATAGTTCTTACAATTTTTTGTAATTTTTTATTTTTTGATATATAGATGACTATCAGTTGCAAATATTTAAATAAGATCTTAAATTATAGAAGTCACAATATGAATGGTTCTTAATTAGCTATCTTATGTCAATGGGCAAACATCATCAATCTGTTTCCCTTTGCTTCTGAACAAGATGACATTAAATTCCCTTGTAAATGACTACATATTCAGCCTTGTTTGTTTTGTGTTTGTAGATAAGGGTACCCACTGTACTGCTCCTGGTTCAAATAAAACCCTTTTGTGTTTAAGCAATGAATATTCTAAGTTTTTGTAAATACAGTTTATTCTATTTAAGGCTAGTCTATTCATTCCTGTTTTAATTTTAATTGAAAGAAGCTGATGAACTTTATTAAATGCCCTTTCACAGTATATGATTGTGAGCTTTTGCCTTTATTTTGTGGTGTAATAAATTATATTGATTAGATTTCCCAATAGTGAGTCATTTTTTTTAATTCCTAGAATAAACCCTAATTGTTTCTAATATTCAGTGTTTTATAATGGCAGTATTGAGATGGATCTGTAATTTTTACTATTGGTACTGTTGGGATTATACTTTTTCACATGATTTAAGAAAATTTTCATTTTTCCTCTTAGAATCTAAAATTATTTATAAAATGAAGAAAATATCTTATTTTTAAATATTAAACTATAGTAAACTACTAGACTCAGGTTGTCTGGAAGAGTAAAACCCATTTTTAATCACTGAGCTCTCCTCCTTCAGCCCTTCAAAACTTTTAAAAATGTATTTAATTTTAATTTTATGTACATTAGTGTGAAGTTGTCAGATCCCTTGGAACTGGCATTTCAGACTGTTGTGAGCTGCAATGTGGGTGCTGGGAATTGAACCTGAGTCCTTTGGAATAGCAGATAGTGCTCTTAACCACTGAGCCATCTCTGCAGCCCCCCTCTAAAACTTTTTTAGGGTTTCTCTGTGAAGCCCTGGCTGTCCTGGAACTTGCTCTGTAGACTATGCTGGACTTGAACTCAGAGGTCCTCTTGCCTCTTCCTCCCAAGTGCTGGCATTAAAGGTGTGAGTCACCAGCAAGCCAGGCTTGAAAGCAGGCTAGAGGCTGAAATTTGAAGAGAGTGAGTTGGAGGTGAGTCTGGCTACAGAGTGAGATACTGTTTAAAAAAACAAACAAACAAAAAGAAAAGGAAAAAATGCTTCCAAATGTATCAGAGTTCTTAAGCTTGGAGCCTTTTTCCCCCTCCTCTTTCCTGTGTAATCTAAAGTTTAAAGTCATTACCCAGAGTGTTTGTACTTATACTATTGCCATAATACCCATGGTATACATAATACCCCTTTTGTGTTTTTGTTCTTTTTTTGATCAAGCTTATAGAGGCTTATATGATTTGCTATTATTAAAAGACTAGTTAGTTACGCTAACCTTTTAGTTATCTTGCTTTTTATCTTTGTGTTTAGCCAGTTAAAATTCACTTTTCATTACTTTTGCCTGAAGTTTATTAAATTGACCATCCACCCTGCATCCTAAAACAGCGGCATCTAAGCCAAATGCTTTCCTGAGCTTTTCTCTGCACCTTTGTTTCAGGATCACTGACCCTCGGTTCCTTTCTAGATGTCCTGTGATTAAGGTACTTGCTTGGCCTTTGATCCTGAGGTTACTTGTGGCCAAGTTTCTCTTTAACTTATCTTTTGATACTCTGTTACAATATCTGCATGTATCCCAGAAGCTTCTCTGAGGGAACTTACCGAGGTTGACTTGAGTCCAAGTACATAGTTAATTTTTAAATCATGTCCGTTTGGGCTTTGTTTCTTTCTTTCTTTTTTTTTTTTTTTTTTTTTTTTCTTATTTAAATAGAGGCTCCATTTTTGTATTTAGTAAACCAGGCTTACTGGTTACATTGTTTCCACGTCCTTGTCTGTTGTTAGCTGTCAAATGGAGAAGAAAGTTGATGTCTCCTAATTGTTTGATTTCCACCTTTGGAGAGCTTTAAAAAATGCTTTACGTTTGTTTTATGTGTATGTGTTTTTTTCTGCATGTATGCATGCATGCCTGGCAGCCATGGCGGTATGGAAGACGGAAGAAGGTATGGGGTGCCCTGCAGCTGTAGCAGCAGATGGTGGTAAGCCAGCTTGTGGGCGTCCCCTGCAACAAGCGCTCCAGCCCCACCTGAAGGCCTCTTCTTGGACCCTCGTGCCCTTTGGCCTGGTGCACAGAGATTGATCACTTCAGCAGTGTCCCCATCCTGTGTCATGTGCATGCACATCCCTGTTTGTCCAGTTTTAGAAGGCGCCAGGGCTCCAATTTTGAAAATCGTCACCTTTTTTTTCTGTGACCTCAGCCCTCCACTTGGCACTTTTTTTCTCCTTTTGTTTGGTGTAAGTCTCATGTTTGTTTTAAGGAGAGCTGGGTCATCTCTCCCCTCCCACGTGACAGTTTTGTCTCTCAACAGAAAGTTCTGCCATTCTGTGCTGGCTGTGATAATGAATATATTTTTACATGATTGTTTCCAAGCTTGTCATATGTTTCACTTACCCCCACCGCTCCTGTGTTGATTTTGTCCTTCCCCTCTTGTTTGGAAAGGTGTGTTGTTTTTTATCCTGTTAGAGCATTACTAACTAGTAAAGCTTTTATTACCCGAATCAGATGCCAATATCAAATCACTGACTCTCCCTCCGTGATGCTCCGTAATCTCTCAGTCTCTGTAGTCCCCACCACATGTACCCCTGGGTCTGTCTCCAGAGCAATCATTTTCACTCCTGAATTCCGTGTTCTTACTCTTTGATCCTTTCATTGTTTCTCCTTAATCCTCTAAAATATAAATTCAGTGCTCAAGAACAGTAGATTTTTTTTTCTGTTCTATTTAAAAAACTAAACTTTCTAAATGAGAGAGAGAGAGAGAGAGAGAGAGTGTGTGTGTTCTCACTACTCTTCTATTTAGGTTCTTAGTGTAGTCGATTCTTCTTTGATGAGTACCGCCCACTGCAGCCCAGCTTGGTCGCTCTGCCCCAGGTCCTTGTGCTGTCTTCAGTGAGTCATGGTTTCTGTCGGGTTGCTCGTGGATCTTCTCAGAAGTCTCTCATGTTTCAAGAAGGGCCTGCTGGGTATCAGATGCCTGGTCAGGGCACAGATACCATGTTGTTGCAGAGCTGCTCTGTGCCCCTAAGGATGGGAAATCGTTTTGCCATCCATAGAAGCTATTCTCTGTTGAGTCCCGGGGTCATAAGAATGACCAGAGTCCAAAGTTGGCTTCCATTAAGATGGACTTCATGTCTGGTAGCCACAGAGATGTTAAGGACTGCCGAGGCTCCAAAAGCCCTAACCTCATGTACTACCTGGAAGTTCTTCAGACCACTTTCCTTGTTACTCCTTCAGAGGCAGGGCCAAGTGTAGCTCTGTAGGCCACTGTCTTCCTCATACAATTATCTGAACGTGAATTTCCTTTATTGTACTGTGGGGTGGAGTCAGAAAAAGGTACGGATAGCTACTTGCCACGGGTATGGCGTAGGAGTAAGGGCACACTGGTGGAGCACAGCTGCCCTCAGTGAAGCCTTAGGGTATTAGAATACTGGTATAAAGGAAGCATGATCCCGCATGCTTCTCCTTCAGAGGAGGCTACTTCTCACCCTAACCAGCACTTTCCCCGTTGCTCCAACATCACTCAGTACAGATACTAATATGTTCTCTCAATGGAATAATCTTTGTTAATAGCATCCATTATACGCCTGTAGGTGTGCGCACACTCGGGGAGAGGTGACATTTCCTCCTTTCACAGCTGAAAAACATGATTCAGAATGCCTAACCAGCTTGGCCCAAATTGGAGTGTGTCGTTGGCATCTTGATGCAGGTGTTTGTGACTTAGAGTTGCGCTCTATTTATACTAAATGGAGGTAGGGCACCCTGGAAAGGGCCTCAGCTCTAGGTCAAGCCCCTGTGTGCTCATTGTCATTTTAATGACAGTCTTGTCTTTGGAATTATTTGATGTATTTTTTTTGGTAGCTGTGGATATGCATGCCAAAAGCACCCCCCCCCCATGATTTAGTTTGATGTTGAAAATACTTTACCCCTGCACCCCAGTAGAAGTCTCCCCTTCTCCTCTTTCTGTTTGATGCATAGGTCTATTATTGCAACAGGGTACTATAGAAATAGCTCATGCCCTTGCAAAATTGCCACCACAAGTAAGGACCTGGAAATTTTTGCTCTGCGTGTATGTCACAGGATTTATTAACTACTGCCATGACAACTATAATCTGCTGTACACATGTTATGTGTATATGTGTGGGCACGCACATGCCAAGGTGCACATGGTGGAGATAAGAGGATAAATCTGTTCACTCCTTCCATTATGTGAATCTTAAGAATTGAGTTTATATTATCAGGCGTGGTGGCAAGCATCCCATTAGCCTAAGGCTTTAATTTTTTTTTCCTCCGTGTCTGAGACAATGTGTTGGATCTAAATAAGTATTTTCAAGTCGCTTCTAGTTCCTTGGTACATTGTAATATTGTATCAACTCTAAAAGGTACAGGTGCCTGCAACCTATTAATGAAAGAGCTGTCTGCACTGGCCGTTTGAGGTTCAGCCGTTTTTCCAGCAGAGTGTCTTAGCCTTGCTAGCTTCTGATTCTCCCAGTAGTCCAGCTGCATGTCCCACAGTATGTGGAGACTTACTTTGTGTCCAAGATGACCAGTATTTGCAGGCAGGACCACTGCCTTTGCTGCCATGTTTTCCTTGGTTATTGCATGGAGCACCATCATTTTTTTCTTTTTTTAATGAAGCATTAAGGTCCGTTTACACAGTGATAAATAAAGTAATTACTGTAGCGATGGCATTCTGCCTAAGTCATCTTGAAAACTGAATGCAAAATCTTTTTAATAGCTCCATAATGGTCTCTTGAAGTGTTACAGATTTTTTATAACGATAGCTGTAATATAAGTGCCATTATTTACTGCGAGACTTGAACATTTTGACCATTTACACGGTACTTGTCTATCTCCAGCTGAGCTGAGTGTGTGTCACCGCAGCACTGCAGACGTGTGCATCCTGGCTTCTACAGCCAGGCGGCTGCCAGAGGCAGTCTTGGCCAGGAGAGGAAAGCCACATCGCATCACTTGCGATGATCAGACCGTGTCGGGTCCGGCTCCATGTTTTCATGTAGGACGTTTATTGTTGTTGTTTTTAAATCATCTTTTTTTGGCAAAATGGAGATTCTGTTTTGGGAACTCCCGAGTTGCTGCCCAGTTTGATAGTATTATATAAGAAGGCACATTTCTTGTGTTTTCTGATTACCCATTCTTTGGAACAGTCCAAACAAAGAATACTACAATAATAAAAGGGGGAAGGAACTTCCCCCTTCTTCTTCAACTCTTCTTGTGTGGTGTCATTTGTGTCCTGATGAAATTCATGAAAGCATCTTAAAGTGGCATATCTTCTCAGCAGCCTCCTCTTGCCAGGTATCAGATACATGAGAGGTGTGTGTAGGACACCACTGTGTGGATTCATATTTTCTTGGTAGCAACTGAGCCTGGAGAGTCTGGCTTCCATGCTGACGGAGGGGGACTGGGCCTGTTTTACACGTTTGCAGGGCTGTGTCTGAGGTGAGCCTGGCTCTGGCTTTCCCACGACTACACGTTTCTAGAGCACACACTTTGTCTCCTGTTAGGTGTGCATGGTCTAGCTTGTTGATTCTTCTGGAGAGCGCAAACGTTGTTGATGGGAACACTCGGTGCATTGCATCTGATTTCTTCTCCTGGTGTCTGCATTAGCAATAAATAGACACTCCATTTGCATATTTAACACCCCTCTCCCTCCAGCCCACACCTCTCCACTCCGGGATTAGCTGTTCATTACTTGAAGCTTTTGTCTCTTCGCTGGGATACAACTTTTCTCCTTATTAATCAGCAGAAGTCACCCAAAATGGTGTTGTTTAAAAAGGAATAGAGAAACATTCACAGGTGGCCTTCCTGGGTACTGCTGTTTCTTGTTTGTTTTCTTCCGGTTATACATCCTTTATTCATGTGTGAGTGTGAGTGTGTGTGTGTGTGCGTGCGCGCGCGCGCACCTGCCCGGAACTTTCTGAAGTAAAAATAAATTATTCACATGCTAAACTTTTCATGCTTCACAGAATGTTGGTATGTATATGGGAATGCTGTGTTCAACACAGGAGTAAAGACATGGTAAGAATGATGTAAAGTATTTCTCGAGATAACAATACTAGAAAATACTCAACCAATTCAAAAATTTTCAAGCTATGTTTTTAGATGGCAAGAAATTTTAAGGTGAATTCCCATGGTGCATGCTCACGTGGGTCCAGATCATTGGAAATCCTCTTTTACACATACCTTTTAAACTTTCATTCCGATGTATGTGGCAGAGATTTGTTGAAAAATAATTATTAAGCCTGGCGGTGGTAGCGCACACCTTTAATCCCAGGACTTGGGAGGCAGGGGCAGGTGGGTCTCTTATTAATTAATTGAAGGCCAGCCTGGGCTATATAGAGAAAGCCTGTTTTGAAAAAGCAAAATTCATGTAATATATAAGCTAGGCATTTAAGACTGAACAGGTCTGTGATGTGTAGTATACTCACAGTATTGGGTCAACCACCATTTCTAGTCCCCACAGAGTTTCATCAGCACAAAAGGAAACCCCCTATGGAGTGCCTCCTGTTTCCCCATTCTCTAACGCAACTGCAAAACACCAGTCTGCATTGTGTTTCTATAGATTGTTTTGTATGTTCTATACAAATGCAGCCATCTATCATGCACGATCCCGTGGCCTGCTGTTTTTAATGCCTTACCTACACTGTAGCAGGCATAGGGCCCTAATTGCTTTTCATGGCTGAATAGTATTTTATTATGTGAACATAATGAGTTTTGCTTATCTGGAAGATCTGCTCTTAATTGCATACATCCAGGACCTTGGACGTCTCTGTCTTTGTTCTGGGATAGCTGGGGGATACTGTGTGTGGGTGACTGGCTCCTCTCTGTCCCCTTCCCTCTCTGAAACCCCTGAATCCCGCTGACACTTAGAGAAAGGGGAAGAAGACCTTGCAGGTAGAAGTGAAAGTACTTGAGAGAGAAGGATATCCAGCGTTGGGTGTGATCACTGTGGTCTGGGCTGATCTTACACACTCGGCTGGAGTGTTTGCCACACTGCAGCACCGTAGCAGTTCCTTCCCCCATTGGACGCCTCGCTCTTTCAGCCTGCGTGCCCTGGCACCCAGTTGTTGTCGATTCAGTACCACTCTTGGTGACCATCCTGAAGACCTTGGTGGTCCAGTTAGGGCACGACTAACAAGTGCGTGTTGCTGTGCTACAGAGGAGTATGCGGTGGGCACGCACGCGCTTCACCTGGGAGAGGGCCGCCTCCAGTTCTGTTCAGTGGCTAGGGCAGGGAGAAAGGCATTTTGCATAGGTTCAGGTCTGGCTGGAGCTGCGTGTTAGGAAAAAGAGCTAGGACAAGAGCAAGAGTGAGGCTGGCCTAGGAGGGCATCTTTAGTCTTCAAAGATATTCCCGAAGAGCTTTTTCTCTGAACCAGAATTCCCCTAATTCCTTACTTCCTAGGCTTAAATTGAACAGTAATAACTTGTCCATCATCCCAGTGATTTAGTCCCATCAGGCTTTCCAAATCCCTCGAAATTTCTTTCCTATCCCATGAGTTTTGCTGAGCAAAAGACCCCATTTCCAGTTATCTTTGTTCTAATTCCTACCTCTCACTTTTCCTCAATTTTGTGCTTACTGGATTATGCTTTAACCAAATAAGGGTGAAGCACATATTTTGAAAAATTCCAATTTTATGAATGATTTAACAAGAACTTTGATGCATTGGGAAAAAAACAGTCATTTCATACTTTACTTTTTTTTTTTTTTTTGCTTCCTGCAGTAAAATCATACACTTACATATTATTGACTCATGTATGTACAAGTCATTATATAGCTAAAAGAGCCGATATGCCTTTTGGGCGCTTGAGCAGTGAAGAAAAACTGATTTCACACAGGGGTATGAACAGGTGATTCCTGCAGCCTCTCGGATCCTCTGAAGACAAACTTTTCCATGGAGGAAAAGGCGAATTTATTATCCATTAGAGCCACATTTAGGGAGACATTAGTGCTGTTAGCTCTGGGAATGAAATTGCCCTGTACTTCCTTCTGCCCTTGCAGCAGCAGGGAAGGAGCTCTGGCTTTGTGGCCAGAGGCCTCTGTGTTTCCTTGAGAGTGTCGCTCAAAATCTCTGGGCTTCGGCCACCACCAGAACAGGGGAAACACACCAGTTTGTTCCGAGGAGTATACCGAACGTTGTAATGACTCAACTGGCAGAGCCAAGAGCAGGCCTGCCCTTGTGGGTATGCGTATGTGATTTGAGTAGAATGGAGGGCTGAATAATGTATTTCTTGATTATTTATCTCTTTGGGGCGATAAGGATACAAACTGGCATTCTTGCGGCACCCTCTTAGCCCTCTTTTCAGTTTTCACAGTGCTAACTTCTACCTGTTGTGGTGGGAAGTGAGCGTTGCCACTGTTCTCAGAGGCATTAGAACAGGACCATCTTAAAGTGCTATGATCATCTTGCACCTGTAATTCAGCGCCACGTCAGTTACTTTGTTAATTCAGCGTCCTCTGAGAAGCCGAAACGGGGGCTCACTTACCCACGCCCCAAGTTCTTAGTGCTATTCCTAGAAAGACTCCAGCCAGCCAGCCGCAGCATTCCAGGGCCACCTGGTGTGAGTGGAGCCCCTGGGACACTCCCCCCACACCTCCCACTCTAGTAAGATGTCCACCCTCCTAGTGACACCTGGCCAGCAATTAGAAAACCAGATAGGTCTTCTCACAGTTCACTGGGATCCATTTATTTTCTCATCTGTATTTGTTTTCTTTGCATTCTCTGGATCATTAGCTATAAATAGCTACGTTTTACATGCATTCTTAATGTAATCGCTTAATAGCTGCTCTCTGGGAAGGAAGGCTCTGGTATTACTGTTTTTCTTTGGTTAGATGAATTTGGGGCATAGATTTTTTTTTCCTTCTCTCTCTCTCTCTGTCTCTCTCTCTTGTCTCTCTGTCTCCCCCCTGTTCCTCTTGTCCAGGCTGGCTCTAATTCCATGCCATGACTATGTTTGGGGTTACACCCTGGGAAGGAAGCATGTGTCGATTCGGGAAGCATAACTGGTTGGGCTTTGTTTGAATTGTTATTCACATCTTCCTCAAGATTTTGAAAAATTGAAACCAAAAACCTTTTCTTCCTTAAAACTAAAAGCCTTTTAAGATGAAAAATACAATGAGTTTTAACAGTTTTGAATAACTCAGAAATACTGTTTTATTGTTGACAGTCAGCTGTCCGCTTACATCTTCTGCTTGTTGTGTTTAAGGGAAAAAAAAACCCGATAGGATTTACTGTATTAAAATCTTTGATTCTTAGTTAGAATAGGATGCTGCCACGGTAGAGAACAAGAGAACAGGAACTCAACTTTACCCTTGAGCCATTGTTTGCTCTGGCGATGGGCATAGTGTGCCTGCAGGTTAGGGCGCCCCCTGTTGGTGCTGTCATGATAGGGCAGAGGTGGGGAATGCATGTCTCACCTCCTAAGTCAGAATCCTCAGCATCGCTTGAATATTTGTGTGTGGGGTGACTGTTCTGAAGAATGCTGCCGCGTAATAGAAATTCCCAGAGTTCTTCAGTCTGTGGACAGCAGCTCACACAACTAGATGGTGCCTTGTGCCTTCTGGCAGTGAGGTAAGCCTTGAGTTGATAGGAAGACAGACTGGTCAACGCTTCAAGCTAGACTAATCCCCTAGAGGACACTGGGCTTTGGGACCAGTTGAGTCATAAATGCTCCCATCTGAACTCTCTACCTTCCCTCCATCCTTTCATCCATTAGGTGAGCCTAGTGTCCAGGAATTTCTGTTGTTTTCTGCTGTTATCCAGGTTGGCTTCAAACTCCTGGGCTCCAAAGACCATTCTCCTCATCGTCACCAGTAGCTGGGACTATAGACATGGGTAATTGTGTCCCTCCTTGAGATCATTTTAAGTAGAATTTTGATTTCCATTGACTCCAGGTCCCTTTTCTGAGGAAAACAGTCCGATGCCCTTCCTACACTGGCATTATGCAAGAGGAGTAAGATGTGAAAGCACAGCCTCTCGCATTGCTCACATTAAAGTATTTAGACAATGTGAAATGGCAGTATTTGTTTCAAAACAAAAATAATGTTTGCTTACTTGATCTCCTGTGTTTTAACTCTTTTAAAAATTAAGTTTTATTCTTTGAGATGATCATTAATTACATATTTCTCCCTTCTCCTTTCTCTCTCCAAACCCTCCTTGTAGTCTTTGAAATTTGTGACTTTTTTTGGGTTGTGGTGGTGGCACAAGCCTTTATTCCCAGCACTTGGGGGACAGAGGCAGGCGGATCTCTGAGGTGAAAACCAGACTGGTTGACAGAGTGAATTCCAGGACAACCAGGGCTATACAGAGAAACCCACATGACAGCTTCCACAAAAAATATTTGTGACCTTTTCTATTAATTGCTTCTGTGTGTATGTGTGTGTCTAAATACATAAATACAATCTGCTCAGCCTGTGTGATGTTATTTTGTATATATGTTTTCAGGGCTGACCATCCAATATAAGTCTTTTTTGCTATAGAAGCCTTTAGAGAGAGAGAGAAAAAAAGCAAATTTAAGTATGTAAATACTTCATCCAATTTAGTGGAAATTATTAACCTTTCTTTGTAAACAAATAGCTGACTGCCCTGCATGGCCTGTAGCTGACATATCCATGAAGGGACACACTGAATATTACTCAAATTATTTAATCCCTGCACACATTACCACATCTAGCCATTTTGCTATAATGAGTACAAGATCTTTTAAAAAATAATGCAAGCTATCTCATATTCCCAGCCTGTCCATGGGCTTCCTTTGATGCCTTTTCTGAACAGACTGGGGTTGTATACCCTAACCTGCACCCAGGGGGCCTTTTACACCGTCCATCTAGCAACAGATCTTCAGGGGAGAAAGGAAAAAAAGCACATGTCATCATCGTTTCTTTCTTTTAGGTTTGGAAAGAATATATCCAACAAATCAAATGCTCTCAGAGTCACAGCATGTCTCACTTCTAGTAATTAAAACTGAAGCCCAAATTGAATAAGAAATAATTTTTTATTGATTGCTGGCGTTTGTGAAAAAAGTTTAATTAGACCAAGATACAGAAGGAACTTACTGGTGCTTTCATTTAAGAGACACTGCTGACATGGTTATTTTCTGTATCTTATTTTGCCCAGGAATTTATGATTCTTTCTCACTTTCTTCCAAATATGCCAACAGCAAGCCTGCATTCATTAGCCATAGCTGTCTTGTCTTTTGTTTTTAATTGTAGATGGTATATGTTTAAGGTTTTTATGTTGTTTATTTTTGCACAGTTTCTTTACAGTGATGAAGAATTCCATCCTTTTCTGTTTGCTTGTTTATTCCTGTGTGTTCACCTTTTTTGTCTCTGTGGAAACCCTAGCCCAAATCCATGTCCATAGGGCTTCATGTTTAGAATTAATGGTGGGCCAGACTGCAGCCTCATTTATTGAATGTCACTGCTGGGATTAAAAGTCAGAGGAAGAGATGGTTTGGGCATATATTTTTATTTTATTTTTTAACTTCAGGACCCTTTGATGACAATAGTTCAGAGGTTACAGTGCCAATATTATGTGAAACTTATCTATATGCATTAGGGTAGACAAGAGAATGAACAGTTGTCACATGAGAATTCCCAGTTGTGTCATCCCGGTCTATTTGAGTGTTTAAAGTTCGAGCCCTGCTACTCGTCATGACTTTATTTAGTGGCTGACACTGACCAGCCTTGCTGGTAAGCACTGGATCATCACTGTATGTGGAGTGATGAACAGTACCCATGGCACTGTTGTGTGTCATTGCCTTGTCCATCTGTTCTTTTTCCTTTGACATGCCAAGTGTGCCGATCAGAAAGATGACTGACACATACTGCTGCTGCTTCTGTCCTGTCTCCAGTGTGCTGCGGATGAGAGCTTCTGTGAGTGTCTGTGGAGTTCTTTTCTGTATGCTGTCCTCCGTCCCCTCTCTCCCTATGTGCACCTTGTTCTGGCTCTAGCCTCCCCTGTTTCCTTCGGGGGTCCTGAAATCCTCCGAAAAGAGCAGACTACATATGTAGATGTGGTATGGATTGATACATGCCGTGTATACTCAGTATGATGAAAGAGCCATAAGAATAGAGTTTGTAGGAGTGAGCCAAAGATTTATATATGTTGATGTTCAAAAAAACCAAAGGTAAAGGTAGACCATTTCTCTGATCCAGGCCCAGAGAGATCACCTGTGGGCCCTGAGCCTCCTGGAAGGCATGGATCCCAGGCTTGACCTTTCATCTAGGAATAGGCAACAATTTATGTAAGGAATTTGAGCATTTTCAGCAATAAAAGATAGGGAAAAACCTTCAGGTCAAGGTTGAGCTTCGATTTCTGACTTACTTGTTTTCATTATTGGCAGGTGTTAAAGAGCTCAGGGTATTCTAATCAAGGGTTTGCTAATCAAGTTACTGATGCTCAGGCCATTCCGCTTACTCCTTCCTTCCTTCTCCTGAGATACTGCCATTAAAAGAAAAAAAAAAAATGACAGTCATTTCATTTTTTCCAACAACGTGGGAGTAGCTTAAGGTCCCCCTTCTAGTGGTGTGTTTTCAGTAGTTAGGGTGAGGGAGAGATAAGCTTACACAGCTGAGCTCAAAGAGAATAAATTTATCACTTCTGTTCTCATACACACACTGAACTCTCCAGAGAAACCTCCAAACAGCGAACAAACAGAGTTTTTCTTCAACTAAGTGCATGGGTTTTTGTGAGGTCTGACTGCATGACATCTACGAAATAATTGGAGAGCTTTTGAGATACAAAAACACCTTCATCTATAAGAGATCTTTTGACTTAACACAATTGTGAAATAAATCTTAGGCAAAATGCTGATTTAGATTTTACAGTCTGTCTATTAAGTTTTAGAATATCCCTGGAAAAGAGCAACCTTCTAACTTTCTAAAAAATATGTGTATGGTTGTTTTGCCTGCATGTACTTGTATATCTATGTGCCTGGTGCCCAGGGAGTCCAGAGAGGGCATCAGATTCCCTGGAGCTGTGAGCTGCCTTCTGGGTGCTGGGAACCAAACCTGGGTTCTCTGCTCTTCATCACTGAGCCATTTCTCTCTAACCTCTTCCTCCCCCCACCCACCCCCCGCCAGACAAAAACTGTTTGTTTGTTTGTTTGTTTGTTTGTTTGTTTTTTCAGACAGGCTCTCACTATGTAATTTCTGGCTGCCTTGTAGCTGGCTTTAATAGACCAGGCTGGCCTAAAACTCAAGAGTTCTTCCTGCTTCTGACTTCCAAGTTCTTGAGCACTGGAAATTAAATGCCCAGCTATCATTTTTGCTATGGATTAATATTGAAACCAATAACATTTGTGAAGAGTCAGAGTGAATGGAGACTTCAGAAGGCCACTTTGTGTGGCATGCAGGGCCGTGGATAGAGGGATGATACTCATGACTTGGTGGGGATCCTAAGTCCTGACAAGAACTGACCTGTTTTGATGGGTTAGACTGTGCTTTTCAGTGGGGATGATGCTTACGGCTCAGTGGTTAGAATCTCTCTGTCTCACCCTGGCTGGATAGCACCAGGGTGATTTGTGACTCAAATGAGTTAATTTTTGTGTACATAGAGCCATGTTGGAACATCAGGGTCAAAGAAGCTTTTCTCACACCGACATGCTCATCTATTGAAGGTAATATTGATGGGATTTTTATTTCTGCTCATCTGGGTACCCAGGAGAAATTAGAAATTGTTTAACCATTTTTATCCCCAGCTTCTATACCCCATGCATTTTATTGTTGTACTTGAGTTCGCTCATGTTCCAGATGTAGGGTTCGTGTGTGTGTGTGTGTGTGTGTGGTGTGTGTATGTGTGTGTGTATTCCCATCCAGACAACATTGGGGGCTGTGCAAACACCTACCTTACTAAAGGTCGGACAAGGGCTGCTGTTTTCTGGGAAGTTAAACCTTGTGAAAATCTGCCTAAATAAAGAAGATCAAGGCCTCTGTGATCATGAGTCAAGTCAGTTTCCCAAGTAAAAGGAAAAATCAGCTGACCTATGGTGCCTCTTACTCTAATTAATGACAGCCCAAGCGAGCAGCATGTGAAAAATGTGACACTCCAGTCGACTTGAACTGTCCTGTAAGCCGTGAGATCCTTGAAGGGTGCAGATCAGCATTTTCTTCTGCACATAAGATCCACACTTCTCCTCTGAGGAGTCCTGTACGGGTGCTGTACGGCAGGCACACCCTTAAGATGAGATCAGGCCAAAGGTGACAGGAGCTCATCCGAGCTTCCCTCTCCCCAAAGACAGGCTATGCCCCACCCTGATAGGAACTAACTGATAGACAGCAACTTCTGGCTGAGGCTCACAGTCCAGCCAGGTTGATCTGTTAGAATTTTGGTGGCTCTAAGAAGCCTGCTTCTTGAGTATGGGTAGAGCAGATCATAGGGCTGCAGTGGATGTCTGAAGCCATCTTGTGATCAGGAGGGAACAGTTCCTGTGGGGAGTGGGCAGACCAGAGCATCCACTCAAGTTTCCAGGGTTCGTCCTCAGCCTTTTCAGGTCAGCTGCTGTCCCTTCTCTCTGCAACTTTGGTGACTGCACCTAGGATTCAGGTTATATACCAACATTCCAGTGGCTCAGATTTGGGGCCCAGAACAAGACAGAGTTTAAAAAGTGGGACTACCTTCAAAGATGTTGTCACCCATCATGGAGGAATCATAACATCTCTGCTTCCAGTTGCAAAACTGCAAATCTTGACTAAGGAGGTTGGGAATCTTATACTTGAGAATAGTTTCCATATCACTCAGTTGTGAAAATGAGGGAAATTCTGGTACATGTACAGTGTGGATGGACCTCATGGTCACAATGCTAATGAAATAGCCAGTCACCAAAAGACACATCCTGTGATTCCATCAGGACAGAGCCAGCAGCTACAGAACGGTGGCTGCTGGTGTGTGGGGAAGGCAGACGTCCACAGTGTTTCTGTTCTGCCAAGTGGAGAAAGTTGTAGAGGTAGATAGATGGTAGTGATAACCGAACACTAGTGTGGACTGTTTAGTACTGCTTCGTTTCCTATCTAAAGATGATCAGAATGATTGGCCTTGTTGTGCTACATTTCAACACAATTAAAACAAGTAAACATAAAAAGGAGAGCATGATAGATAACGTTCAGCTGCCCGTTGGCCGTTGGGTCAGGGAAGCTGGGACAGGGTCTCACTGGCCCATTCTGTACACACTGACTGAGTAGTCTGGGACTGAGTTTTGGCTCTACCTGGCACATTGATGCGTGAGGGTAACACCTGCCTCTTTCCCAGCATCAGCCCTCTAAAGGAACCTCTCTGGTAGCTTGTGCCAGGCCTTCCCTGGTGCCAGCCCTAGCTGGAAGATTACCATATACACACCTGGCTTAGGCCAGGTTTCCAGGGAGGCAGGCCTTCAAGGGGCCTGGCCTCGTCTGTTTCCACAGTGCCACAGTGACAGAATGTTACAGATCTAAACTTGTTTTCACATTATAATCACTCCAGGAGTGTTTTTAGTGCCAAGGTGGGGCAGCCTCCCTCCCTCCCTCTCAGATGGACTGAATCACCCTTTCTGGGGGTGGGACAAGGCATGAGTTTGTGGAAAGCTGGTAAGGACCTTCTGTAAGCAGGTGTGGGGATCAAAGCACTATGCACTGTTCTCTAGTCTCAGCCTGGGCCACCACTACCACAGTTACGGCTTCTTCGGAGTGTCCTAAAGCCCCACCTGAGATAGACACTCTTGGGAGGAGTGTTGGGTTGGATCTGCTGCCGGGACTCCTAGAACAGCAGTGGCTCAGTGAGCGAGGGAAGCCACTGGGACGCTGGTGTGAGGCTGATGCTGTGGGGCTCCCAGTTAGAGTCCCTTGAGACATGTTCAGGCCCACCAGACTAGGTTCCAACCCTGAACTTTCAGGGCTGCACACCTGATGAGCTGCCTCGCTCTCCCCTGCGCCACAAATGCCGCTGGAGAGCTGCTGGCCTGTTGAGCAAGCTTGTGCCAGTCAGGGAGCCCTTCGATAGGAAGACAGCAGATGGTCAGAAGAGTACTTACCTGCTTAAGCGCGATTCCAAGCTTGTGCCAAGTACTCAGCCGTCTTTCTGCCTTTAATCATGGAGACTTTCTGAATCACATGTAATTGGATGCCCTTCAGGCAGCTTTTGACTGGCTCTGGCTTTCTCTCTAGGTGATTTTCCCTTAAACCCCTGGAAGGAGAGGGCTAGTGGACAAGAGAGAGGTTTCTTTAAAAACGAGAGATAGTACTTTACAGTCCACATAATATTCCACATTGCATAGTGCTTTTAAGAGCCACTTCCCCAGCCCAGGCTTAAGCCTGTAGCTGTTAAGGAAAACAGGTAGGCATGTGAACGTCCACCCTCACTTGAGCATTGGTATTGTCTTCCTCACCTGTACTCGCCTAATGGCATGTCAGTGTGTAATGATGTGGTGTGCCTTAATAATGACCTTACAGCAGTTACTTAGCCTGTGTCTTGCTCGTCTGATGTTAAAAGGGCCCACGTCTTAAACCCTCATGTCCTAGACTGGTCTTCCTGGAGGAGAGCATAGGTTGGTGCTCTTGTCTCAGGTCTGTGTCAAGCTGTTTTTTTCAGAGCTGGACACAGGTGTTTAGAAAGACTTCTCACCGAAGTGCTTTCGGGATTTCTAATGTCTTGCTGTTTTTTCGACCTTGTGTGGTTTCTGGTTTCACAGAAGGCTTTGTTTCTCGGTTTTGTTGCTGCTTTCAGCCTTGCCCTATAATCACTGGGCGCCAGGGAGGGCTGTGGTCTCTTTCCCAGGGTGCTGTGCCAGCCCACATGTGCCACCACAGCAGCAGGAGGCTGGGAGGGGGCCAGGAGGGGCCAGTGTTGGAAAACACAGGAGAGTGCCTGTCAGGCCTTTGTTTGGGTTCTGAGCTTACCCCGGAAGGGAGGCAGGCATTCCTTGGAGCTGCTCCCTTTGGCTTGCTTTAAATGGGCCATTCCTCCCATCATGTGACACAAGCTTAAAGAGACTAGGTAAACATGCCTTACAAGGTTAAAAGTAGGGGTCAGGAAGGATCCTTTCTCCATTTTTAGGGATGTAGGTTGTGGGTGGGCAAGGTCCTTAGTATTCTTGAACTTCCTTTGCAGCCTGAGGATGACCTTGAACTTCTGATCCTTCTTCCTCTTGAGTGCTGAGATCACAGGCAGGTGCTACTCTGCCCAGTGTATGTGGTGCTGGGATTAATCCCAGGGAGACAGGCAAGCATTCTACCAACCGAGCTCTGCCTGAAGCCCCATTGCAAACCCCAAAGAAGGATGGAAGAGAGTGAGGAGCTCCTAGAGTCCCCAAGAAAAAAAGTGATGATTCAGGGCACAGCCTTCTGTGTGGCTAACACAAGGATGCCTTAGCTTCCTCCTGCATCAAGGAGTGATGGTGGCCAAGGCAAATGCCTAGGGTGCAGGTGGCTTTGGAATCTCAGGCTGAACATCACAGTGATGGTACAGCTTCTTGTGGCCATTGTAGCAGTCTGGATGAAGTTGTGGTGGTCAGGAATGTAGCTGTAACTACACAGTCCTGGGGCATGAGTAGTAAACCACAGGCTGGACTCCCAGTGGATGGGAAGGTGGGCCCAGAAAACCAGCTGATGGAGAGAACAGTATTTTAGCGGAAGCAAAAGGACTCAGGTATACACCAGGACTGCAGATGTCCACTTTGGGCACAGAGAGAAGCAGCTTGGGAGTACTGTGAAACGGTGTTTCTACAGAGGCTCCACATGTGGCCAGGTGTGAAAAGACTGGTAGTCAGAAAATAAAAAAAAAAGGAAGTGGACTTTCTAAAACTCCTATTTTGGGTGTGTGCAGGCATGGGTTGAACACCTGCCTCATGACAGCTAGACATTGCTACGGGAGCCATGCAGAGCCTGATGGGAGCAGATTGTGGACCGCTCTGGTAGAAAGAACCAAGAGCAAACAGGTCCTTGAAACTGCCACTTAGTGGGCATCGTGGCCAGTCAGCATAAGAGCGACTGAGAGAAATTGAAGAGCTACAGCTGCAAGCCTTGCCCATCTGCTTATGTTGACTTAGCTTCATTCCCATGGTTCTTCTCTAAGCTATGGGCTTGCTTCATAGTCACTTACTTGTCCTTGTTTGGAAGGTGCCTGGCTACACAACCATTTCATACATGAGAAAACTGAGAGCCAACGAGGGGTGTAGTTTACTCAGTGTTCACATTGGGCATATGGTTCAGAAACCCAGCTTGGCCAGTGGCTCAGAGACTCTTTAAACTGCTGGTCCCTTGATGAGGAGCAGGAAGACGGGCCGTCTCAGAGGAGAGGAGAGGAGAGGAGAGGAGAGGCCTGGGATGGACCTGCTCTATCTTCATGATGTCCTTGCCTGGCTCTCTGTCTCTGGGCAGTGTGCGGCCTTGGTGCCATGAGTGTGTGTCTCTCTATGGGAGAGACCTTCTCTATGAAGGAGAAGGTTATCTGGCCCTGTTGCAGCTCACCTCTTCACTCACACTGTAAGCTCCTCCTTCCCAGGAGCCTCTGAGTAGTTGCCTTAACGTGTGAGCTGGCCTGTCACATGCAGCAGATCTCTGGTAGTGACCTTTTTCTTATGACAGGTCTCCGTAGCCTCTGTGGAAGTTAGAATATCCATAGCTCCCTGTCTTTTACAAACAACGGAAAAACCCATTACCAGCCCCCAAACCAGCTGCCTTTCTTCTGATGAATAGACAGCGAACCTCGAAGAGCAGCAGAGGAGTTTCCCGCCAGCACTCCGGGAGTGCATAATACGTTTTCAATAAGATTAAAAATTATGTATTATTCTCCGTAGCATCTCCGTCGGGTCATTGAGTGTGCTCTCATTCAGTGCTGTGTGCTCAGTACGAGGTAGTAACATCTATTCAGCGTGCAGTACATCCACTTTGTTCAAGAACAATGTATTCAAGGTCAGTGTGTTTTGGCTCTGCGACAGACTTCTGGAAATTCCCAAGAGCATAAGTTTTTTTTTTTTTTTTTTTTTTGCACTGGTTATGTAATCCAGCACAAGTGATTGTGTGGCAGAAATCTCTTGTAAATGACTTTTAAAATGCAGTTGACCCTAAAATTTTGCTTTGAAGAGAGTGGCTTAAGATTTGTTTTTTGTTTTGTTGTTTTTTGTTTTGTTTTGTTTTGTTTTTCAAGTTCCTCCCAGGGTTTAAGGCAGGCTCTTTTCCTTTATTTGATTTTGTTCAGGAATCCTCTGTGAATGCTGTTGTGTAGGAAATGCCATTCACTACACCCTTTGCTTCAGAGGGTAAGTGTTGCTTCCCCCTCTGCACAGAGCCTGCCCCAGGAGAGACTGCTCCAGTGAAGTCCAGGTTGCTCCACTGGCAGGTAGCAGGGTCGTGAGCTCAACATCTCACCTGTACAGAGATTCGTGTCTGGAGCTGCACATTTCAAAACCTTCCCTGGTGCAGCTCCGCTGTCCCACAGCATGGGTCTCTTCCCTCCTGGTAGGCTTCAGTGACACATTAGCACATGACCAAAGTTACTCCCTTGGAGGAGGACATCCCTTCCACCAGAGCTAGGGCAGAAGCCAGAGCATAAGGACCACGTCTGTCCAGGAGAGGGAACAGGCGAGCAGGCTGGGTGTCGGGATGTCCCGGTGGCTCCAGGGGTAGGGTCTTCGTGGCAGTCTGAGGTGCATATTTCGTGTGGCCGTTGAGGGCCTCCTGGCTGTTGGAGGGTCCTGCATGGGAGATTAGGCACCCCCTCACAGCCTTTAATGTTACTTGTTCAATTGGCTGAGGATGGAATCAGCTGGAATTCATTCAATGTGTGACCACAGGCATTCCTGTGTGTTGAGTGTTCACATGCCAGACACTTTTTCTAAGTGCTTTATAATGTATTATCTCATTTAGTATTGCTCTGTAGTAGAAATCGATTGTCAATAAGATCACAAGGTGCCTGTGTAACCTCCTTGATAGCACCCTCTTAAGCACCTTGAGTTTCATAATTTCCTATTTACAGACGAAATTAACATGCTAATTACAAATCATTCCCTACTATTCACTCAGGCAAGCTAGCTCCTTAAGGATCTCCTTAAGGTTTAGATGGATAACTTAATTGAATTGCTTAATGTATTTAGAAGTGATAAAACTGCATTTCTTTTTAATTATATAATCCAGATAACAAGGCGTTAGTCTAATAGAAAAGGTTCAGGGCATCTGCATAGGAAATGTACCGTCTTCCTGAAAGGACTGAAAACCCTATTTCCCCCTAGTGTAAGAATATTGCCCAAGTCATCTCATATATTGATGTACAATTTCTTTTCTAACCAATGTTAATATTTTGATTAAATAATTTTAAAGTTTTGTCTTGAAGCCATAATGGTGAGAATGGTTTAGAATTTATTAGTGTTTTTTTTTTTTTAATTTTTAAAATTTTGTTGTTGTTGTTTTGTTTCTTTTGTTTGTTTTTGTTTGTTTGTTTGTTTTTTAGAAAGTTTTTTACTTTGTAGCCCTAGCTAGCCTGGAACTCACTGTGCAGACAAGGGTGGCCTGGAACTCACAGAGATTTGCCTGCCAAATGCTGGGATTGCAAGCACAGACAACCAGTCCCAGAACTTTGCAGTTTATTTTGAAGAAAAAGAGTAGTGAGGTAGGGCCAGAGAGTGAGTAGACTTGCCGGATGACTTTTGCTGGCAATAAAGGCCCACACTTGCCAGTTATAAACACTGCACATCAGATCATTTTCAAATCCTCAGGAGGACTTATTCCTTATGGAGAATTCCCAGGTGAAGACTGTGTTTATAATGTGCAAAACCCAGTTTTTCAGTTTTCAGTTTAGATTTACTTTAGCTTATCAAATGCTTTTTGCATAGAAATAGCGGGTTAAGCATGGTTAATGAGTATCAACAGATTGTAAGGCAAGTTTGTAAACTACTGAGAAACCTGCCTCGCCTCTCGGGTATCGTCACTAGCAGCATGTTCCTGTCACGAGCTTAGGTGTAGAGGAGTTGTCCTGTGCCCTCATTGTACTGCATTTCTTAGCGCACGTGATAGAGAATTTGGACAACTGTTACGGTATTCTACGGTCAAGGAAAAACAAGTTCTACAGGTTTCCGGTACTGATACCCGCTGAGCAGCTTTCCCTGCACTGGTCTACAAAGTTCATAGTCAAGTGAAAGCCGACCACCAGGTGAAAAGCTGATCATCCAATTCACCCCTCCCAAGAGTGTGGGGGTGGGGTGGGGGTGGGTGGGTGTCTGCTGTTTATAACCAATTTATGTGTGTCTGTGTGTTTGCCATTTATAGCTAACATTATTTCCATTGATATTTAATAATTCCATAGAAGGGCTTTGTTCTAAGATGAGCAAAAGGACACACATTCCAAATCATCAACCCCTTGATGTTATCCACTGGGACAGGAAAAGGAGACATAATCACAAAAGAACCAAACTACAGTTCTTAGGTTAGCGATTCACCACCACTGAAAACCTCTGATGGTAACTGCTCACCCCCAAGTGTATATTGATTTCTGCCATTATGCTCTTTAAAATGTCAGATTATGTAGATACGTTGCCATTCTTTCTCCTAACGAATTCAAAATAGTGGAATTTGGGAGAATTTTAATTCTTCAGGAGTCCAAGCTGAGATGTGACTACTGTAAATGGACTCTACTCAGCCAAGCTAATTCTGAATTTGACAACTATCAGCAAACTGTCCTATGCAGTTAAACTCACAGGCATAACTTTTCCAGAATTGTAGACCACCACCCCATATTCCCCAAACACTAGACAAGGTCCTGGATGTAGCTAGGAGCACCCACACAGTGCAGGGATCCTGGCATAGTTGGTAAGCCCCCAAGAGTGCCAAGTACCTGCAGAAAAGAACATGGCAGACAGGGACAGCAGCAGACTACCTGCTTTTACATAGCCAGCGATCCCCACCAGTAGCAGCCAGTACTGCACAGCCAAAGCCAAAATAAAGAAAATGCGTTAGTGGAGTGTCCTTCTGCCTTCCTCTCTGTCTAGACAGGAGACCACACCAGGCCTGTACCACATGCCCTAGGGCAAACTCCTGTACTGGGAGACCAAGAAAAGAAGAAGAAAGAAGGCTGCAGTGAAGCTTTTTAAATAATTCCTAAATGTAACTAACATTCAATAGCTTCTCTTCAGAAGGGCCACACTGGTGGACAAAGGAGGGAGTCTGTTCTGCTGCATGGTCACCATTTGTGTTTTAAGCTGGTTTGAACAAATAACCTTCCTATTACTAGAAAGAAGTCTTTTTAAAGATTTATTTATCTTCTGTATATGTGTACTCTATCTGCATGTATACCTACATGCCACAACATGTAGGTATAATGTGATCAACATCAGATCACATTATAGATGGTTGTGCCACCGTGTGGTTGCCAGGATTGAATTCGGGACCTCTGAAAGAGGAGACAATGCTCTTAACTGCTGAGCCATCTCTCCAACCCTATTCAGTCATATTTTAATAAGGGACAAAACTTGGTGTTAGATTTGGTTAAAAAAACTGAATCACCATCTGTGATGAAAGGAAATAATATTTTCCTCCTTTTGAAAAACAAAACTGTTTAATTATGTGGAAAGAACTTTTTAATGTTAACTGATAGAAATCTAAATTTGTGCTTGGAAGTAGTGGCTCATGCCTTTAATTCCAGCACTTGGGAGACAGAGGCAGGTAGATCTCTGAGTTTAAAGCCAGTCCAGGAAAGCTAGGGCAACAAAGAGAATCCCTATCTGAAAACAACAACCAAAAATAAATAAATAAAAATAAAAAGGAAAAATAAATCTAAATCTGTAAGTTATGGCTGTAATTTGGAATAATGAAAATGCATGTGTGTACTCTGCCTCCTTAAGTCTTTATTACTGATGATTTAGACAACACTGTTTACGTTATATATGCACATATTCTGGTATGTGCAGCTTCAAAGAGTCACAGAGCCCTTCCTTAGCATTGTTCTTTATCTTTTCCTTTTCCAGCTTAATGCTTTACCTTGTCCTTCGCTGTCAGTCCACTGTGATTGGCCTGGTTATTTTTAACTCTTGTATGATGCTAAGAGGATGGACACAACTGTTGCAAGCACCAAATTAGGTGTTTATGCTACATTACAAACAAGCCTTCAGGAAGGAAGTCTTTGGTGGGCTGCTTGTACTGTCAAGTAATCCTGTCAGAAAGTTGCTCACTAATCGACTTAGAAATCTGTTTGTTGGCTTACTTTGAATTCTGTTTTAGTTTATTGTTTTCATGGTCTATATTCCTAAACTACCATGGCTAAAATAGTAACTTTTGCAAAGAATGCAGTTTAACTTAAAGATGGATTTTCTACGTAAACCCTTGGGAGCGAGCTCCCCCTCTTTGGAGCTGTGACTTCTGATGAAGTGTAGTGCACAGGCAGTAGATGTCCTGTGTCTGGACAATGTCCTGTAACAAGGGCAGTGTGGTTTGCAAGAAGCCATCTGTCTAGCCAACTAGAGGATGCGAAGCTAATTTACTTGTATTTTTTATGTTCATTAAAAACAGCAACAGCTTCATTCTTGAGAGAGTATACATTCACAGGATCACAGGCAGTTACAGGAAATAATAACATCCCAGGCCGCATCTCCGTGACCCCTCCCCCAGCACTTTGTGAAACTATAATACAGTTTGGCAACCAGAAAATTGCTGTTGGTACATCGGGAAACATTCCCTCCAATGTGGAGGTCCACTTTGCCTCACCTAGTATCCTCCGCACGGTGAACCTCCTTACCCAAGGTCACAAAGAATCTCTTCTCCCTCTCAAAGGGGCGTCACTTTAAAGCTATTCTCTATATAATTGTTCCCTTTAAACATGCTAGAGTTTACCTAACTACCCCTCTCCGTTAACGTTGTAGTAAACCTAAGCTTTTCTGGGGAGAAGAAGTGTCTAAAAATTCAGTTTCTATTTTATACAATAGTAGTGTTTATTTGTAAAGATGCCCAAACAGTCCAGAGTAGCTGTGCCATTTTATACTTTCCTTTCCTCAGTGAAGTCTGAGTGGCCAGGGGACACCTTCCTTCCTTCTCAGCAGAGTGTGTGTGTGTGTGTGTGTGTGTGTGTGTGTGTGTGTGTGTGTGTGTCTATTCTGATAGATGTGGAGCGATAACTCATTGTGGTTTTAATTTGCATTTCCCTGGTGGCTAATGATGTCAAACACCTTCTCATGTGTTTGTTTACTATTTATATACCCTCCTCTTTGGTGGAGCATCTGTTCATCTTTTGCTCTAATTAGATTGTTTATTTTGTAATGTTGAGTTTTCAGAGTTCTTTATAGATTCCAGATTCTAGCTCTTGGTCAGATATGTGGTTTATAAATATTTTCTCCCAGTCTGTGCTTTATCATTTTGTCTTCTTAACAGTCTTTCACTGAACAATTTTTTTTAATTTTTATTTTGTAAAAGCCTGGTGTCCTAGTTTTTCTTTCTGTGATTTTTTTTTTCTTGTAGCCTAGACTAGGAACTCTACCTGCCTAGAGTTAGAGCTCAGAGATTCCCCGTCACCTCTCCCCCTGCCAACTTTACTGTTTGAGGGCTTATGCTTATTTTTTTTAATTTTGTGAACTGTTGTGAGTTAATTTTTTTTTTATATTAAGCGTGAGATTTAGGTTGGTATTTCTCCCTGTCCCTGGGAGCACCGTTTGTAGACTATGTTGCTCTTTCTCCATTGAACTGACTTTGAACATTATCAACACTCAGTCATGTGCTTCACTGGCCTTGCTGCAGGGTCTCTGTGCTGTTTTATTGGTATGTGGGTTTATTTCTTTGCCAGTGTGACATAATCCTAAATTTTGAAATCAGGTAACCTGATCCCAGTTTTTTTTTCCAGCTGGTAATTTATTTTACCATCACCTTTTTCACACCTAAAACAATCTTGCTGAGATTTTATTAGGAAATGCAATATATCTCTAATATATATGCATAAAAAGGAGGGTGTATGTGTGAGTGTGTCCATGTGCACGTGTGTAAACCAGAGGTTAGCATTAGAAATCAGGTTTAGTTACTGTTCACCTTGTTTGTGTGTGTTTTTAACAGGAGTTCTCACTGAGCTTGGAGGTGACCAATTAAGCTAGAATGGCTGGCCAGTGAGCTCCCAGGACCCACCTGCCACTGCCCAGCTTCTTCTCGTCCCTGTGTAATGGGTGCTGGGGGTCTGAATTCAGGTCCTCACTCTTACGTGAGCAGTTCTTTACCAGTGAGCCACCCCCCCCCCCGCCTCACATGTCTAGTTTGTCTTGACACAGTTTAGTAAAGCAGGAAGAGCATGAACACATTTAAGTGCATTTCTCTATGTGTTAGAAGATGGGCGAGCTCATAAATGGGGGAAATAGTTCCCAGTTCATGCAGTTTATAATTATAACTTCAAAATTCAGTTTTTGCAGCTGAACTTTTACTTGATTGGTTGGTGTCTCACAGTAATTAACCTCCAACTCAGGAGAATGACTTATTGTTACAAGGAATAGAATCTAATTTTCTTAATGTACAGGGTGTTTTTAGAAATAATACAGTGCGTATCTAATTTGTACCAAGAATTGATTGTACCAGACAGGTACCTGAAGTTCTTGGGAGTTTGATTCTTTATCCCCCTTTCCATCAATTGTCACAGTCCCCACTTCCCTTCATAATGGTGGAAGTGCTTGCCTGTGCTCTGAATTTGAGCACGTGAAGTAATAGTAGGAAACACTCACTGGTTTCAGTGTCAAATCATCCAGAGTTAAGAGTGACACATACAAGGGTAGCGATGTTGACTCTTGGGGACTGTTGGTAGGAGGCAGTGTTGGTCAGGGCAGCAGCACTGAATCCAGTGGACTGCGGCTCTGAGGTGTTCTATGAAGCCTGTTCTGAGCATCTCTCAGTATAGTGGGAATAAATAGAATACCGCTGGAGGGATCTTGAATATTGTATTAGATAACTTGAGCCTGTTCTTATGTTATACCATTCATGCTAGTATTTAGTGACTTGTGCCGCTTTTCCTTTGAAGTCTTTTTGGCTCCTGTCTGTAGTTTAGGCATTCAGCTATTCAGGCAAAGCAAAACACAAGGTATGACCAAGAAAGATTCCCCCAATAAGAGATTTTCATTATTGAGCTGGATGGTTTATACTGGGTTTTCTTAAAATAAGGTATACTCACACAGCCTTTGTGTTGGAGCATGGCATGGGCTGGGATGTTAGTCTTGCTTTCTGATCTATGCAGGGATAGTCAGTCTTTCAATGATAAGCTACACAGCCCTCCCCTTCCCCTACAGACTTTCTCCTGTCTCCCCCTGCCACCCCCTTCCAGTGCTCAGTCTGTCTGCCCTAGAATGACAGGCACACTTAGGTTTCTGCAAGCATAACCACTTAAACCCAGAGTCTCCAGATGAGAGTCTCTTTACTCTCATGGTTGACCTCCATGGAGGCTTTGTGGACTTTAAACCTTTAGGACCAGCATGTGTTTGAACAGTGAACATTAAAAATAAAGTAAGGAGAACTTGAATATGTAGCCTGTTTTCCTTGGCTCATTTAACGGAGTTGATGAAAAAAAAATTAGCATTGTTGCAGATTGTCATTACTCTGTAGTCTAATTGTTAACCACTGAGTTTAAAATTATTTTGAATGAAAATGGCTCAGTCAGTTGCACAGGAGCTACTGTGGAGCTGCCTGTGGTTTTTCCGGATCAGTGAGATAGTCACTTCATGTTCTTCTGTGTGCTTGAGGACATGCAGATGTAGCAGCAGTCACAAGCCCCCTCCAGGCTTTCCACGTGCTCTTGAGAACCTGGGAACACAAGTGTTATTCATACTTAGTGAACAGCGAAACCCCTCTGTGCCTTTTACCTGCCCCAGAGGAAAGTCCAGCTTTGCGTGTATTTTTCGTCATTCACAGCATTTGTTTGAAATTGCTTTGGGAAGACTCTGTCACCAGGCCGTGCCTCTGGTCACACGGTGGGAGAACAGGTGCCTCTGCTTTGGAGAGCCTCCTGAAATGTGAATGCTTGCTCCCGTGTTGCCGCTCTAACCTTTCCTATGTCACGGAGGGAGGACAGGCATGCCTTGCCTCTCTCACCACTTGAGGATCTCTTGGAGTCTCGGTTGAGGATTGAAATGGCACTATTTCTGTTTGGTGGTGACATTTCCTAAGCCTGCAGTGCTGTGTAAATAGTCACGGGAGTGTCCTCTATCCAGCAGCATGAGAGTGGCCTCCCTGGGGCAAGGTTGGACCGGAGTCCAGGAATTGAGATGTGCTGTAGCCTGCCTCCTGGGGAGGAGTCCTGAGTTTGTTCTTCCCTAAGTCATGACTCTTTCTGGACTGCGGAACAAAATAAAGTCAACCTCTCCCAACCTGCTTTTATGTATTAGGGACTTGGCCCTAATCCATAAAGGTGGCCCCATTACCTTCCTGAATACAGTAACTTTCGGAAGAGTACAGAAGCCCTGCTTGCAAAAATACTACCTGAAAGTGGTGAACCCCATCGCCTGACTAAATGCAGGGGACAGCAGTGTTGGGTTACAAGCTAAGGGAGAGTAACTGAGTGAAGCCATGGCTCTCTAAGCCGAGGTCCTGGCGATACAGACCACGGGCTGCACTTGACATGTGCTCACACCGCATCCCAGGTAAATTTCTAGCGGACCTGCCCGGCTAGAAACTGTTGGCTTGGACACGTGCTAGCTCTTTGGATGGCTTTGCCATGTCTGTTTATACATACACCTGGAGGCCCTCTGGAAGTTTCATTTGGAGGCAGGGCAAGGGGGTGGTTGTCTGGGTAGTTGAGGGGGAAGGCAGTAAGAAATATGCTTCTGAGTCTCAAGACTCCTTTCGACCCTGGGGAAGACAGGTTGGGGGAGAGATTGCTTCTGGAGCCCCTGAGCATATTCCAGTGGTACGTAGGAATTTTGTTCTTTGGGGTAGATAGAATTTAGTTGCTGTAAATTAATAAAGAATGCTCACCAATCTGCATATATGCCATGCTGTATTGAAGGGAGCTAATACAGGAACACTCCGTGCTTGAGACACACTCCACATGCCTGAATTTTCATCTGAAAGCACCAGGTTCTGTGGCCCCCCCAAGGGTGGAAGAGAAACCATATCACCTCCGAGGAGATGAGATGTAGGGTGTTAGAAGAGGAGGGGCAGGGGTCTTTTCCTGCTCTGGAGATGGAGGAGACAGTGAGAACTCAGAGGAAAGAGAAGTGTCTATTGAGTAAAAGCTGCCTGCCTGCCTGCTCTGAGCTCTGCCCCTCACCCATGGTCCTTCTGACTCAGTGGTCTGAGTGTCTGTTGGAACATGACTTCCCTCAAAGCATCTTCCAGGCATTTGGCAAAGACTGGTCTCTGTCTTTGGAGATCTTTCCCTGATTGTGTATCAGTGGCAACCTGTACTTTCTGTGACTGCTGGCTTCACTGGGGCTCCCTAGGACATCTCTCCTGCGGAACTCTGTCAGTCTTGAAGGACAGTGAGGAGCATGCTCTGTGGACAGGTGATTATGCTTAGGGCAGAGGCAGGTGCCACTGTGGTCATCTTTCTGTATGATGTGTTTTTCTCCTTTTTCACATAGGCTCTCTGTATAGTTCTAGCTGTCCTAGTCCTAGTACATGCAATGTACCAGCCATCCTTAAACTCAGCTGCCTGAGTTTAATCCAGTTTAAATCCAGCTGCCTTTGCCTCCCAAGTGCTATCTTCATCGCTTTTTATTTTGTTTTCCCCTTCGACCTAAGACCTGTATAGTTTTCTTTGTTGCATATAGTTGCTTTTAACATCTGTTTCAGTTGATGGAATCAGTAAGAAAATTTTATGTCCAGTGTCAGCTAAAAATTAATTTGATTTTTAACTGAGAAATTAGTTACAGATGTCTTCCCTTCTTCCTTCTCTTTTTTGTTTGTTTGTTTATTTTATTATTATTTTATTTTTGAAGTTTTAAAGGTAGACCATGTTCCTGGCTTTGGTGAGCACGTGGGCTTCCGAGAGCAAACTTGCCCTGGCTCCCTCTCCTGCTCATTTACCTTCCTGTAACATGGAAAGGCAAATAGACCCTTAAACGTGACTCACAGTGCCACTGCCAATTCTCTCCTTTGTACATAAGTAGTTATATTATTTCTGGGTTATGTGCTTTATCTTTGAAAGGAAAAAGAAACTACCTTGGACTGTTTGCAGGAACGCATTGTTCCAGGCTTGTTAGGTGCACCTGTGACGCCATTTTCCAGTTGGAGCCATGGGGATGATAAGATCAGTGTCAGGTGGTGAGCCTTTTAAAATACAAAATACACAACTTTAATATACAGTGGTCATTTTCCTCTCAAAAAAAAAAAAAAATAGATGTCAGCGTCTAGCGTCTCCCTATCCAGCTGCTTTCTTCCACCTTTCAAGTCCTTACTTGAGATGGAGGTAGGCATTTAGAGCCAGCCCAGGCCACACAGTGAAGTCACCTTAGTGAGGCCCTAAACAGCAATAAATAGAAAAAGAAAATCAGTCATTTTATACCTTACCAAAAAGGTGATATGCGGTCTCTTTAAATGTAGCTATGTGGAGCCCTGGCTTTTAACGTCCCTCTTGACAGTGAACTTTTTCTCTGGGGCATGTCTTGCGTTGAAGGATGATCTTATACTTTAGTGAGGATACAGGCAAACAGCAGTGCAGGGCAGGACTTACATCCTGGCAGGTAACTGAGGGGCCATTTCGTGGCCTGGAGAGGGCACTTGGCTTTGCAGGAGGGACATGTTGAGGGGAGAAGCACACTGGAGGGAGATGGTCAGAGGGAAGTGGATTCCTGGCCTGCACTGTGACTGAGCCAGGGAGAGGAAAGGCATGTTGGTGGCTCTGGTCCTATACAGTCTGTGACCTGGGACTTTTCTCTGTGTGGGTTTCAGTCCTGTTCTACTTGGGCTTGGGAGGCCCAGGGTACTGGAGAGAAGAGTGTGTCTAAAGTCAAGGCAGTAATTGGTTATCTCATGTCCAAAGTGGCCCAGCTTCTCGAAGTACCAAGCTGGTGGGTGACCACCATGGTGGGAGATGTTTAACATGAAGTGGGTCACATTTGTCCTTACCTAGAATGGATTTTGTTATTACTGTTTTAAAGAAGCATGTGAATGAGCCATGGGGAACAATTTTGTCCTTCCTGTTACTACAGATGGACAGTTCCTCCATAAGACAGCGTCAGACTCTGTCCACGTGAACAGATAATACAGTGACGTCCACATGAAAGCATTATGGAAAGGACTTTATGGACTTCTCCTAAGTCTGGTTTTTAGTTTCCTGAAGCCCTAAAGGAGCAGGATCTGGGACAGAGACAGAGTCTAGAATCTGGAATAGTGTGGGCTGTGTGCTATAGGTGTCTGGAGAATCTTTCCCCAGAAAAATAAAAAGCAGACATATAAAAGGCAGAGAAGCGGTCCCCCGGAATATACCTTGCAGAAGTAAGACAGTAAATGCTTAGTAATATTAAAACCAAGCAAAAACTTCTGCTCTTTTATAAAACCTGGTTTTCCCTCTTTCATGTTGAGTCATTACCAAGTGAATCACTGGCTGAGATTCTTACCCATTACCATAAATAATGTGTGTCCCATTCATTTATTTTAAAGTGATTAAAACAAAAGCAGAAACTTAGTTTGCTCAAACATAAAGGGAATAAAAAGTCATCTTTTTTGTTTTTTTATTTTTTTTAATTCTTTATTAATTACACTTTATTCACTTTGTATCCCCCTGGGGTTCCCTCCCTCCTCCCATCCTAATCCCTCCCTTCCTCCCCTCCTCTGCACACATGCCCCTCCCCCCAAAAAAGTCATCTTAATACTTTTGTTGACTTCCCAGAAGTTTTATACTCAAAGATTTTAATATGTATAAAGAAAAACCATCTGTAAGCCTTCATTACACTGACACTATCCCATACTTTTTTTTAAAGAAATTTTTGTAGCTCCTTGATATTGGTGATATATTATTGATTAAGGTATACATGACAATGCCTGATAGATTGTTGATATAAGGGTTAAGGCATTCATTCCTTTTTGTAACTTTGTGCAGGTATGGATTCAGGTGTGTAGGTGGAGTTTCAGATAATGGGTGTGTGTGTGTGTGTGTGTGTGTGTGTAGGTCAGAGGACAACCTGGCAATGTTTCTTAGATGCCCACTCAACCTCCCCCCTTTTTGAGAGGGTTTCTTTCTTATTTCTACATGTAAGTTTGCACATCAGAAGAGGGTGTCAGATCCCATTATAGACAGTTGTGAGCCACCATGTTGAGTGCTGGGAATTGAGCTCAGGACCTGAGGAAGAGCATCTAGGGCTCTTCAACACTGAACCATCTCTCCAGCCCCCTTGAGAGGGCTTCTTATTGGTACAGAGCTCAGCAAGTAGGCTAGGCTGGCCAGTGAGCCCTGGGGATCTGCCCGTTGGTCCCTTCAGCACTAGGATTACATGGTTGTGCTACCACAGCTGCCTTTTATCATGTGACCCATGAGATTGATTGCAGGTCCTGGCACTCAGATGGGAATTGCTTTGTGACTAATCTATCTCCCCAGCCTAAGCTACTTCCTTTCAGTATCTAAGTCATTCTCTCACTGTGCTCTGAAGACCACGGTGCCATAAGCTTTTTCCTTTCACGTTTAATTGTTATGTTGCATTTATTGAGATGTTTACTTCTTTATTAAATTTTATTCACAGAAGGCTGAAGCAAGGAAGATTAGTGATCTCATTGGCTGACAATTCTAGTTGTGAGGATTTACTCTGTGTGGTTGATGGACTTTTTGTAAGAGTGTCACATTTCAGTTACTGTCTCATAGAAACTAAAGTGCAGGATGGAGTTTAAAGCTATGCCCAGGGAAAGAACCAGTCACAAGGACTAGGTCCTTCTACCTCCTTAAGTTATAATAAGGTTGTAGAAATGTCTTGTGATTATTGTCCTGTGGTGAGATATAGTTTGCAGGTAAAAAGGATATACTGAATTCATAATCATCATTGTGCTGTTTGGCAGTTCTATACAAACAGAAGGTTTGATTTGGAAGAAAAGTAGGAGGCGGAGGGGGAGGAACTAGTAGAGCAGAAATACACTGTGACATTGCTCACCTTCCTGTGTAGATGGAGGGCCTAACTGGCAGCATGTGAAGCAAGATGAGGATGGACAAAGGGACTCGGAGTGTACAACCTGTGTCTGTCTTAGGGCCAGTGAAATGGTTAAGAAAAACACTCTTTACCTCCCTTCCTTGTACCTTAAAAACGTCCACATTTACTTCATGTGACACACTGAAGTCTGGTTAGTCCTCTGACTGGCTCTCATTTGTTTGTGGTACAAATGAGCACTAACTAGTATTGTAGATATAGAGAACGTGGAGTCTTCGGTCTTTACATTTTATTTGCTCATCTCAAAGAGAGGGGAAGATGCCTGATACTACGGTGACTATCCATCATGAACCTCGTGTTTGTAAAGCATCTTCATTTATATGAGAGGCCAGAGCACTCCCTACTGAAACTCCATATAATGAGATTTGCCTTTAGAAATTTCTTTTTAAAAAGTAGCATAAATCTAATTTTAAAGCGTGTTCTTTGATCTGATGTCTGTTTGGTTGGAAAGAAACTTTTAAAAATAATCTGTGTGGCCACTGTATTGTAAGGAAAAATTAAGTGAGCAGTGACCCAGGTTATCAGTTCAGGATGGTTGTGACTGTTCCGAGTTCCAAGCTCCACGTATATACACAAGTTCATTTATATCAGTCTTTTATAGTAATATTCCTAGGAAAATGAGTAGAAGCAAAGATGAGAGGCCAAAGTTTCAAAGCTCAAATTTTAAATAATATTCTTCATAATTACTTGCTGTTTTTCTTGTGGAAAAGTCAGAGTGTAGTTTGAGGGTGTTTGGCACAGGTACTCTGTGTGTATGTGAAAACTTTCTTGGCTCAGTGGGAGTTGCTGTTTGGTTAGAACTGACTGCTGGGAAAGTCCAAATACAGGCTTGAGTTTAACAGGCCTTCCAAGTGGGTGTCTGTGTACTGAACCTCTGTAAACACGTGTAGGTTTGTTCGGCACTGTATAACATGTATTGATTTTTTTTTCTTTTTCCTCTCCAGAAAAATCTCAGGTCTTTCTTTTCTTAGTTGATACAAAGGTTGGTCTGTTCTCTAAGACCGCAACTGGGAAACCTCTAGGGCCAGGTCTCTACTGTTAAAGTTGTCTGAATTCTCCAGATTCCCCATTCCTGTCACAGGATTCCACCAGGAGCACAACTTCATATTGAAGCCGCTTTTATCCTACAGAAATGCCCATATATCTGGCAGGTCCAGCTGTCGCTGGTGACATGTGAAAATTAGCTAATAACAAGTCTCCCCTTTAAGATAAACAAGTACTTAAAAAAAAAAATCTGCGTGTCAGTGAGCTCATTTGTTACAAAGCCATTCTCAAAGATTGCCAGTGAAAGTGTAGGCCTGTGGAAAGTCACTCTGGCGTCATTCTCCTTCCTGTCACTGTGTAGTGTTAGGGCTGTGCTGTGCCCTTTAAGTCACAGACCCAAGTTAACTCTTTGTGTTAATGGTACACAGAATACATTTCTAGAAAAAAAGCGAGATGCTTTCCGGTGGTATAGCAGAGAGAGAAGCAGTCTTGTCAAAATGACAGTTAAGATGCTGTATTTTGGCAGAAATATTAATAAATGTCATATTACCCTTTACTAATTATTTACAGCACAGAATATAAACCCTGAAGTACAATATTTTATGAAACATTTTTTTTATTCATATCCATCACGCTGTGCTGACTGTAGGTCTGTAGTTTCTCTCCAGAGGCGTGAGAGAAGGAAACATTATTAATACCCTTGTGACTTTTCCACAAGAAAAACAGCAGAAATAAATTCCATCCCAAGAAAGCACCCTTGAATTTTTGTTTCTTCTCAATGTGGAATATTTTTAAATACGTACATTTATTCTTTCCTGGATTCAAATACCAATGCTTTTACGAAAAGGCGTGGTGATAGAGGCAGAATTTTAGTTTTGCAAGAAAGGAGCATGTTCAGGAGGGAGGCACCTGATCCAGGTATATGTAAGGGTCATGGCAGTCTTCACTCACGTTCCTGTCAAGAAAAGAGATGGCACTTAGACTGAATGTGCTCAGGGCTCAGTTGTGTGCCTGAACGGTGATGTTTAAAAGCTGCGGTTTATAAGGTGATGTATGCCAGATCCTTTTCTCTGGGTCATATAGAAATAGTCTAAAGTTGTGCAGGTTTTGATTCGTGGTCACAGCTTTGGGTGTAGTAGATACTGCTCCAGGGCACTTTTCAGGTGGGGATAGATTTCATGCCAGCTATTGAGGTGATTTTCCCTAAAAATGTGTGGATATATTGGAAAATTCTGTGCTATGAGTAGAAGTTATCTGTGGTGGTCCTTAGCTTGGTCATGTGTGAGAAAGAACTGTGCCTTCCACAAAGCTCTGTTAATGGCTTAACGATTCTCTACAGTGGGCCGATTGCTATTTTTATGTACAAAATGGACTTGGAAATTAACTGGTATACAGCCTGTGTCCATCAGGCAGCAGCAGCGTGACCCATCCGTACAGTTCTGTTTCCCCAGTAAGGTATCCCTGACATGCTTACACACAGCCACTAGAAAGAAAGCCTGGCGCAAATGTTTGCTGTTGTTCGGTAGTTTCAAGATCAGTAACAATTTTCAGAATGGAGTGATTTCCTAGTCCTTCGTTTACAGCGGTTTGGGAAACACTTGAAATACCAAGTGACCTTAATTCACTGTAACTCTCCAGCTAGAAAATGTGCCCAGCATGTCCTTGAGTCAAGAATTCTCACCTCTTAACCCTCAACTGTTTTTTCATAGGTACCAGCATTCCTGCTGTGTAATCAGTGGGCTCCCTACCCCTGGCAGCCTCCCTGCTCTTCCATGCTTCCAGTGGGGCACTTGCCCTGACATCATTTGTAGTTGGGACAGAAACCGTGTGTGGTTCCTTGACCTTAACCTCACTGTGTTCTTGGTCAAGGGGATAAGCTGGATATGCTGATGTCAGATTATGATGAAATTTCACAATATTTAACCCCAAATCCACCAGTAGAGCAAGTGGGGAAACTGAAATATTTGAAAGACTGGCTTTGCAGTAGTAATAGATTGTTTGGAGATGGCAAAATTCAAATAAATATTGTTAAGAGAGGGCAGGAGAAAGAAAAACATACAGAAAATGGCATCTTGTGTTGCTTTACCTTTGTTCCAAGCTTATAGTAAGTGATTGCATACTTTTTTGTCTTAAAAGTCCCTAACAACAATATACAAATTCTTATGTGTCATGTTATTATGTGTCAGTATGTTAAAATTTGTTGTTGTTGTTTTAGTACGAGAATCTTGCTCCATTGCCCAGGTTGTCTTCTTACCTCAACTTTCTGAGTTACCTGGACTACAATTGTGCTGGGCTGCATGCCTGGCTAATCTAAATGGAGAGCTGTGCGCTAAGAGCTGAGCAAACTCTAGAAGCGCCTTGCGCTCGGTAATATACCCTGAGGACATCTGCAGTAAGGACAGTGCTGCAGTCGGCGCCTGTGCCTCTGCTGTGTGCTTTACATCCACATTTGCCCCAAGACGTGCAGGGGTGCGTGAGGGGGAGGCCTAGTTGAGGTTTACTGTTTGTTGAAGTGCACCAAAGTGCTGGGATGTTGAAATGGGAGCGTAGTGAACAAGCCCTTCGTTGCTTTAACCCCTGCTTGCCAGCCTAGTCTCTGGCAGGTGATTTGAGAGTCACGAAATCACACATGTGGGGTCCTGCAGTTTCCTGTAGCATGAAGACACTTGTTAATCACACAGGTTGACCGACTCTGTGGTGTCTGCACGTTACACGCCTGGTCTTGACTTAGCTGGTGGGTCTCATGGCTGGTGCTGTCAAGTGCTTGTTCACCCTGCATTTGTTTGGTCATCCTCACTTAGAGCCCTGTTGAAGTCCTAAAAACCATCGTTCTGGGAAACACCTGTTTTCCTCTTGTTTGTGGATTGCTGGTGTTGGGATGGGTCTCCCACATTTATAATGCCCCCTCTTCGTGTGTGTGTGTGTGTGTGCGCTCGAGCACACACGTGGTATCATTTGTGGTCACTGGACAGCTGTAACACACAAGTATTGTTTCTTTTTTGGTTTGGTTTGGTGTTTGTTTTCTGAGACAAGGTTTCTCTGTTTAGCTCTTGGTTGCCCTGGAGCTTGTTCTGTAGACCAGGCTGGCCTCAAAACTCACAGAGATCTGCCTGCCTCTGCCTCCTGCCTCCCAAGTGCTGGGATTAACAGCGTGTGCCACCCCTACAGGCCCATTGTTTCCTTCTGAAAGGAAGTGACCTGATGTTCCTACTGCAGGGGAGATGCAACCAAAGCTTCATGTATTCTCAGGCTAATGCAGATGAAGTGTCCTCCAGGCAGCTGTGATGGCTGTTCCAAAGCCCACTCAAGGGGGAGATAACCCCCACACCCCAGTGTTTGCACAGTGGAGACTGCTGGCGCTGTGCAGAATTGGTCACTGTGGTGACAGATGTTACGCTGTTGCTTGGTAACATATTTAATAGCTTAGTTTTTCCTCTGAACCCTTCCACTGGGCATCACCAGCCAACACGTGTGGTGTTCTCAGTGCCCAAGATGGGGCTGCAGTTCATTGTTGGAGCACTTGCCTAGTGTGTGCAAGGCCCTGGGTTCTACCCATAGGACAGGGAACACCCTGGGTGGCAGTATGCCTGTCACCCGAAATAGAGTTGCTCCCATGTCTTGCTCATAATTCCTAAAAGAGCATCTGTGTGTACAACAAAAGTATAAACAATATTCTCTTGTCCTAACCCAGCCCCCGGGCAATCAGAGGTGAACAAAGCCAGATCCATGAAAACAGTCTAGATGTAAAATCAGGCACCAAACAAATGAACAAACAGAGGAGTTCTATGAACTAAAGTAAATAGAAGCAGCTTTTAGGGTGGGGACTTGTGATTGAGTTCTCAGGGGCCCTTTAAAATGTAGCTGTTGTTAACTTCATTCTTTGACAATGCTGAATCTCACCCTGTCATCTGGGGGCTCCTTCTCACCCTTGTCAGCCTTATTCATCCTCCTCTCTCTTATTCATCCCCTCACCCCCACCCCCGCTACCCTGTCTTTCTTTCCCCACTTAATTTAACCAGGAATATCTGGGTGAGTGGGTTTGGACCTATCCATCCGAGCCTGATGGCCTCAGTTAGAGGCCATCTCAGCACCCTTTCTGAAAGGGGGATGTTTGCCCTCGGATGTGGGAAAGAGCCTTGAGCTGAGATCAGCTGCTAGGCTCGGCTCGCTTACTCCACAAATATTTATTGAGCACCTGTGTGTGCCAGGCACTGTTGTTGGTGCCAGGGACATAGTGGGGTGCGTGGCAGGAGGTGTACGTGTTCAGAGAACGTCTAGTGTGGGGATGAGGCTTAAGGAAAGGGACAACAGACCTTTTTAGAAGAGGCATAGGAAAGTGAGATGTTAAAAAGGGCCTGTGTCCTGAGCGCCATAGAGGAAGCAAGGCCATTTGTGTGGAACCCTGATAAGGCGGACTTGCCTTGGCCCTTGAGAGAAGATAGCAGTTTCTGAGCTATGCTGTGTGTTCGCAGGACTAGGAAGCTGTTGATCTTACGAGGAAGCCTCTGTGAGGAGGCTGTGGCTTTCCTGTAGGGCAGAAATGTATCTTAGGCCAGGGCGGTAGTGTGGTGAGTCGGGAGAAGGCACCAGAGTCCAAAAGGGCAGACTGGACTAACCCGTAGAATTGCCTCTGGAGAGCACAGGAGGAAATTTTTGTGTGTTCCAGGCTGCATGTTATATTTCATACTCGGGAAGTTTTTATATCCTTAGATAACTATGGCCGAATTCCATTGTTTAAGAAATTTGTTGGTGGTTAAGGCAGGATGTTGAGCTATTAATGGGGTCAGGTTATTTGTGCTTTCTAATCCACTGAGGCCGAATCCAAAGAGTAACTCATAGACATCATCATAGGTACTTGTTTCTTTACCTAGAAAGTGTGTTCATGGCCGCAGAGACAGCAGGTCTCCACAGGTGCTCTTAAAGGACAGCCAGCAGGTCAGAGACACGACACGGTTCAGAACAAAGCTCTAAACTGCTGCAGGCTCTGGGCTGGTTCTGTGTAAAGCCTGGCATAAGTCCTGTAAGGCTTGTTTATTTTTCCCTCAACCTGTTATCTTGACATTTTTTTGACTTTGAAGAAGTCATAGAATTATTGCAATTTAATCACAGACTTGTATTTTACAAGATTTATTTGGTATCTTCTGATTACTTTCTTGTTGCTTGGGCTGTCAGTCATGGATAGAAGTGTGGGGCTTTAGGGAATTCTTGGGTTAATCCCCATGGTAGGGGAAGTGTGCATACCTGGTCCCATTGATGTGGGACAGTACGGGTTAGATGTGTTAAAGGTAGACTGTTCTAGAATGTAGCATGCTTTCCTGCTGGACCCTGAAGCCCCAGCTGTGTTCCAGTTGTGTTTTGCAAGAGTTAAAAATAGGACAGCCATGGCCGTGACCATCTTGTGTCCCTGTGCAGAATCCTGCTGTGGAAAAGTGGCAAGAAGCATTTCTCTCTCTCTCTCTCTCTCTCTCTCTCTCTCTCTCTCTCTCGTTCTCCTGCGTCTGTGTATGTGTGTGTGTGCGCACACACACTTTCACATGCGCGTGCCCTGTATTCTGTTGCTGTCTCCTTCCATTAACACTATTCCAGGAAAAGAGAACAGCCTTTTGTATTTGGGCCTGTTTTGAGGTAGGACAGTAAGGATACTGGGTTTAAAAAGTTGATAGCCTCTCATTAACAAGGGGAATTCTTGACCTTCCTTAGGGCTTGCTACTTCCCAGTCCTCAACATTCGGCAAAAAAACAAAGACAAAAACAGCTGCCCTGGGCTGTGGAGGAGGTGAAAGCCAGCCTGGGAGGGTAGCCATGTAAATAGGCATGGGCTGGGAGAGGCAGGGTAGGGAGTGGGGGGAGGATCCCCTACCCAGAGGGAGCATGGTGACTGCCATTAGAAAAAGAATATTAAGAATTGAAATTGCTCCTTAGCTCAGATTTTCAACAGCTTGTATAGGGTTTAGATGTAGTAATATCAATATAAAAACAGCAATATTTAAAAATACATCTTTTGGGAAATATATCGCCTTCTCCAGTTTGGCATTCTGTAGTAAGCTGGCACCTCTGTTTTACTAAGAATTTTTTAATAAAATGGCAGGGAAGGAAAAGATGGAATGCGTATCTTTTTAGCAGATAGGAATTCCTGTAATAACAGGGTAGATATTAGTGTTAGTGTTAGAGCCACCAGGCAGGCAAGCAGCTCTGAGAAATGCCCTGGTAGCCTGTGCCTGGCTTGAGTAAGAGACCAGCCACCCTCGAGCGGCCCCTGCAAGCTTCCCAGAGGACGCAGGGGTCGAGCTGGTGTCTGAGCACTTCTCTTTGTTTCGGTTGTTTTCGATCTGTCTTGGAAAATACGGACACAAACCCAGTCCCAGTCCCTGCAGCTGCTAGAGCTTTTTATGAATGAGGCCCAGAAGGGGGAGGAGAGGGCTTGCATTACACCAGCCGTTGGGTAATACAATTCATTCACTCGCAGCCATCCAGGCCAGGCTTTATTTTAAAGGAAATGGCTTGTTTATTTGACAATTCAGATTAGCCCTTTCTTTCCCCTTCCTGGACAGCTGTGGCTGAGTTCAAACACTAAGTCGGCATGGACATTAAAGCTTGTGTTTTGAGCACTTGCTCAGTTTAGTCAGTTGAAACATTAGGAAAGTTGATTAAGAAGGGGAGAGGCCTTGACACCTGGTCGGGATCTGGGTTACTCTTCTGTCCCTGTGCTATCGAAGAGGAAAAGCTGTGGAGTCTCTTTACTCCCTCAGACCCCTGGGAGTCACAAGAGTGGAGTGCTTTTAGCAAGGTGATATCTCCCTGAGGCCTGCCCAGGTCTAAATGTGCCTTCTTACCCTGTATCTTGGCTTGTTTCCCTATCCTGCGCTGGCATTTCTTTATCTGTGGCATTTAAGGCTCCATTCTTGTGGCCACTGAAATCTGAATTGGAAAGTGTATGACAGGGGCTGGTCCTCGCCCCACCACTGCTTCCTGCTAGAGGCTGAACAAAGAGAACAGCCATTGTCCGGAGCATAAATGAACCTCTATCAAAACAAACCCCCATAGAGAAGGGCAGCCTGGTTACAGCTGCCTTTGTGAGCCCAACAGTGGGGCTCATTTCCTCACAAAGAGCACTTTGAGGTCAGGAAGAGACCATTGCTTGATGATCATTCTGGGTGTGGAGATACACCACTCCCACAGCCCCGTTTACTCATAGCACAGATCTGCTGGCCATCTCAGCCACCCTCATGCAGTGATGCCTGATTAGTGTCCACAACGATGGTTTTGGGGAAGAACGCTCTCAATGAGGAGTTATTATTGTTATCCTCTGTGTGTGTGTTGGAGAGACTTGACGGTGTTCAGTCACAGAATTCAAGGACTCCCTTCTCTAAGGCAGACACAGAATAAAGGGGAAGAAGTGACCTTGGGTGTTCTTCAGCTTTTACGTACCATGAACCTCTCTGAGCTCTATTGCTGGCAAAAAGGTGTGTTAGGGCATCTGCCAGCTGGTTGCCACAGACAGAGCTTCCAGATGGTGACAGACAGTGCATGTTGGGTTTTCTGCTGATGCTGTATTAACACACTTAGTAGTGACCTGAAGCGTCATGCAAGGGGTAGCCATTCACAGTCACTGGTGACCTGAAGCGCCATGCAAGGGGTAGCCATTCACAGTCACTTTCCTGCTCTTGTTTCACTCTTCTGTGGAGTCATGTATAACATCCTATTATCACAGCGAGGACCTTTCCAAACCCCGAATGCCACATCTGAGTTGTTCTTAGGTTTTCTTGCAGTGAAAGGCAAAGGTGCTGTATGTCGGGGGTTGGGAGTGGTTGTTAGCCATTTCACTAGGCTCTCTGAGAGGGAATGAGATGACTTGATAGATGCAACCAGCTGGTGTCTGGTCCTTCTGGCCAGTTGATCTTTTTGGATAATGTGAGTGTTTACACCCACTGCTCTTGGCAGGGTCCTTGCCAGGGTGAGCTGCAGGCATACATTGTGTATAAACCTTGGCTTGCCATGGTGGCAGTCGAACTCAGGGAGGATCATGCCTCTTAAAACCTAGAGTGAACATCTGGACTAGTGAGTTGACAGCAGGATGTGGCTGGTGATTCTAGTAGAAGCATCTAAGCCTAGTCTTACATTTACCTGCCTTGTACAGAAAGGACCTAGGAGTCCTATGGAGGTCTTCCAGAGAGATCAGAGATCAGAAAGGAGTTAGAGCAAGGTCATGAAATATTTCCCCTATGGTTTCCTGTAGTAGTTTCCGGTCATAAGTATTTTATGTTTTAATACATTTTAAATTTGTGTGTGTGTGTCAAGGACAGGGGCTCTAATGTCATTCTTTTGCCATGAAAATAGCCTCTTTTCCCATTTGTAGTTCAAATCCAAGTGATGGACAGGGTATGTATATATTCAGTGCTTTTATCAAACACTGTTTGACTGAAAATGTGTTGATTTTTTCCCCCCCTTTTTTTCTGTTCCCAATCTAGGGATCTGTTTTTCTGTCAGTACCATACTCTTTAGGTACCAACAGTGTTATAATAAACATGCAATTTTTAAGTTTTCTTTTGGGGCCCTTTTGCTACTGTTTTTGAGACTGTCTCATACAATATAGGCTGGCCTTGAACTCCCCATCCTCCTGGCTCCACCTTTGAATCATATTTTGAAGTCAGGTGATGCTTTTAGCATTTGTTTGTTTGTTTTTGTTTTTGCCGAAGATTCTGTTGGCTATTAGAGGTTTGGGGTAGAGCACTGCCGTAGGAGAGGAAGTGAAACATGCTAAACGGGAAGGTGAGATGAAAGGAGGTACCAGTGTGCCACCATACTGCCCAGTAGTCAAGCTCTCACCAGAGGTAAGGTCACTGTGGGCTGTTCCTGAAGGGATAGCAAATGAAAGAGGGAAGATGAGGACTTGAAGAGCAGAGCTGTGTTTACTTGGTTTTGGGGTGAGATCAAGAGAGCTGAAACTGACAAGCAGTTTCAGAGACACTGTGACCACTGGCAGACCTATGGAACAAGCGGTACCGCACTTCAGACATAGCCCCGTGAGTTCACATCTAAATCAGCATCCAGTTGTAAGTCGGTGTGTCCAAACATCTATATGCGCACTCTATATATTTAGCGTCATTGAAGCAGGATTTTGGTTTGTTTGTTTTGTTGTTGTTGTTTTGCTTGAGTTGATTTTTCCAAAGGAAGCTTACATCTCAAGAGTTTCATAAATTTAAGTCTTAACTGTTACTCACAGACTTCACTGTAATTAATGATGTATCATTTTCTTGGTAATACGGGGCACTGTTATGAAATCTCAAGCCTTCGAACCTTTTGGCACATAAAACATTGGTTTTCTTAAAGAGCTTTGGGCATCTATGCATGTGCTTGTTCTTACTGCGTTTTGTCTGTTCTTGCTGTGTCCCGGCATCATGAATCCTAACCCTGGGCTATCTCTCAGTAAACTAGGTACTTGTATTTTTGCCAACGAGGGACAGAGACTTTCATAGTTGCTTTGAAGTTGACATCAGGTGCCGGGACCTTCGTGGTTGAGACACTACAACCCTGTCCATCACTTGGATAAGAACTACAAATGGGAAATACTGTTAATGGTTGCACCCTTTCTGTTTCCATCATTTCTTCTTTTTCTCACATGTTAGCGCTCCTGAGGGAGTTGTTCGACCCCTTTAGAGTTCTAGCTCCTTTACCTTAATCTTACTTTGTCTCCACGTGACTCCTTATGTTTTCCTACATAGGAATTGTACTAATGAAAATGAGAAGTAAATGTAATATGTAATGTTCTGTTGGTAATTGTTTGTTTGCATTTTAGTGTGTCACTGAGCTAATGATATTTTAATTGTAGCTGACTTGAAACACAATGAAAAAGTGGCTTCCTGCTGTTTTGGATTTTTGAGGTTTTTTTTTTTTTTTTAGCTGCATTCAGTAACTTGAAGGTAATCTAAAATGTTTGAGCCCCAGAAACATATTTATATTCCACAGCCTCAGACTAACCAGACAATGCTCATGTTTAATCATTAGCTGGGATGTAAGTACAGTAAGGAAACAAACAGCCTGGTACACGCATCCATTATTGCTTATGCAGCAGAATTTTAAAAATCCTGCCTCACTGAAGCTCTAGAATGTCGTAAAAATGTAGCTGGGGCAATACTGTTTGATTTTGCAAGGCAGTCTTCTATTTCTGAATGCTGTTGCCTGCGCCAGCTCTCTGAGGCTGTGTGAGGACTACAGAAGGAAACAGAAGGCCCACATTGGATCCAAGAAGAAACACGATTCTTAGAGGAAGGGCAGTGATTTGCTCACTGCCTCAGCTTCAAGACTGATGCAGGAAAGAATGCACTCCAGGGTAAATGGGGGGGGGGGGGGGGAGTGGTACACACACAGACCCAGAATTTGATTGTGATTTGTAGACATTTAGAGTGTGGCTTCTAACCCATCAGTTGGAAGAATTAGTAGTGAGCTGCAGAGGACTTTGAAAAGAAATGGCATTCTCAGATAAATATAGGATAATGCTTTGTCAGCATTTAGAAATTTTATGCTGTCACATGGCTCTTGTAAGCCCTGTCCAGAGGAGACAGGGACATGAAGATTGCCATGAGCTGGAGGCCAGCCTGGGCTACATGAATGAGTTCAAGACCAGCCTGGGCTACAGAGTGAGATCATGTCTCGGAAATAACAAACAAGAAACCCCAGCTTCAGCTGCCAGGTTTGGCAAACTAAGTAAGAAGTTCAAAAGGAGCCGGCATTGGACGCCTGAGTTTCCCTCTGTCCTGCACTCCACGGACCCCACACAGCCGCATACCTCCATGTGTGCATACACAGAGTTCTGGTTAGCTTCCTTCTCTTCAGATTTCCAGTTGCCGCACTGGGATTCTTTGCCCTGGGCGCGATGTGTGCCTTTCTCTCTGAACAGGGCCACAGTTCAGAATGGCAGGCTGATGTGTATACCACCCCTTCCGGAAGGAGCTGACATGCTTTTTACCTGTGCACCCCAGTAGTATAGGCTACCCCATCTCTGCTTTGGTTGCCCTTTGAGCTGCAAGGTGTCGTAATTCTCATAGAGTCCAAAGGAAGTTCTCTTGTTCTCTTGTCTCTAATCTTGGTTCTTAAAAGAAACTTGAAAACAAAAGCTATAGTAGTTCTGCTAAGTCAGAACTTTACCTGTTTCTGAACTCTCATAAAGTACTGTCAACACTCTGAACTATTTTTACTCACAATGCTACTGACACCCAAGGTGTGGTTTTCAATACCAAACACCAGTGTTCCAGCCCTGCTAATGCCATATGGAGACCTGCAACCTAATGTAGTTCTGACATCAACCATGCTGTGTCCACATGCCATGGCAAAATCCTTTAAGACTCTCCTGTCATTGCAGGAATACAAAGGCCAATTCTCCCTTGGAAGGGCAGGGCAAGGCAAAGTTTGTAGGGACATGTCTTGGAGCAGCTTTGCATAAGTTTCTAAGGTGGGAATTCAGCTCTGAAGACATGTTCATTTCTTAAGGCTACCCTGGACACTTGGAAATCTCTGTACTATCCAACCTTATGGGGGCAGGGGGGGGGGTATGACACGTGGATGCATGGACTAGCTTATGGCCAGCTCACCATTGTGGCTCATCTTCTGCCACCACTGCTGCTGTGTTTGGCTTTAGAATATCTCTCTTACTTTTCAGCCATTTCTCCACGGGAGCTTCAGAAACTCAAAAGTACTAGCTGAATATGAGAACCTGCCTCTGTAATGGGCATTTGTAGGGATGAACATTAAATACTTTCAGTGTGTCTCGTTGCTTTCTGCATTTTTAAAAGGAAAACCTGATCTCTAAGAACATTGCCTTCCCTCCAATCCTTCTTGCAGATATGTTGAAAGCCAAGAGCCACACTGTGTCCAGCAGTGTCCATTCTCTGGCACTTATAAAAGGTCAACAAAGATGTGTATATGCCAGCATTAGTGTCATCGTTGTAAAGCAATGCTCTAGTAGTCTCCCTCTCTCTAAGGGAAATACATTCAAAGATCTGCAGTGGATTCCTGAAACCATAAATAGCACCAAACCTGAAGTATACTGTTAATTCCTATACATATGTATTCTGTGATGAAGTTTAATTATAACCAGACATACTTAGAAATTAACAGTATCAATAAGACGGTTATAAAAATATGCCATAATAAGTTGCCAACATCGCTCTTTTTCCAGTTTAGGTTCACTGCTAAGTGAAGTCAGGGGTACTTCAATACAAGTGCTGTCCTACACTATGCACTGTGAAGATGCTGTCTGGTAGTTAGGGTATACACCCTGGACCCATTGCAAAAAGGGAGGTGGACCCTTATAGAGCAGGACAACAAGACTGCTTAATGTACCTCTGTATGATAGGCAATTTAAGGCCAAGGAACTTTTTATTTCTGGAATTTTCCGTTTAGTATTTTCATGTCCGGTTGCCTCCAGGTAACTGAAACGAAGAAAAGCAAACTGTGAACAAGGGGGAACTGTGGCTCCAGCTGCCCTTAACTTGATGTAATTGTCAATATTAGATCAGATCAGATAGGTTGTGCTCTCCAGGCACTGAGAGGGAGGCGCTGCCTCCCTCACCCTGGGCCCTCTTAGCGCGTGCTCCTGTGCCTGTTGCAGTTATTCTATAAAATGCTTTCTTAGTTGAAGCATGGTGGCAGCTGTCAGATTCTAAGCAGCTGAAAACATACCAGTGCTACAGCCTAGATTGCTCTGAGTAGGGTATTGAACACAGTCTGCAACCTGGATGTTAACAAATGGCCCAGGTCATGGACACGGGTCAACAGACTCTGTTCCATGGGGATTTGCTTTGTGTGTTGGTTGAAGCCATGCATGTTCTGGCAGCTTTTGAGAGACCGCACATGTGTAACACCATGCAGTAAGCACCGGGCTTCTGCTTGCTAAAACACTCGGGACACAGGGTGAGTTCAGTGAAGACGTTCGTGATTTCAAATGAGTCCGTTCTCTGAAGCAGAGCGGGGACCAGAGCAGCAACTCCATTGCTGATGGCATTCCATCCTGACTCTGCCACTTATGAGACCCCGGCCTCTGTTTCCTTATCTGTACTATGGCTTCCTTCTTTTTAACTGTAAGATTTTCTCTAGTCTGCACAGGGGAAGTTTGGGGGAATAACAGCGGCTGTGTGGTAATGGTAATGTTCCTTGCGTTAGACGTTGACTGTTAGATCCACAGGTTCTATCATAATTGAGAATTTTTCTAATAAACAAATCTCTTGTTCTGGGAGGGTAGTCAGGACAGCTTGCTGTGGGGACACTGATGTTAGCATTTGCCTCCCCTGAGGAGCTTGGAATGTCCAGTGGCAAAAAAGCGTTTAATGCTGCAAGGTATATTATTTTAAAAAATAATGACATATTTGGTTGAATTTAGATGAATATTACTTCTCCACCAAGTTAAGTAATAACATTACTTTGAAACCTAAAGTTGAAGTTTTTTGTTTGTTTGTTTTTTCTGTTAGTATTTTTATCTCTCTCAAAAATGTGCTTCTGGTTTTGAGATAAATTGTGGATACTTACTTTAATGTTGATTTTTAACCTTGGCCACATGATTGATTTTGCATCAAAAGAACTGTGGCTATAAAAATGACTGTTTGTCTTCCTGCAGTTCCATTTCTGCCTGTGTTCATTAGACACCTTTCCATTACTATAACAAAATGCCTGAATGCAACAACTGATAGAGAAGAAATTTACTTTTGCTTACGGTTTTCAAGATTTTGGTTTATGGTTGGTTGACCCCATTAATTTGGAGCCTGCATCAAGACAGCGCTCTGTGTTTGTGGCAATATAGGCGCTCATGTGGATGCAAAGCTGTTTGCCTTATAGCGGGGATACAAAGGGAGGAAGCTGGATCATTGCCTCACCGTCTCCTTCAAGGGTGCATTTCCAGTGACCAAAGAGAGTTGCTGTTAGACCACAATGCTAAAGAGTTCCTACCATCTCCAGCAGTACCAAGCTGGGGAATATGCCTTCAATACACAGGCTGTTGTCAGCCATCTGTACTGAAACTTTAGTACTATGTCACCAGCAGTATGTGGATACTTAAAATACAAATATGTTTAATATGCGTGCGCCACAAAGACAAAGCTGGGGTGATAAAAAGGGCTGTGTCATGGTCCTCACACTTGAGGGGCTTGTTGTTGTAAGTCTGCAGTCCTTCAAGGTACCAGTAGCTGTGATACTGCTCTGAGGCGAAGAAGGTACATCTTCCAAGGATCTGTCTTACAGGAACCATTAACATTTCTGTTAGGGGCACCTTGTCCTCCAGCAATCCTCCTCACAGATTGGAGGGAGAGGCAGCCTTGGGGTAGCATGGAGATTTGCTTTTGTTGCCAGCAGTCCCGAAGGGAATAGGCTGCCTCACAACCTTTGGTTGGAAGGTCAGATTCTCCATTCCCAAGGCATTCCCTACTGGCCAGTGTTAGCTCATGGTTGAAGGAGCCTGGAAAGCCTTCTAGGCCGCATCTGGGAGAGGAGCCATGAAGTAGTATGAGTTCTGCTGCCTCGCAAAAACTACCGGTTCAAAGGCTTGCCTAAGTGCCAGGGCTTTGGGCATCGGGAGCATTGCCTGAGCTTCCAGAAAAAAGCGCGAACCACCAGTGTGGTCAGTTGGCAGTGAATTAGCAGGCTCTTTAACTGACATTTTTCTTTTTCTTTCTATGTTTTCATAAAGTTATCGAGTAGCAGATTGTAAATGCTGTGCAAATAGTTTCTAGAATTGACCACCAAAGAGATGTGTGTGGGGTTTTAAGGAGTAATTAGAGACAAAGTTAGTTCCCTCATCTAATATTAAGGCCTGCACAGACCTGGGCTTGAGGTGAGGGCTGTGTGTACCACTCCCAGTAAGTACATGCAATGGACAACCTTCCAGCATAGTCCCACCCTCCACCCTGATTGCTCCACTAAGGTTCCACTTGGCACATTCTATTCATGAGATGAAACTCTCTGCTGGGGTGTCTAGGTGGCCTTCTGAGGGAGCCACATCAGCCACGAGGAGGTGCAAGTTCCAGAAGTCCTTCCTTTCTGAAGGACAGCCAGCTAATCCAAGCTACGCCCCACTTTTGGGTGTTTTGTACAAGGTCAATAAAGTAGGGCATGGACACAGTAACAAACCACCTCAATGGCTAAAGTGAAGCCATGGCACATACCAGCTCTGGGGTTTGGGATCGTGGGTACTTAGTGGAAGGCATTGAAATGGGTGGCTTTCTCCTGTAATTGTAAGGGAACTCTGACCCTTTCAGAAGTTCGAAGTCACAGTTGTTGTTCTTACACTGTTACTATTCTTTACAAAGCTTTTCAAAACTTAAGATGTGAGATATTTTTTGCAACCTATCATTGGTTTTGCCTTAGACTCATTTGATGTAGCTAAGGAAGACCTTGAACTTCTGGTCTTCTTGACCTCCCCTCCCAAATGCTAGAATTACAGGACTTCACCCTCTTAAAGTTGATCTTTGTTCTGCATGCTTTATCTTAGATAAAGCATCCCTTGCCCGGGGTGTGTGTGTGTGTGTGTGTGTGTGTGTGTGTGTGTGTGTGTGTGTGTTCTGGTGTTCCAATCCTTGTTTGTCCTTGGGCTACTCCATGCTGGCTTGACCTCATGACCTGTCTTCTTGTTGACAGAGAACAGATATCATTCTGTTATCTTAATCTATAGAACCGTTTTCTTCCTTTTGTTTCTCTCCCGTTGGAACCTTCCATTGAAGTGGCTTACCCAGGTGCCTAGGTGACCTGGGAGCTCCTGTTTCCTGTTCTCATTATTTCCCTTAGCTGAAGGGAGGGCTAATACCTGAGATTGTGGAAGTTTTGAGCTAATTAATTTCATATTAGTCTGACCTGTTTCCTGCACTTATACTGGTTTGTCATTTGGGGGCCTTGGCTGACCCTGAAGAGACTCTCCTTACAGCTAGCCAATTCCTAGGTAGTAAAGAAGCCACACTTCAGCCCCCACACTTTCTTTATATTCTTCCGTCCTGGTCTCCCCAGGGCCACCTGCCCGACAACTGTAGATTTCCCAGCCTCCTTGCCTGCCAAGATAACTCAAACCAGTCCATCCTCAGCCTGCTTACCCTACTTATTTATTCATTATTAGCCAGCATTGTATTACTAGTTTGATGACCCGGGCTACCTGTATAAAGAAAAGTTTTAATGTCTACAGTTTAGGCTCAAAGTTTAAACATCATAGTGCAGCCATGGTAAGGGTTCCCCCTTGCTTGAGTCAGTGACAGGAGCCTTGAGAGCAAGTAAGCACAAGAAGATGTGGAGAGAGCTCATGCTTGGTTCCTTTCTCTAGCCCTCTCATGAGAGTTACCTTCATCTCTTCAGAGGACAGGATACCCAGTGGCCTAAGGACCTTTCACCAGGCCCCGCCTCTTAAAACTACCCCCCAGCACTGATATCTTTCTCACACAAGGATACCTAGACTTTCCCTGTAGAAGCTATAATGTGAGCTTTCATTCTGGTTTTCCTCCATGTCATCCTAACGGACCCAGTGCTTCCCCCGTGGGACCACACATAACAATCTGCTGATGATCACTGTCTCCATTTGTTTGTTTGTTTGTTTCACTAAACCCTTCATCTGCAAATACTTTGAGAATGTCACCTACAGAGAAACAGATGATGAGGGGCACAGATCCACCCTGGGCTGTTCCCAATGTCTGCAGCTTTAAAAAAAAAAAAAAAAAAAGGTGGCAGAGTGTCAGGAGTTACCTCACAGGGCAGGTTGAAGTCAACCTCTCATCAGTGTGGCTTGAGGCAAACCCAGTTACAATGGATTTGGAAGCAGACAGAGTTTGTTTCCAGTGCAGTGAGGGTCCAGAACAGATCCTGGTACCAGTTGGTGCTGTTTTGTACCAGCTTAACCCTAAAGCCCACACAAACAAGAAAGTACCTCTTGAATATTTGGTGAGGTGACTGAAGTGGGTCAGATGGCAGATCCTGTTGTGAAGCCACACTTAGACTTTAAAATGCGTTTGCCTTTCACTTACTTTCTGGCGTGAATGGTAAATCACTTCGGGATAGTGCCGCACAGTGCAGCAGCCACATGTCTTTTTTTTTTTTTTTTTTTTATGCCCCACGCAGCACTGCTCCCTGCAGCAACTTATATGGTTGTTTACATGGCTTTGTAAACAAAAAGTGTGTGTGTGTTCCCAGATGACTTTCAGGGGTCTTATTAGCACCTCAGCCATGTAGAGCTACATTTCATTTTAATTAAAAGAACAAAACAGAAGAGAAAGATCATAAAATAGGAGGGAAAGAAACCGCCCAGAGTCTAACTTAAACACGCCTCAGACTCGGGGCATGATCATTCTGAACTGTTGAAAATGGAACGGCGGCCTTTTACAACTTCTTCAATGGAAATGTTATAGATACCAACCCAGCTCAAGCCTCCCCCCCCAAAAAAAAAAAATAAAGGATAACCACCAACATTAAAAAACAACAACAAAAAACTAAAAACAAAAACAGGAAACTCAATCCCTCCCTGAGTTCCTCTTGTACTGTGTGAGGTAGAAACCAAGCATGCTTGTCAAGCCATGGCTGCAAAGTGATGGGTTTTAAAAATATTTATTTTATATTTACATGTATGTATGTATGAGTATCTCAATGTAGGTATCATCTTGGGTGCCCTTGGAGGCTTGGGGAAAGTGGCCTGTTTGGGAACCAAACTCAAGCCATACCCCACCCCACCCCCATCAGCAAGCTCTCTCAACCACTGAGGCATCTCTCCAGCCATGAAGCAACAAGTTTTGTCCTTTAGTCCACCCCTTCCTTTTTAACCAAGAAGCACAGTTATTCAGTGTTTTAGTTACTTTCTGTTGCTGTGATAAAACCCCAACAGCGGCCACTTAAGGAAGCAGGGTTTTATTTAGGCTTCTAGTTCCTAAGGGACAGGGTCCATCATCATGGGATTCCTGCATGCCTGGCAGGAACAGGAAGCTGGATAAAGTGTGTTCTGCAGGAACGCAGAAAGGGACTGAAAGGGAAAGAGAGAAGACAGAAAGTGGGGCCAGGCTATCAGCCTCAGAGTCTGTCTCCGAGAGACTTATTCCTCCAGAAAGGCTCCACCTCCCAAAGGTTCCATAATTGCCCCAAACTGTGCTCCCAACTGGGGACCAAATGTTCAAATGCAAGAGCCTATGGGGCATTCAGTATTCACGCTGCCACAAATATTAAATAAGAGTATCTGTATTCATTTTATCTCTAATTACCAAACCAATACACAGATGTAAATATAAGTGGGAACATTTTATTATCTATTTGTAAATTTTTTATTTACTTATATGTTATTTTTTGAGGCAGGATCTCACTAGGCCTGGTTGTTCTAAAACTCACAATGTAGACCAGCCTGGCCTCAGACTTGGGACATTTGTCCAGCCCCTGCCTCCTGCATGCTAGGATTTCGAGATATATTCTATTATGTATATTTAAATATTATTTGTATATATATGTCTATATTATCTATGTTTACTACATATAAATATATATTAAAAGTAACTCAAGCTTAAAATGACATATATTGGATTTGGGAGCCAACAGGTGCTTTTCTGGTGAACAGAGAACTTTCTGGAGGTGGTGAAAGGCAGGGGAACAATGGCTCTCCTCTAAGGAAATTGTTCCTGTAGTAGCAGCCCCTTCCTGATCTCTTTTCCTGATGGAGGGCAGTCATGGACCTGCTAAAGAAGAGAAGAAAGGGTCTGTATACCCATCTCTCCACTGCGGGGCCTCTGAAAGCCATCCTTTGTGTGTGCTGGGCTGGGCCCATGTCGGACAGGGCACAATCAGGCTATTGTTTCTTGGAGGAAAGCAATGGCATCCTGTTGCAATTATTTATGGAAGAAAATATTTGATGTTTTTGGAAGAGGTTGGATGTGGAGGGGGTGAGGAAGAAAGGGAGTTTGGACTTACCCCTGTCCCATCCACTTCAAGTCTCTTGGTGGATGGAACAGGGCAGTTTTTGTACACCGAGTCTCAGGAGTGTTGAGGTCACAGAAGTTCTAGGAGTTTCGAATTCCAGCCTTCGGCATGCTGGAGTAGCTTTTCTGTGGGTGAAGCTGATCACCGTGGCCTGTTCCACCATGGCCTTCCTGCCTGTCATACTTTCTTATGCTTTCTTGGTACAACTTCTCACATGCTCTTCTGAGATGCTTGATGTCTGGACTTGCACACTGGATAGCAACTTAGTGTTAGTGATAGCGGTAAACCGTGCAGTTTCTCCTCTCCTCCTTAGCAGATATGCCTCTTTTAGCTTTTCATCATAATAATTAAAAAAAAAAAAAAAAAAAAAAACACCTGAAATTATCAGTTTATAAAAAAAAAAAATTTTGTTCGTTTTGGATGTTATTTGTTTCACTCACTGTCTTGGAAATTTCGGTCTGTGATTGGCTAAACGCAATTACATTTATTTCTGTGGTGAGCGTTGCATCATGGTAGCTTGTGGTGGAGTGAGGCCTGTTCTGGAATCCCATGCTCCCTTCAGGGACACACCCCATTGACCTGTGTGCATCCACCACTAAGCCACCATTCTGAAAGGCTCTGCCACCTCCCCTAAACACTGTATTAGGTGTCATTCTGGGCCCAGAGTCTAGCAAAACCTGGAGTGGGGTGGAAGCCGGATATCCTCCAGTCCCAGCATGTGTATTACTTCAGAAGGGAGAAGAGGTCCCGCCCTGCTTTCACACCATTCATGTCACGCTCTGCTTTTTCAGACCACCCAGGCCTGCTTTCACAGTCTTACCTCTGCCCGCTTTGTCTCTTTTCATCTCCCTTAGAAGCTGCCTACTTTCTTGGGTGTCTCTAACTTATAAGCTTTGCCCTTGTTTGCCTCAAGCAACTATCTCTCTTTGGGGTTCTCTCAGAAATTCCCATCAGTAACCCCAAGAGCTTCTTAGCAACCGGCATGTAGTAGGCCTCAGCATTGTGAGGTTCCTGTTGTTCCATTATCTGTATTTCCTTCACGGGCTCGTGGTTCCTCACTCGGCCATATGTGCCCAGACCTCCCTTTGCAAACAGCCAGTCATTCAGAACCACCTGTCTGTGTCCATTATGGGAGAAAGAACCATTAGCAGTGCTGGTGCCACTCTTTCCTACCAGTTCAGTTCTTGCTTCTTGCTTGAACTTCTGTGGCTAACTCAGGTGACCCTTAGGCCCTATGCCACCTCTTCAAGAGGGGCATCTTGACTACACAGCAGTATGTAGCACCCTGGTGTTTCACGGTCCTTTACTGCTTGCCTTTGTTTTCTGTGTTTAGAGTTGGCTTCATAAAGCTGACATGATCACATCCTCACCTGCCCCGTGGCTACAGGTAGTTGGCATTTGGGATTTCCTTGGTGCCTCCTTGTACAAGAGTGATTTATCCCCCCGGGCCTGTATTTTACTGTAACCTTGAACTTTTGATGAAGTGAAAGGATAGGAAGAAGAACTCATTTTAGACAGTGCAGTTAATTAGTCTTTCCTACCCCGTATGGTCTAATGGGAAACTAAGGCAAACATAAACATGGCAGCTGTCTTCAGAGAAGTAGCAGAAGAAACTGCGTCATGGGCCAAGGTATGTTCAGGTTACTTTCTGGTTCCTGAAAGCCAGCCGGCTCAGTGGCCAGAGATGTCTACCTTTTCTTGTTTCTAATTTGACAGATAAGAACCACATAGGTGATCCTGTCCTGATCCAACAAGGGGCAAGATAGAAAGTTTTCTGCACTATATAGAGCAGAGCAATAAGCAAAGCGAGGACGGCCAGCCTGGCGACAACTATAGGGTGGTCCTCAAAATGCTAGCAGGGTTGAGTGACAGAGTCCCTCCTGAGAGGATGGCATTTGGACTAGGGGTCATTAGGGGTCAGCTAATGGCAATTCAGGGGGCAAGAAGCTGTGGTATAAGTGACTGATGGCCAGTGAACCAGAACCTGCAAGGCAGCAGGTTGAATATATTAGCTCAGGCTTTCATAACAAAATACCACAGCCTGGGTGACATTTATTTTCTCATAGTCCTAGAGCTGTGAGGTCCAAGATTAGAGTTTCAGTGAACTCCCTCTTCCGTGTGGATGGTCATCTTCTCATACTCCCTCTTCGTACATGGAGGAAGAGAGAAGCTTTCTTGTGTCTTTCATGAAGACACTTAATCATTACAGAGCCTCTTCCTTATGAGCTCGTTTAACCTTAAGTTACTACTGCCAAGGCTCTGTCTCCCGCAGAGTCACCTGAGGGCGTAGGGCTCTGACGTAGGAATTTGGCAGGGGTGAGTGTGCAGATGCTACTGGCCAGGGGCCAGCAGAGTAGGCAAGGGCCATCATGCAAGACAAAGAACTTCAATGGGTCACACTCTCCATTTCTGTTAATGACTATAGTCTCTTTAGTTGTTAGATGGAGGGAGAGCAATTAAGAGAAAAGCAGGGAAAACAGGAAGTTGTTTTGAGAAATCCTCTTGAGAGAGTCTAGTGGCTTGGAATAGAGCTGAGTTCCTCGGTGTCATTGACATTTCGAGCTGGACAATTCTTGGTTGTGGGGGCTGCCCTGTGCGTTGTACCATGTCTCTCTATATCCTTGGTCTCTTCCTGCTCGATGCTGCTAGCCAGTCTACCCAGAACAAACAAAAACATATCTCGACATGGCTGGAGGAAGAGGGAGTGTGACAGTGTACCTTGTCGAGACCCATCGCATCAGTTACAGTAACTACGAGTAGATAGAGTCAGGAATATTGAGGGACTTGTGAAATGTTGCAGGTGGGGCAAAGAGGGCTGGAAGATGATTCAGACATTTGGCTTAGAGGAAACCAGAAGTGAAGTTGCCTGTTCCCGAGCTGGCAGGAGGAGGAGGGAGTAGGTTTCTTTGGGAGGTGTGTGGTGGGGATGGCAGATGGAGCTAGAACTCTGCCTTGCATCTCTGTTAAGTCTTCGATGCTTCTTTGCCACCCAGGAGAGAGCTGGGGCTTGGTGGTGGATGTGGATACATAGAGTAGAGGGAATGGGCCAGGGTTGGAGTGAAGCCCATGGGGCTCATCTGCCCATAGCCGCCCTCTTGGGATGAGATCACTGTGGAGTTGTCAGACTTGGTATCCTCAGGACCCCTTTGCACCAGTGTAATCTGCAGACCTGGCCATAACCTGCATGACTGGGTTGAAAGCTCGAGACTGTTTTGGGGGAGGTGAATGGGCCGTAAACATTGAACACTTGTGAGAATGCTTAATATCCTTGTAAGAGAGACATGGAGAATTGCCCTATGTTTCCACCATGTGAAATCAATATGGTTCTGTCTATGAACCAGGAAAATAGGGCCTGAACAAGACACAGAATCTACAGGTACCCGGATTTGTTTTTTTTTTTTTTTAAACCAGTTCGAGTTGATGGATTTGGTTACAACAACCAAAATAGATGAAGGCAAACTAACTGATGAACTTTTGTTTATGTGTATTACATCCGTTGATATTTGGTCCTTGTGAAGTTTAAAAAAATAATAAAGACTTGTGCATTTAGAAGCAATCATAGGTCTAATATGTATTATATCTCTGTTGGGAAAAAGCTCTAACACACTGCAGGAGGTGAGCAGTGCGGTGCTCTCATACTTGACTTACTGGAGGACAACTGGATGGCCACCGTCCACTACTGCGTTTGGTTGCTCCGTACATCGTCCGACTTGGAGGAATTTCTGTGCATCCTCACATGGAAGTTAAGACAAATCATGAAGCTGGAGAGTTTATGTCTCGGCAGTTCAGAGAGCTTGCTATTCTGTCACGAGGACCAGAGTTTGGGTCCCAGCACCCAAGTTCACACCTGCCTTTTCCCTCCAGCTCCAAAGGATGATGGCAATACCTGGCTGGTGGATGTCGTCTTCTTGAAGCAACACAATTAAACAACCATTTTAGAGGAGATAGTTCTCAAGTCCGCTTCTCGTTGCTTGGGTTAAGGAAACTATAATGAGTATAAACCAGCTTCCTTTTGACGTTCAGGGTCATCACTGTGAAAGTAGCTTCATTGTGAGGCCTGGTGCTCCCAGGTGGACACAGCACCATTTGCTGTGGAAGATCATTGACCCTCTTAAAGGTAAAGGAGATATACTTACTGACCCTCAGTGCCTGTATAAATTGAGGCTTAGAAAGAGACTTAAATATCTCTGAACATAAAGCTTGTATACAGCTTTTTGTGCTTCTAGATCTTTTCCAGCCTTAAGTTGAATATATTTACATATTAAATGCATATAAAACAATTGAAACTTAAATATTAATTTAATGGCATCAGTGATGTTTTGTCAAAACTAAGTCGCTGCTCCAAATATAAACAGTACTACAAGGGATGAGTATCTTTGTGTGATAGAGCCTCTGCCTTTTGCATTTCAGTCCCTCCCCTTTAAGTATCACAAACCCTTAGTTGCAGAGTAGTAAGATTTGGTTTGGACTCTACTTGGCTATTAACATGTTCATATACTTACTGTGTTGGGTTTTTTTTTTTCTTCCTGTTTCTGGTGTAAATTAGAGTAAAACGTTTTGCCTCCGATGCATCTTTTTTTACAAATGCTGGTGCTAAAGGCACCTATAAGCATTCGTTTATAAAAACAGTGAGTAGATGAATTATGGGATATAGAAACAGACCATTCTTAAGACGTGCAACATCACAATTACAGAGGACAGCTTGGGGGCTGTTTGGTGTGCAGGAAGCACTGTGCCATGTCAGTGGCCTGTGGGTCCCCGCTTCTGTGCATAGGTGTGCCCAGGGCTAAGCACTTGAGATTGGACTGCCTATGTGGGAGGTAGTACCTGGAGGACTCCACCTCTTCCTTTTCAGCAGCCCTTAACGGAATGTAGCTCTCCGCCTAGAGATAGGGCCTTGTGGCCTCCATTGACTTCTTGAGACTTGTCTCCTGTGCCACTCCCCACACTCCTTGTCATTTTGTTTGTTTGTGTTTACTGCCTTTGTCATCACCGACTCTAGCTTCGTATTGGCTGCTTGTGATCTACTGTGTTTTGAGAATATAAATATTTATTCTTAGGCAAAGTATATACAACTCAATGTGAAGTAGCCTGTGATTTAGATGAGTAATAGACAATCGTGAACACATACTCACCCCACCTGCTGCTCTGCTGGAATTTGGATTTGGAACCTTTTCCAGAGACAGAAGAAGAAGAAGGGAAAGTGGCTTGCTAGGTAATCGGGCTGAGGATGAAGGAGTCAGGTGTGTGCTCTGAAATGTACTCGAAGGTGTCATGTGCAGTTTGACCTCTTTTCCACTGCTAATGAAACCAAGGTGGAGCAATGAGATGTTCAGGGAGTCCTTAACCCATTAGCTAACTTTTGAGCTGACCAAATTTGCTAAATTTGACATCTATAGAGAGCTTCAATTGTAGACACTGGTTATACAAAGCCAAGACCTTATGTGTGAAAGAGTGGCAAGGGACAGTCACATGTGCATTTGCACATGCTCACGTGCAAATAGATCTGTGTGATAGTCTCTGCCTTTCAGCTCCGGGCAGCTCAGCTCCCTTTCTCCTCAAAAGAGATTATACTGCAGAGGCTTTATGAAGTGCTGAAACATTTGCAGAGTATGTTGCCAATAGGAGCCACATTATAAATGATAAATAATAATTGACTTGGCGAGTCTAGGCAGAGCAAATCAGTTGAGATTACAAGAAAATAGATGGTAGGTCTCCAGGAAGGTGGAACCTTTCCCTGCCTGTGCAGGGTCTGTTGTAGAGCCTGTGGGCCACCCTAATAGTTACCCAGTGAATGCTCCTGGGGCACAGCTTGCTTTGTGTTTGCAAGGTCTGTAGACCTGGCCCTGCCTCCACAGGCCCAGGCAGTTCTGAGTCTATCCGCCTATCTTTCATGTCGCTTTTGGCAAGAATAAATCCTGAGTATGGGATTGGAGTCATGGGCATATTTTAGGCTTGAGTTAGCTGTGTGTGCTTAGTTAATGCCACTGCATCTCTACAGAATAAAGTTCAACCATACAGAAAGTTTCCTGTCTTGTAAGAGCCCAGTGAGAATGATGGAACCTAAGCATGCATTTTAACCCAGTGATACTAGAAACCCGGTATGTTTTGTGCCAGGAAGCTACAGGGCTTCTAAGTAGTTGGGTGTATAGTCTATTTTTATCCCTCCATGCACCCGTCCTTTCCTTTAAGGAAGCTTTTTTCCTTTGTGTAGATCACAAAAGCGTAATCCAGGGGCCTGGGGTCATGGCCCAGTCACTAACATGTTTGCCGTGCAAAGCTTGAGGACCTGTGTTCAGACCATTAACACCCATATAAGGAGGCTCAGCGTGGTGACATGTGCCTGTACTCTTAGTACGGGAAAGTCAGAGACAGGAGGATCCCTGGAGCTTGCTGCCCAGTTGGTGAGCTCTAGGCTCACTGCAAAACTACGATGAGAACAATAGAACTGGGTACCGACCCTTGGCCATGACATATGTGCACACACATGCATGGGTAGATGCTCATGCACCACACAAATAATGGGTTTTTTGAAGTTAGCCATCTGAGCTCTGTATTTTGTTTATTCTGTTAATTTATTGTGTGAAGATGGAAAAGTCAGAATAAAACGTTTATTTCCCAATCAGAAAAGGGGTTACTGTAATTTCTTTCAGGAGGTCACATTGCTAAATGCAAAAATAGTAGTTAGGTGAAATAAATTAAGGCTAATTGTTGAGGAGAGACGCCTAGTGCTTGACTAAATGGGAAATGTTTTCTGCATTTTAGAAGCACAAATTCTTTAAATGAGGTTCCAGTGTGAGATTGCATGCGGTTTCCATTTTATAGTTTTCTTTCCCAATTGAAAACAAACTTTGAGGGTTTTTTTTTTATTGAACTTGGTCAGTTGGGACTTACCCAAGGCTGAACAGCCACCTTTTACTCCTTTCCCATTCTCCCTTTCATGCTGTGAGGAAAGCAACACGCGAGAGTGGTGTTGACGGAAACCTTTATTTCACCAGTTCCCGTCTCACAAACTAGGCTAAGAGACACAAAAGGCATTTGGCACTTCATGACTACCTCTCTCTTCTAAAGTGACTTGGCCAGGAGAGGCCTGAAGTCCCTGAAAAGGAGGAAACTGAAATGCAGACAGAGTTGAATAATGAAGTGATGTCATTGTGAACCAATTGGAACGGTTGGTGTCACGTGCCTGGCAGCTACTTCAAATGCCCACAAAACAAGAGTAATGGCTTAAGCCATGTCTCTCCCCTCACCCTGCCCCCGCCATTAAGCCCTAGCAGCCCAGGGGACCAGATGTAGAGTGCCGAACAGTCATTACAGCCGGCTTAGTTGTACATGGAGGACACATCTTAACAAGTCGGTCGGTTTTTGTAAAGCATTATGACTAATTCAAAACTTACTTTCTGGTTCTGCCCTACCAATGTAACCAAAACCATATCTTACTGAGAAGTGGGAATAGACTCTGATTAGTTTCCTTTTGAAGTTGTAGTCTACAGGGCTGTGATTGTAAGCTAACAAGACATTCACCAGGCTTCACAACCATAACGTCTTGGATTCATTATCACTAAGATTTCTGCACAGCCACCACACGTTTGTTTATGATCCAGTAGTTAAAATCTTTCCAGAAAATGTTTTACAGTTTGGACCACCCTGGTTAAAATAACAAGACAACCACCATACAAAACAAACTTGGTCACCTACCATTTTCAAGCATGTTGTGGGGTACGTGGGGTAGAGCATAAGACTATGGGGGGATCAGGGAGATGAGGACAGACTGAAAGCGGTCCCTTTGGAGTCGTACTTGTCTCTTTATCATTCAGACATTTGTAAGTGAAGTGGTTCAAACAAAACTAAAATGAGAGCAGTTGAACCCTTTTGAAAACAACAGCAACAAAGCACCCTGGTTGTATAACCAGCCCTGGGAGCCAGGGTGGGTAACCAGAGAGTACCGAGTGATTCTCCGGGCTGACTGCAGCCTGTTTAGGAGCGGTGAGTATGGGTAGTTAGAGCCGCCAGCTCTCCCCAGGTGCAAGAGAGCAAATGCCCTGGTGCCAATCCTCCTAGCTTTTCTGCCTCCTTCTTGGTGACTATCAAGTGGCTAGGGTAACTAGGCCCACTTGAAGGAATTCTCCTCTCTGCCGTCTCCTCCAGTGTTCTGCAAGTGCCCCTTGCATTAGTCGGTCTTTGGGTACAGAAGCCTCCACCTTAATGCAGCCCTCTGCTTGTGCATCTATCTCCCTTTCAGCTCTTCCTTCCACCCATTCCCTGGCCTAAGTCATTGCTAGGTTGTTGTGTTGACCCTGCTAAGTTATTTCTCACCTGTTCTTAGAAATTCTCGATGGTTCCCTGGTGTCTTTAGCACAGGGGTCTTGACCGTACACGATCCCCACTGGATGCCTTAGCTTGTCTGCTGCTGCTCCTTAGAAGCATAGACCTTGGACTGATTTTTCTGATCCAAAATGCTTTGCCAAGATTTCGATCCTTGTCTCCCATTCTCATGCCTTCTTACACTTGAATGAAATTCCTTCCCATGATATTTTTCCCCTTGACTGTCACTCCCCAGCTAGGATCTGATTCCCCCCCTCCCCCCCGTAAGTACTTGCTTTTTTGTCTGCGTTCTCTCTCCTAAGACTTGATCACGGACTACATTGTTTTGTTCTTTAACTTAACGAACTGTGGCATAGCAGAGTAGATTCCGTATCGCTATATATAATATGGTGGTCCAGTCCATGTGTGTGAGGCTGGAGTAAACCCTAAAGTTGATGTGTGGCCCTGGGCCTTCCTTTCCCACCTTTCCAATGAGGTGGCGGGCTTGATTCTCAGGAATGTTGTGGAGGCTAAGTGTTTGCAGGGTGCTTGGGAGCAGTGTCTGCCAAGACAGTCATTGATTGCCCTCAAACTAGCTGATCATGATGGTAGTGTGGTCAGCACCCTGAAATCAAGGAGGTCATACTTCCTACCCCAAGTCTTAATACATAAATACTGCGGGAGGTTGGGAAGTATATATTGAGCTTGGTACCTGTGTGCATATAACCCAAATATTTTAAAACTGAAAAAAAAAATTATGCTGCTCAGGGATCTAACTTGCTGAACCTAGGCAACAAGACGTTATGATGCAGTATGTGAGCTATGTTTTCTTATGATTCCGTGCCCTGTCCATGTTGCAAGTCAAATTAAAGATTTTTGAAAAGCAACGTAAAAATAATTTATTGTCCTGTAATTGGTTTCCTGAAAGCAAAATGGTATTTATGTGAGCAACCATGAAAGATGCAACTGCTGTAATTTATTGTGCAAGAGTATTTTTAAAGTGTATAGAATGACTGAAGCTTAAGTGTATTAAATATTCTAGAGGAAGACATATTTAGGGCCATAAATCTAGACTTCCATTGGAATTTGTATTCCTTCTTCCCTGCCAGGTGTATTAAGATTGTTATGTTCTTGGCCTCAGTGGGAGGACGATTTAGGGTTTCAGGAGTACATTTGTATCTCTTTTAAATTTCTGTTGTTTATCGATGACATCTATAAATGCTTTAGGGAAGTGCTGACCATAACAATACCCACTTTAGTTCTGTGCAGTTGTCTGGCAAACAGTGTGGTAAAGAGGGCTGTGTTTTGTTGTTGACAGGTGTATCTCAGAAGTGCTCAGGCACCTGGGCAGGCAATAAAATATTAAGGGTTGCTCCTGGAGCTGTTTGCATTGCTTGATATTTGAACATATATAGGGTTTATAATTGGCCTGGCCATATGGCTGCCTAGGATTAGACTCTTCATATCCCACTAAACCCTCTTCTTAGAAGCTAGAACATGGAGAGAGTTTATTTTAAAATGTAATTGCTGTGTTACTGAGATTTGAATTTGAGTACTCGGAATAAACTATTTCTGTTTAGAGGCTGGTTGGATGAAAATTTTCAGTCATAACTACTTCCCATCAGAGAATGAATAATGAGTACAACAGCAAGGTCCATGTCGTTTCTGGTTTATATTGAGGAGTTTCAGGGCAAATAGCTCATAGGAAACATGCAGAAAACTTGGAGTCACTTATAGGATCTGAATGCATTCAAATAGGATCGGCATGTATACTATTACGGATTCCGTTAGTTCTGGTGTTTTTGTTCTGTTTAGATGATGTTTGGTTCTTAGTGAACCAAAGAAGAAATAGAAGAGAGCCCAAATGACTCGATTGCATTCTATTGCTTACAAGCAGGATTCTAGACCACCCTCAGACTTGGTAATTCAGGGTACACGGAGATAGTGTGAATCAGCTTAAAAGGCCACTTAAACAGTGATTCTTGCTTTGCTAATTTAACATGGCCACTTAAAATGCTAGGAACACTCATAAAAGCATTTTTATTGTGGGTTCTGCATGCAGTTCAGAGTGAAAGTTAAGGAGAAATGCTTTCTGGATCCCCCATCCCACCTGCCGAAAGCTGATTGGTCAGCCAGATGTGGCCTGTCCCTATTGAAAGTAACCTTCGGGATATAGGCTGGAGCTGATGTGAGAAAGCAGGGCTCTCTGAAATACCCTACTAGATGGTCAGCCCAGTGTATCCTGAGGAATGAGTTCATCTGCTTTGAACGTGACTGTTTTAAGACCTCCCGACATGCTGACGGTTAGTTGACCCTTTAAAGCTTGACCCTCCACCTTGGGATGGACCCTTGAGAAGTGTTCTTTGCTGTCATTCAGTTCACCACTAGCCAGAAACCTATCAAAAGATATAGAGGGGCCTCTGCCTACTTGACATGTTAAGGCTGGTCCTGCCACTAGGATTGTCAGCTAGGTGAGGCGGACTTTGGGTACATGGGAAGGTGTGACAAGATTTCATTTGTGAATCTGACTTCCTATATTTCTCAGGCTGGGTAATAGAGTGGCTTTTGGAAATCATGGAGAATAATAAGGGAGATGAAATGTGCTGGAAAAAACAAACAAACAAACAATGCTTCCCTTCCTCTCCTTTCACATGTCCATGGTCTTCATGGTGACCACTCTTATCATGCCATCTCTGAACCCCAAATTTTTTTTTGCAAAGAAATGATCTGTGAAGGAAAACAAGAATGAATAATACCTGCTATTTAAAAGAAATCTTAGGCAAAGGTTTCTAATACATATTTATCCTGGTGTGTTTACTCTGTGTGTGTGTGTCTGTCTTAAAGGTCTTAGGGTTGTTTTGGAGGTTTGTTCAAACCTAGGGAATGCCTAATATGTGCTATTTAATGTATTTTGTAATCATCCTATCCTAATACCTTGAAAAGTTGACCCAGTTCAATTAAATTCCTTTGAATCCTTTATATGATCTGATGCTATTTGAACTAGTACTTGAGAATAACTACTTTTAAGCCCTCAGAAACACTTAGTTACAATTGTTGGCCTAATTGCACGTTATTTTTACTCATTTAGACAACTCCCTGAGGGCTTTTGGGATTGTGACCCTTGTTATGGGTCCTTCCTACTAGAAAAACTTCATTAATTGAAAAATAATCTCCAATTCACACTATGTTAAAAGTGAGTCATTTTTTACCAAGCCCAGCTTAAAGAATGTTTTTGCTGGTTTTGTATGTAATGCTAGAGACAGAATTCCAGGGCCTCTCACACAAGTGTATGTGTGTTCCCACTGAGCTAAACATCTTTGTTCTGGGAGGGTTTTTTGTTGTTGTTTGACTAACATTTCATTTAGTGACAACATTTCCTTGTCATTATGGTCATTTCTGCATTGTCCTTGTCTGAACTAACAGCAGTGCTCTTCTTTAGAACTGTTTAGTACTTGACCACAGCAATGATAGCTTAGCTATGACCTTAAAAAACAACAGTGCATCGTCACCCTCTCGTTTATTCAGGTAGTCTACAAATATGTCATTAGTATGCTTAGGGGCTAGACATGACTGCTACATTGTTTGTTTGAGACAGCTGCTGGTTCTGCAACCCAACCTGTCTTGGAGCTTACTATAGATAGTCCATGCTGCCCTCCTGCCTCTGCCCTCTGAGTGCTGGCATGACAGGACAGGCATGAGCCATTATTCTTGGTTCAAGTATTTGACTCTTAAGGGGAAAGAAATGCATTTGTTGGTAGATGGAGGCAGGAGGATCAGGAGTTCAAGGTCATCCTTGGTCACGTACAAAATATGAGGCCAGCCTGGGCTACCTGAGACCTTGTGTCAAGAAAAGAAAGGAAAAGGACGAATGTATTTTTAAGCTAAAACTAAGTGGAGAACTGCTTCAGACCCACAGTGGGCTGGTGTCTACTTTTCATTTTGTAAAATGTTTTGAACCTTTCTATTTAGCATTCATTATGCTCTAAATAGAAGCAGAACACTGTAGCTCTTAGATCCTGGGAGAGGCAGGTCATGAGGGCTCCCACTGTTTGGGGACAGTCTGTGACTCCTGATGTTTTAAATGTAGCAGTTATGACCTTGAAAAACTGTAACTCTAATATTGGCATTTGTTGGTCATCTTGGATGAACCCAAACTGACCATGGCTGCATATGGGTGAAATCTGATGCTTTTGCTTTTCCTCTGTGTGCCTTTCTTTATCGTGAACGTATTTAATTTTAAATAACTGCTTTTCATATTTCCACCTTAAAACTATCAACTGTGGGTTTCTAATGCAAGGGTAGAGCAGTCTGTCCTTTGATGTTTCACGTTTCCTACCCCGGGAGGACCCTCTCATCTTCCTTCAGTGACTTCTTTAGCTTCTCCTTCACCTCACTCCTAGATTATCCTTCCTGTCTACCTGTGACCTCCTGGTTCCCACAGAAAATGGGAGCCAGAGATCATCACCTTCGTGGCTTGCCTCACCAGAGTTATAGGTTCCTGCTGCCCCCTGAACTGTACCTCTTTTTTCCTCACTTCTATCTCCACAAGGTGTGTGTTTTGGGGAAAGGTCCCATCATCTTACACTTAAGACAATGAATGGGGTTTTCAAAGCCAGCATGCATTTTGCTCTCTTATAACATTTATTTTTTTGCTTATTATACATGTGGGTGTTTCATGTGCCATAGCATATGTGTGGAGATACAGTGTATGGAAGTTTGTTCTCTCCTGGTGCGTGACTCCTTGGGATCTACCTGGGGTTGTCAGACTTGGTGGCAAGCATCCAACTGTCAACTGCATTCTGGTCTCTGCAATTGACATACTGGCCTCAGTTCGGTTGAAATTCTTCATGGAGTTAATCCTGCCAACGCGTTTCTACTTAAATGTTCTCTTCTCGGGTTCTCCCCTCATTCTCCCTCATGGTTGCTATGGGTTTCTAAACACATTTCCTGTATCTACATCCTCCCTACCCAGCTCCATCTCATCTGCTGGCAGAAAGCTCCTTGCACTGCCTCTGCTATGGCATCATGTGGCTCACTGTTAGCCATTTTAGAACCCCACAGCCCTTCCCCGCCCTCTGTGAGATCTGCACCCCTTACACTGGAATATGCCACCCACATTTCTATCTTGACAACTCACTCTCTTCTCTGCTGGAAATAGCCTTTGTTGCCTTCTCCATGTGTCTGACTCCCTTTCTTCAGACTCTTAAGAAATTCCTCTTGTCAACTTAGACCTCATGTTGCCCAAGCCCTCTGTGTCTTCTCAGTCTTTATCATCATGCATAGGTTCCATGTGCCCAGGGATATTGTAAACTTCTCGAGCAGGACAGGGATTGTGTCTACGCCACCTGAGGGTAGACATGTGTCCTAACTAACATTCCTGCAGCCCAGCTAAGCTCATGGGTACAAGGAGCTGTGCTGCCTTATTCCGCATGGAGCCTGCAGTGTGTTCTAGGAGTCAGTTACATAATGTGAAGAGTGACTGGAAGAAAGAGAGAGGCCAGGGAGGAAAATTTGTAAAACTGATGTATTCAACTTATTGTAAAAGCAACAGCCTGGACATTTTGTTTCTAATACTACTTAAATGTATGTTGACTGGTCTCAGGGCGTGTGAATTAGCTGTAGTTTTTGATTGCCTTTCTTGAGTGTGTAGTTGTCTCTAGAAAAACAAATGCAAGTTAGAGGGGATGCCTACAGAAGCTCTCCACTCCTTTCTGTTCCTCCCAGAAGACACAGGACTGTTAGGATAAACTGGACTATAAGAATGGTTTCCTAGACTGTTACTGAGTCTACCAGAGAACCTGACCTTACATTAGCTGAGGTTTAGAAGGCTTAGTCCTCTTCCACCCTTCCTGCAGGTTTGGGTCAGATCTGGTGTTGACCATTAGTGCGAAGAAGCAGTGAGCTAATAGCATCCATGATACAGTGGCACATACTAGGAAATCCAGCCACCCACCTGCCTTCCCAAGTGCTGTAAACAGTTCATTCAGTCTCCCTCTGCTTTTCTCTCTGCATCTGCCAAACAAAGTAGTTGAACTCCACATCCCCTATGTGGTAAATATGGTTAGTTGAGCCATACAGTGTTAGAGAGCTTGTCTCTGCTGTCTCTCAGGGCTGACACAGAGTACAAAAGGTGGCTTAGTTTTTTGTCAACTTGACTGGTTCATTCAGTTCCAGTGGCTGATCTGTTTGCCCTGATTTGGTTTAGCTTCAGAAGAAGGCTGCAGGTGGACAGCTTCATAATGCCTAGTAAGCTGCTAGAATACAGTATGGGCCTTCAGTACCCTTGAGCTCTACATCTGTAAATTCAACCAATGACATGTTTAAAAACTAGCTATGCATGGTGGCACGCACCTTTCAATCCCAGCATTTGGGAGGCAGCGTGAGGAAGGTTGAGAACCACTGCTCCCAACTGCGGTATAAGTGACTGTTCACATAGCATTTGAACTCTCAATACGACAGACCATCCATCTAAGACTTCTAGTATGCAGGAAGAAGAGCCTAAATCATATGCAAATTTACCGTCTATAATAAGAAACTTGCTCATCTCAGACTTCTATATCTGAGGAGGGATCCTGAGCCCATCCCCCATGGACACTAAGAGCTGACTGTTTTCATGCCTGCTGTTATGTGGAGGTGATTCTTCTTAGATGATAATATATTCATAATTTCATGTAGATGACTTGACAATGGTTCTGTATCTCAATGACCCATTGATAAATATAGTTGAAAATTTTTGAAAAATTATGCAAAGATACTAAGATAGGCCCCTCCCCATATCTATCAGTTCCAAGCGTATCCTCGGGGCAATTACAACATCATACAATAGTAACACGGCAGATACCCAAGCTTACAGCATAGGAATCATTAATCATGCATGTTCTTGACAGGGAGACTATTTTCTAGATTTTAAAAAAGGAAATCTTAAAAGCTTATGCTGTTTTGTTTGCTTTTTTTATTAAATAGTAATTTGGAGCCAATAACTTAACCTGTTTTTTATAAATGTGCTAGCTAGAAGCAGCCAAAAGGAAAAAAAAAAAAAAACCAAAACCCATGCTTTCATAGCTACGGTCCTCATATGAACTCACACGTGTGGTCATAATACCTCTAGTAATGGCTTGAATTACTATTTCTGAGTAGCAGTACAGACCCTGAATATGGAGTTTGGGTTACATGGCCCAGCCCTGCTCTTTTGAGTTTACAGAGACTCATTAAATGTAGTCTCCAAATTAAAACCTGTCACCATCCTACCATTCTACTGCCCTTTCCCCAAGAAATGGAACCTATTTCCTTTGCATATCATGTTTTTTGTTGGCATCGTATGTTTACAGCTTGACCTACCCCTAAACTATGCCTTTTAAAACAGTTTACCCAAGCTGGGTTCCTGGCTTTGATCCCCACTATCACTACGGTGCCCGGCATGCAGGAAGACCTCAGAAATATTTGTGATAGAAATATCCAGAAGGGTCACTCTGGCTGCCCTTGACAGGTGTCACCTGTATTTAGGGGAAATGCTCTTAGGAAAATGGAAGTATCAAACATTTCAGCATTGATATTATATTTGTTTTCCTGTTGTGTGATTTTTTTTTCCCATGAAAGAATTGTATTCCAGTCAAAACAAAACAACTATTGTTTTCATACTTACTTCAGTTTTATTTTCTCTTACTCAGCACTTCACCCCCACCAGAACTGATACATAGGTTTAATAAGGCTCAAGTCGTTTGGGGGAAAATTGTGTGGGAAATACATGGGACTTTTCAGGTTACCAGAAATCTCTACAAACACAGCAATTCCTTCTTTTCCTTTGTGGGTCCATGTGAATACTCAGAGAGAGAAAACATTATCAAGTGAGCCAGATAGTCTGTACTAGGTGGTTCATTTAGCCCAAATACCCTTTGCCCTTCAACTTGAAAGGATTTTAGTTGGCCATAGTATTTAGGGGACCCATGTAAGGCAGCAGGTATAATAAACCTAGCAGTTAAAAAGAAGCCAACTCCTGCTTCAGCGCATATACTTAATTGTGCTCAAACTGCTAATGATGGTTTTGGTTGAAATTTTGATTCAGGGGTTGGGGCTCTTGACTAAATACACAGATATTGACTGTGTTCATGAGGTACAGGATTGGTCTGGCTATCAGGTTTATACTGATTCAAAAGTCATACTCTTTGTTACAAGTAACTCAAGACATTTTAGATGGCCAATATCTATGAAAGCACTCACAGAAATGCTAGGTAAGAGTAGCATAGTTACTGGCAAACTGACAGGTAAGAACTTACATGTAACTCAACCTTACCTGGTTTGGAGACTCTACAAAACACATTTACCCCAGTTCTGGTTTGGATCTATTTTACTACCAAGCCCGTTGGAGCATTTCCCAAGTAAGAACCCATCAGTACAGTAAAATGGAAATACACATCTTTTTTACATTACTACGTTCATAGATTTCTATGAAAGATTTGGGGGATGGGGAAAGTAGTGATTTTTAAGGAGCAATTTCCTCTGTAATGATTTCTTTCTCTGTACAAAGGAAAAGGATTGAAGATGTAGTTCAGTGAAGCACCTGCTGGGCAAGTGTGATGCCATAGGTTCAGCCCACAGCACCATTGGAAGGAAGGAAGAAAGGAAGGAAAGAAGGAGGAAGGGAGGGAGGGAAAGAAGGAAGAAGAAAGGAAGGAAAGATCTACTCCAAGGAAGGACCCAGGCAACCAGAAATAAATGTTTGCAACTTAGGGAAGGAAGTTAAGTTTAGGGCACAGGATGGTCAGAGTCAGAACAGCTGCAGTCCTTGTAAACAAGAGATGTTGCCTTACTCTGTAAAGAATAAACAGAAAGGGTCTAGAGTAAGTCCCAGCAGCTTCAGACCCTGGTTTCTGGGAAGACTCCTGTTTCCCAATACCTCTGCAACCGACTCATAAAACAATGGATGTACCACTCCTTAACACACTAAAAGCTGGCTCTAGCTACACCTTCTAGAGAGCCAAACAGCTGTATTCTCAAGGTGATACCCTGGTGATGGGGTCCCAGTTGGTGCGGGGTTCTGAGGAACAGATAACATAGTTATAATCTTGAAGCTTTTTAATAACCTCTCTCTTCAATGACATTGTGACTTCATTAATTTCTGTCAATTAAAATTTCAACTATGTAACATCAAGTTGTTTCACCAAAGGTTAAGAGGTCATCAGGTGGGGAAAATTTGAAGAGCTGTAACACAAACCAGATTTGTAGTGCGACGACCCCACTTAGCAGAGGCAACGTGACAGAGTGAACTAAAGAAGTTAGTCAGCCTCCCCAGCTCTCAACTTCCTCTTCAGTTTTTGTTTTTGTTTTTTAACTTAGAAAAGGTTGAAAACAGCACAGAGGGTTCCTGCAGTGTCACCCAGGCCTCCCAATGTTAAAAACTTAGTCATAACCCAGTTACAACCAAGAAACTTACATTGGTACAGTATTCTTAGCAGAGTTTATTACATTCCACCAGTTTTTCCACTAATGTGGTTTTTTCAGTTCCAAGTCTTGCATTGTTGTACCTTATATATATAGTCTTCTCTAGGCTGTGATGAATCTGCTTTACTTTCTGGTTTTTCGTGACATTGCAACTTTTAAAAAGCACTGAGTTATTGTTTTGTTGCCTGCTCTTAAACTGGGCTCTCTCATCGTGACATTAGGTTTGTGCATTTGAGTGTTAAGGCCTGTGGGAAGGGTATATATTACCCTCCTTGGTGTATCCTGCCAGAATGACATCAGTATACCCATGATGGGTGACGTTAATCTTGGTTACTTGGATAAAATGGTGTTTTTGAGGCTTCTGTATACATTAACACTGTCCATGGTTACTGATGACTTCAGAGGTAAGACTTGGAGTTTACCAGCACCAGTTAATATTGTGGTGCCCTAGTGGCAGTTTTCTGTTGCTCTCTGTGCTTCTCTGTTCTTTTCTGGAAGGAAGGTGGTATACCTTCTTAAATCTGAACATTCATTCTCTCAACACACTTTCCCTCTAGGAGGCTGAAGCTGGCTTCTATCTAAACAGTGGAATCTTCTTAATGTTGACAGAATGGCAGTCTACTGGATTCTAGGAATGTCTTCATCACCTGGTCTGGAGACCACAGAGTCTATTCCCAGGTCTAATTTGCATCTGTCCTATTCCAAGCCCTTTGGAGCATTACCCAAATAGTTTCCATAGCCTAAAAGTCTTTCTGAAAAGGCTTATTTATTGATCCTATGCAAACACCTTAGTTAGTAGGGCATTATTGGACAGGTATGGGATTCACCTTTATTAGAAAGACTTTTGATTTTGTAATTTCAGCCTTTTCACTATCTACCATTAGCCATTTATTATACGTTCTCCAAGCTCTTTTTATTTACTTTACCAGAGGACTTTCTGTAGGTGACCGTCATGGGGGGTGGGGGGTGCTTGGAATCATCTGCACTTGAGGGTTAGCAAATGAGTGAAGGAAATAAAATGTATTTCTTTGAAGCTGCACAAGGGATACAGGTTAGAGATTAGAAGCACAGAGAAGTTAATATCACTTGTTGAAAGGAATTCCTAAGAGTTTCTGCAGGTTTCAATTGGCCATGCCCTTAAAATTTTAAATGGCTGATTGTCCTGAAACAAGTCCTACCAAGCAAGGATGGTGATAATGTTATCAATGCACAACTGCTAAAGGGGTGACATCAGGGGAGAGACCTGGGCAGGGATGTTGACCCTTGTAGCAGTGTTTGGAGAGATGAATGATGAAATGCCTTCTGCACCCTGCCTGAAAATTCACACATGGTTCTACAAACCCCTGCTTTGCTCCCGGCTTTGCTGTTGAAGACGCTATCTGGAGTGTCAGTCACTAAAATTATCCTAAGGTTTATTGGAATTGGGGTAGCCAGGGAATAGAGGCGGTAGAGGTGCCCATGTTTGCTTTCTTGAATTCTCTTGTTTAAGAGCTGGGCACATCTTCTGCATGACTTACTCATGGGCCCATGAAGTTCATAGCCTCCCCATGCTCTTGCCTATCAGAGACCCTTCCAGCACGGTGAGGTCAAAGGGCGGTGAGAACCAGACTGATGTGATCAGAGTGTTCCCTTAGCTTCACTCATCCCTATTTATTCATAGATTCCAGTGCCCAGAGCATCCCTGTAGAGCCTCAGAAGTGGGGCAGAGGACAACTTAAATAAGTTTCCAGCCAAAAAGCAGCTGGCTGCAACTCCAGGGGAGGTGCTGGGCTCTCTTGTCACTGCCTGAGGCTGTCTCCTGCTGCCCCTTAGCTCTCCTCCTGTGACTACTCAGCTGACCTGGAAAAATACAAGAATCTTCCTTAGTGAGGGTGGGAGGAAAAGGACTCCTTTTTGCCAGAGAAGTTTCAGTTGCTTCAGTCCCCACTCAACCTTAACTCCCGCCAAGGCCACCAGGACAGGAAGGCCAACTAAGAAGAGAATATGCCACTTGGCTCCGTTTCACAAACAGCATTATCAGGCAAGTTATAGTTTGTTAGCCTTCCAGGAAGCTTTTGCCTAGATAACAATGATAACCAGCACCCAGGGCCTTACTGTATGCTGTGCTTTCCATGTACTCAGTTTTCACATAGATGCAATTACTACCCCTACTTAAGAGGTGAGGAAAAATCAAGATACAGTAGTAAGGTTGTGGGATTTAGCAAGGAGCTTAGGAAACAGCAGGTGTGACACTTGAACGTTGTCTGGGGCAAGAGAATGTATTTTTTGACCCAGCTCTTACTGCCAGTTAGTAGAAAACCAGCTATCACCCCCCCCCCCCAACTCTCACCATCACCATATACGCACATTCATTCACATGTACAGTCACTGTGCTGGGTCAACCCTGGATGTCTCAGACACAAGTTGTTCACTCATGCCACGCTGACCAGATCTTTTTTTATTATGACGTAATAGCTGTGAGTGGAGGAATCCCTTCTTGGGAGACTGTCTTCGTTGTTCCAGACTTTGTAACAAAATCAGTGCTACTGGACGGTGTCAGTGGTTGTGGTGGATGAGGAACAGTAGCATTGGTTCTATACGTGCCATTGATGAAAGGTCTGGAAAGCTTCAGCTTCATTCACTCATTGAGGGGACTCCTTGCTACCAACCCCAGTGTGCCAGACACCCAGAGTCTGCGCAGCAGATATGTCCTCTTAAAGCAACAAGAATAGTACACACGGCAGTCCTCCTCGGCCTGAGGTATTTACAGGCTTGACAGTAGATGGGTGCAGGCTCAAGTGGTCCTTCACCATTTCATTTGGCAAAGAAAGTAATTTTCTCACCATCATTTTGTTTGCCATCCAGAGAGAGTGTTGTCACCGCCACCTCCACTGAGGTTTCCAAGCCACCTTATGGTTACTTTTTGTCAGGTCAATTCTGAAAATGCCTGTGTTCACTGAACTTTGAGACAGTCCTTGTGATTAACTCCTTACCTCTGTGAATCACTCCCCCCCCCCCCCGGTTTTAATTGCATGGTCAGTGGGTCACTGAACCCCTTCCTTCTTGACCATTCTAGGGGGGTATAATAAATGAGTTGCAAGACACATGATATGATGGTTTTTGTGAGGAGAAACTGGGGGGGGGGGAATATGGCCCACCTGCTTCAGCTCTTCCTTTTAGTGGTGGCCAACTAAGATTTTTTTTTTTATAGCATGCTATTACTTTTGATATCACCTAAGCCAAGGGGAGAAATGAGTAAGTTGGAACAGAGGGAAGGAGGGTATGAATGAGAATGATACTGGAGTCCTTGTTATGTCATTAATTCTTTGGAAAGTGTAGGTATGAGTTGAAAAGCAGTCTTTCGTGATGTAGTTACTAATTCCATTGCTACAAGCCAGCAAGAAAGCCATTTCCTATGGCCTATAGAGCTGTGTACCAAGACTTTTATGGTAGTGGGTCACACCTGTAATTCCAGGCATGGATGGAACACATCTTCAATTATATAGCAAGTTCAAGATTAGCCAGAAATACAGGTAGACCCTACCTTAAGATGGGTGGTGTCAAACAACAAGGCTCACTGACTCCACAAAAATAAGCCTCTCCCTTCGTCTCCCTCTCCCCTCTCTCTTTCTTTTGTTTTCTTTTTATGAGGCAGGGTCTCTCTGCATAGCCCTGGCTGTCTTGTAACTCACTATGTAAAGCAGACTGGCATCCCTCAAACTCACAGAGACCCGCCTGCCTCTGCCTCCGGAAGTTTTTTGGACTGGCTGCATTGTCTTCCTCTGTGGCCTGGTAAGGCTGCCCCCGCCCCTCAGGGGACAGTGATCAAAGAGCAGGCCACTGAGTCTTGTCAGAGACAGTCCATGTTCCCCTTACTAGGGAACCAATTAGAGACTGAGGTGTCTGTTATTCTTTTTTTTTTTTTTAATTGTTATGCCCTGACAGTCTCCAGCAGCCTGGACCACACCCGGTGTTTATCCTGCACCTTCACTGTTCCTGGCATGTTTTTCTTTGCCGATGTCAGGAAGGCGGTGGAGTTGCTAGTCTTGACTAGAGATTCTGCAGCATCTAACAATACAGTGCCAGTCAGGTGTCTTCAGAACATAGAGACAAACAACTTGTGGAGACATCTGCAGAGTGCATTTGAGAAGAAAGCTGCTTTGCCATGAATAGGAGTTTGTTTGCATTCCTGTAGTCCTGCTCCTCTGTGTGTGGCCACCCTCCACATGTAGGGGATTCTGTCCAGGTTTGCTTGGCATTGTGACTTTAACCTGATAGTTGAAAAGTTCTGGGAAGGGGCTTCCATGTTGCTAGCTTCCCCCAGAGGTGTACTTTGTTACTTTGAAACAAACTGATTTTGGCATCCTCTTTGTAGATAATCTCTTTCCTCCAGCTCCCTTACAAGGGATTTTCTGTGGGTTTTGTTTTGCCTTTGTTTCCTTTATCTTTGTAGAGAGGAGTAAAACTCTTGGCTACAATACATTAAGAAAGATGGCCTCTTTGGAAAATTCCAGAACATACTTCTTCCTCCCTATTCCTAGAGTAAGGCTGTTTCTGGAGGCAGGTAGGCCTAGTACCTGCTAATTCTGAATACTCTTAAGTTTGGAAACCCTTGCTATCTACACTGCTGTCTTTGGGAAGAAAAGGACATCCATAGTAAAGCTAATTTTACTTTAACAGAAAAACAATCTACTGTCCCATGGAGGTAAAGGCTGTGCTCAGCAGTAGGGTCATTGTGCCTCCTGTTGCTTTGGGGGACCACGGGAGTGTTTTATAAAAACAAACATGTAAGACAGAAAGGCTTCTTCTTCTTCTTCTTTTTTTTTCCCCAACCTAGCCTTTAAAGTTAAGGTACTCATTTTGTCTGACAATAATAAAATGCAGAGTTGTAATTAGAAAAAGGTTGATGTAATTGGTATACTAACAATCATTATTTAAGACTTGTTTGGCTATTCCTTTTTTGGTCAGTCATGCAATTATTTTTGTTGAAGCCTAAATCAGAATCATTAGTCAAAGACTAAATCAGGCCTCTGGAAATGCTTACTGTTTTTTGGCAAAGACAAAGACCCTTGTTCTCTAGGTCTGTGTGTGTGTGTGTGTGTGTGTGTGTGTGTGTGTGTGTGTGTGTGTGAAGTTAGCTTTGTCATTCAGTTTTGTTTTTTTTTTAACAGCTCATTTTTATGGAAGTGCAACAGGATCCATACAAACATTCTGCTGTGAGCCTGAGAGCTTCAGAGCGGAAATGGCGTCATAAAAAGGACTCCCTCATGCCACGCTGCCCTCCTTAAAGTAGGGTGGATATTTGTAAAAAAATACTTCAAAACTCAGTTGCAACCCTATGTTGCGCTTTTAGCAGCTGGCAGTGTACATAGCATCATCCACAAAACTTAAAGTTGTGTTTTCACTATCAGGTTTAGAATTGGATTTTGAAAGTTGTGAGTTGAGTTTCTTCTTGCAGCAGAAAAGTGGTGGGTGTTTGGTTTGTTTCCTAGTTGATGTATATGAGTTATGTCAGTTCAGCTGTTGAAAATGCTCCAAAGTGGGCTAGGCTGGACTTATTCTATGACCTATTCTAAGTCATATATATATATATATATATATATATATATATATGACTTAGAATATGACATATTATATGAAATATATACACATATTCTAAGATATACTCATTAATGAATATATGTATTAATAAATGTATATATTCATTATAAATGGACAAGAACTAAACTGCACTCTGTTATACCTACTGAGGAAACCCCAAAGATTATAGAAATAAATGAGACAGGGCTGTTTTTCCTTTTTTCTGCTGCTTTCTTGATTTAACTTTCATCAATTCTACAAAACTGGTGTGTATGCAGTCGGGGTGTTATGTGTGTCTTGTGTACATGAGTGCAGCTTCCCATGGAGGCCGGAAACATTGGATTTCCCTCAGAGCTGGAGTTACAGGTGGTTGTGAGCTGAGAACCGAAACTAGATCCCCTAGAAGGGAAATATGCACTCTTAACTGCTGAATTATCTCTCCGGCCCCTTAAAACATTTCTTAAAGGTACACTGCTGACAGCTTCTGGGCTCGACATGTACTCATACATCTGAGTGTACTTGAACACACACCACATACACACACACACTCCTTTAGTACTCGCTGTCCTGTGTGGAATATCATACCTAGCTAGCCAGCTTGTTTCCTGTGCTTTGCTTCTCTTGCCCAACCCTCCCAACTCCCCCACCCCCGTCTCTCTCTCTCTGTCTCCCTCTTTTGTGCACATTTGATTTTGAGGGTTTCTCTGTTTAACCTTGGCTGTACTGAAACTTGCTCTGTAGACCAGGCTGCCCTGGAACTCACAGATCCACCTGCGTCTGCCTCCTGAGTACTGGGATTAAAGGCATGCATCACCACTGCCCAACATTTTCCTTCATTTTTTAAATTCGATTCATTGAACAAAATGAAAGAAGGAAAACATGAGCATTAACAACTTTCTTTATTCCCTCTAGGCAGCAGAGAAGAAACTTTCTGCTGTTCCTGAGAGTGGGTTTTACATTTTGTTGTTGTTGTTTGTGGGTTTTAGTGTGTGAAATCAACAGTTGCTAAAGAAGACACACCCATCTGGACCTGGAGTCACGTCCTTGTCAGCAGTCCGCTTCTTCAATGGTGAGGACATCCCACGTCCTCCAGCAGCTAAGGCATGGGCCCTGCAGGAATGCCTGTGAATTGAACGCTTTTGTTTGTTTGTTTTCAGAGCAGATGGGTTTGTTTGCTTTTTGCTTAAACATTAATCAAAAATCAATTTCTGGCTATGTAAGTGGCATTAGATAATTCTCATTCTGGCTACAGTAAATAATAACTATTTGTTCATGTTAGATAAGTCTGGGTGGTGGTAAAATGTAAAATAGAATTACATGAGATTTGACATATGACTATGTGTTTTATAAATTAATGCTTTTATGCATGTGGGAGGAGAATTAATTTAACTTACTGACAAAAGGAAAAGCAAGGGAAATTCCGGAGAAAGGAGAGATTACCAAATGCAAACAAATTTGGACGATAAAGAGAATATGGTAATTTAGTTCAGTCTTTTCAGTAAATCATTACAATTTATCTGTTGGGATAAGAAGCACTAGGAAGGAATAGTGCAAGCTCTGAACATTTTTATATGCTCTCAGTGCTTTCCCATCACTCCCTGTTTGGGTCAGGAGGGACATACCATGTCACATACATGAGGACATTCTTCCTAATGCAGAAGGGACATCCTCTAGTAAATAAATTTCCAGAGTTTGATACATGTGTGCAAATATATATAACATTTCCATGAATTTTAAAAATAGAAGTTTAAGTTTTGCTAAGTAGTTCTATTTGTGTATCTGTATGTGTGTCTATAGAGAGTCTAATTGTTACAATTTGAAATATATAAAACTGAGAAGTTTTTACAGGTGTCATACATGTTTCTTCCTTTGATCGATTTAGATGTGCTAATTGCAAAAAGCCTGTTTTTTAAATCAATCAACGGGAACTTTTTATGCCTTTTCTTAAGACTCATTTAGCTTTGAAAAGGCCAAAAGTTTAATGAAGCTTCTAAATGCCAATCTCTTCTTCCTTCTCCTAGAGAATGTGCTTCAACTGTAATTGCATTTGCATTGTTTAAAATACTAGTGATTCCAGAGCCAGACCTCTGAGGTAGCTGAGATGCAGAAGGAAAGCTAGCATACAGCTGAGCACACACGTGTGTGGGAACTGCCCATGGGTGTCTTATGTATGTATGTTTCTTTTGCGTTAAATCCATAAGGATTTGGCCAGTTGGTAAACTCTGAAGTCTATACACACTAAGTGCTGAGTAGCACTCAGGGTAAAGAGAAATACAAAGACATTAAAATCTAGACATGTGAGCCCAGCTTGGTGGTGCGCACCTTTAATCCCAAAACTCCAAATGCAGAAGCAGAAGGATCTCCATGTGTCTCAGGCCAGCCCGGTCTACATTTCGAGCTCCAGGATAGCCTGGGCTACATAGAGACACCTTGTCTCAAAACAAGAAAAGCAAAATGTGTTTAGACACATATTTAAGTAGACTTAATAAAATTAAACACTAGAAATTTAGGTCGGTCTGTTATATTAACAAAATAGGCATTCCAACGAATTATGTTATGAACTTTATTTTTTGTTTACCATGATACAGGACCACATCTGTCATGGTATGCCTACGATTTGGAAACTTGTTCTCTTTTCCCTCCCCACTGCTCATCTGATATCTGTGCATTTTCTTTTATGTTTTTTGTTGTCCATGAACCATCTGTTTTCAATTGGTTGGCAAGGTTTTCTTCTCCAATGTTAGACACATTGCTTGCTTATGTCAGTTTTCTGAATTTCTTACCTAGCGGTCCTGGTAGCAAATTACAGTGGTTAGTGCTCAGTGCTCTAACTCTTTTGCCCGTGAGTGTACCAAAGTAACTTTCATCATCATCACCATCATCATCATCATCATCATCATGCTCTCCTAAGTTTTATCTCATCATAGATATAGTGAATATTAAATGTATTCTAATTGTCTAAAATCTTTGTACTATAAAATTGAATTGCAGCCGTGTAAAATCAAAGGTTAGAGGTGTGAGCCTGATGAAGACTCAGCGCTGGTAGCAGTGCAGATTGCCTGCTCTGTTCTACTTCCTTGCATTGTCATGAGACATCATAGGCTGCTGACACTACTTTCATTTAACTTTTTGCTTCTCTGAAAGAAGCGTTAATTTTTCTAGAAATTCTCTGTTACCAGCCAACGGAAAGATTATTTGACTCTGTTCATTTCTCTTTAGTATCTCACTAATGCTGATATCAAATTTTACTCCTCAGAATACTTTATAAAGATTTTAGTTTATGCCAGTTTGCATAAGGCTTGCATAGAAACACAGATCTTTCCACATGCTGACAGTGCATTTGTACTTTGGGGTGTTGAACTGTCTTAGCATCTTTAGTTAATTCCCCCATGCTTCATCTAGCTGCTTCTCTGGTAGTTGTTAAAGGGACCATCAGAGACACTGATGTTTTTCTGAGTAGTGTGGCCAGAGTGCAGGTACAACAGTGGGAAATAATAAATGGATTCGGAGAGAACTCTGGGACAAGTGTAAATTGTTCTTTACTGTCCTGGCTCTCGGCACAGCCCAATTGGGGGGACTATTTTCTTTCCTTAGCTCCATTGAGAAGTTTGGGCTGATCTGCTTGCCATGTTTTTAGCAGTGCCACAGCATAATGTCCAGTGTCTGGTTCTGCAAGCCAGGCTTCTCAGTTGCTCCTGTGTAGAGCAGGAGTCAGTACTGCTGGATTCTGGGATTCAGTTACATGAAGAGCAGAGGCTAGCTCTAATAAAGGGTGGAAGGGGGAAGATGGTGGTACCAGGGACCCTATGACCAAGATTTCGCAAGCACAGTGACTGTTGCAGCGCTTGTAGTGATCAGAGCAAAGATGTTTCCTCACAGAGTCCCTTGGTGGGCAGATGTGTGTGACCGTGCCGTAATACGGGCCAGGCATTATGGTAGGAAGTCTATGAGCGCCTTCTGAAAGGAGACTCAAGCTGGGCAACTGGGCTCTGCTGGTTTATGCTGGGACCGCTAGACTTGGAAGATCAGTGTTGCTCATGAGATTTTAGTTATATTTGTTGTTTAAGACAGGGCCTCACTGTTTACTCCAAGCTAGTCTGTAATTTGAGATCCTTCTTCCACAGCCCCTTTTGTTCTGGGATTAAATGTGTATACTACCACATCTGGATGGATTTTTAACATTCTTAAAGAGACATATCCCTAATCGTGCAGCTCCGAAAGAGGAAACTTGGTTTTGTCTCAAGAAGTTCAGTAGAACTTCATGGATATCACATGTACGAATGCGCCCATCAGCTGCCTGCTGTATGTCAGCTCTGTGGGTTCGCGCTGGTGTGGACAGATGCGCAGCTGCTATAGTAGCCTGGCTGAGATACCACCCTACGGTGTGCACAAAAGCATGTGGTCAGCTTTCCACCTGCCCCACGCCCTCAGCCTCTCTCTCCCAACACCTTTGACACTGTTGTTAGAAGCTTAGTGTTCTCTTTTGTTTGAGTTCTGAGCCACAGTCTAAGCCACTGTTAATTTGGAGAGGCCACTGGTTGCGACCTCTACAGGGAAAGCGGTAGGAGGGGTTAGAAGCATAATATCAGCCACATAACCAGACTCTTTTGCCTCTGCCACCCAGCGCCATGCCCTACAATATCTGATTTGCTTACTTTGCCAAATCAAAATCAATTGTTTTGGTACTTGATTAGAACCTTGGTGTTTATTTATTCAGAGTTCTAAGGGCATAGGAGACTTGGCACAAAGGTCTGTCAGTGACGTGCTGGCCACACAGGCATGAGGAATTGATTTCAAGTCTAAGAATCCATTCTAACAATTATGAGTACAGAGGCACATGCTTGAAATCCCAATTCTGCTGAAGCAGGGGTAGGCATATCCCTGGGGTTCATGGTTACCCTGCTTATTTCACCTACTTGGTGATCTCCAGACCAGCAAGAGAAACAGTCTTAAAAAGTAAGGCGGAGGGTTTCTGGGGAACAGCACCCAAGGCTGATCTGTGGCCTTGCACATGGACAAAAATAAACACATGGATCATAAAGGCATAGAATAGAGCATCTGTGGAAAATAACATAAGTAAGTATAAATAATTTGCTCCATGATATCAGAGAAGAACATTTTTCCCAGAGAAAATGCTTAAAAATTAATAAGAAACTAATACTGAACAAAATGATATCAAACAGAATTCAAATAAATGAAAGAACCATATCTGTTAGACAAGACTAATCAGCATTAGCAAGATGTCAGTTTTCCCAATATTTATAAATTTAATATACTTCAAATACTAAGTGGTTTCTTTTAATTATACAAACTGACTGTACAGTCATCAATAATAGTAGTAATAATAATGGTGATGTTAATGATAGTGATAATGCTTAACAAGTACAACAAAGAATTTAGTCTTACCAGATATTAAAACATCCCATGGTGCCTAAGTAATTAAGATATCAAGGTAGCAGTATGTGAAGGGATAGAATAATGGAACAGCGTAGGAAATCCATACATAGAAGTGAGAGTGTGTGGAAGTTCATTGCTTAAGATGATGCCTTACATCAGCGGAGCAAAGATGTGCCCTTTGCTTAACTGATGTTAGAGCATGGGTTCATCTTCCTTAGACTCCGAAAGAATCCAGAGTAAAAGTGTAAACAACAGCAGTGTAAATAAACAAATAATAGAATTTGCAGTAGAACACCTCAGAATGTCCTTTTTGTAATATTCAGAGCCCCCATGCCTGAAAATCTACAATGCTTGGGGATAAATTGTGACGGCAGATCAGTAGGAAAACAGCTGCACTTGCCAGAGGACACTGGAAGAGGTGCATTTGTGGAATGGAATTTGCCAGCATTTTTGAAGTATAGATGCCTATGCCCTTTGGCATGGCAATTCTCCCAGGACATTTACCCATAGACACACCAGCACATATGTGAAATAACAGGTGTACAAGCTCACTCTACATAGTGTTATTTGAAATGGCAAATGAGCACAAATTCAAACAGTCAAGGGATAAATAGGTTAAGTCAGTGTCTTTCAAACTTGCTTTCTTATTAAAATTAACCTGGGCTTTTAAAAAAATATTTTCACACCAATGTAAAATGTACTTTGATCACACTCCCATTGCCTGACCCTTCTCCCCCTTCTGTATCTCTTCTCTCTCCACAAACAGTCTTTCTTCTATTTTCATTTTTTAAAATAACAATGCACAGATAAGAGAAACATTGATCTGGCCAATTTCACTTAAGATTATTTTCCACTCCGCTTAACTTCCTGCCGATAGTTTAGTTTTATCCTTTACGTCTGATAAAATCTGTGTGTGTTCATCATGTTTTCTTCATCTTTTCATCCATTGATGGGTACCCAGGCTGATTCATTGCTTGCCTGATGTGGATGTGTTCTTATGTAATAACTTAGAATCACTTGGGTTTACATCCAGCAGCGGATTGGGTATAAGGTTATTTGGGGCCATATTGGCTTCCATAGTATCTGATCCGCTGTAAGGGCACATTTCCTCTGCATCCTGGCCAGTGTTTGTTGATGGTTGTCTTGATGTGCTTGCCACTGTGAATGGGGTGAGATTTGAATCTCTGTGTGGTTTAGATTTGCATTTCCCTGGTGGCTAATGCATTTCTCATGTATTTATTGGTTTTTTGTGCTTCTTTTGAGAACTGGCTGTTTGATTAACTTGCCAATTTATTGGTTCAATTATTTGTTCTTTTGACATTTAAATTTTGCTGTCTATATATTCGGTATATTAATGCCTTGTCAGATGAAATGCTAATAGAAATTGCCTTCGCTCTATTGTTTCCTTTGTTTTTAAATCTTAAAATTGCTTTTAAATTTGTTAGTAGGCTTTTCATATGTAAACATAGAAAGATCTAGACTATATGAATAAAAAAAAAAGAAGGAAAGAAAAATCCAGCCTACTTATTGAAAGCCAAATGAACATTCTGTGCTGTACTTTATGTATATGTGGTACGTGTGGTGTTATTATTTAATATCAGCTTGATAGGCTCCGAAATCGCCAAGAAGACAAGTCTCTGGGCATGCTGTGAAGGGTTAGGTTAACTTAGGTGGGAAGATTCACAGTACCCAGGCAGCACCGTTCCTTGTCCTACTGGACTGAATCAGTATTGTCTGTTACGTGATGGTCAGCTGCCTGATGCCCTGGCCATCATGCCTTCCTCACCATGATGGGCTGTGAGCTGGAATACACCCTTTGCAGCTTTAGGTTGCCCTTGTTGGTTATTTGTTCCCAGCACTGTGGGGAGTAACTAATCTGCTGTATGTTTTAAGTAATTTGTTAGTTTTGGTTTTAAACTCTGCAGTGGAATTACCTGTACCAAAATGAACTACATTCCCAAACAAGTATCTGTAATCTTGAAGGAAAGTTAGCTTTTATTGTTGTGGGTACCAGTTTTCATCTACAAGTTCCCCCATAAAGCCTTGGAAATATGGAAAGATGGTGACAAATGTCACATTAGGGTATCAACAGGGACTATGAGTCCCAGCTGTGGAGCCCCACAATTCTCAGCACACTGGATATTGCAAGACTGTGAGCAAGTCAGTGGACGATCACATAGGAAGCGAGATAGCTCAGTATCGTGATGAAAATGAAAATGATGAGATGGAATCTGAGTAAGAATCAGCCTCAGAGACATAGAGGAGGCTTTCCTACCAGAAAGCAGGGAAAGACATCGCAGACACTGACTAAGGAAGGGCATGGCGCTGCTCCACTCTTAAAGATGGGAACTTTGATTGTGCAGACACTTGGGTGATGCCACTTTGAGATTCTGCTTTTTCAGCTCTTGGTTTTCCCAACAAACTATGCTGGCTCTGATTCTGTAGATAATTCTGACCAGAGAAGCAAGAGTGGAAAGAGACCTTGCCACACTGCTCTTGGCACACAGCACAGTTGGTTGGTACTTGCGAAAGGTATGCCAAGAGACAAAGTGATTTTAGGCAGAGTGGAAATTTGCCAAGTAGAGAAAACACAGTAATTACATGTGTGTAAGGAACCACTGAAAGATGTACAGTGGCAGGCGTACTCAGAATGTTAGGGAGGAGTTGTGTAAATGTTCAGCAAGTTTGCAGTGTCCACTTTAAGGTGAGCCCATCTCTACTGAAGACCCAAATCAGATGATAATACTGTCCCAGCCCTCAGGAAGTTCAGGGTCTTAATGAGGCAGGAAGACCTAGAAGCGGAGTCTAAATACAGCATCAACAGCCCTATCAGAGACTTAGTGCTATGGAAATACGTTTCAGTCTTCTGCAAGAAGTGGGGTGGCTGGACCAGGGAAAACAGTGGAGAACAGTGGCCTCTCCTGGGCAGGCAGGGGTAAAGTCTAGAAAGCATAAAAACCAATCTTGAGTAGAAAGGATGTGTGTGGTCTGGGCAGGGACCTGGGAATAGAACAAAATGTCTGGAGGGAGGGTGCCTGCAAATAAAGGCTACTGGTTTGGGGTCTGATGCCAGGCTTTGAGGACGGATGAAAATCTGAATTCATGTTCCAGGAGATGGAGGCTTTGTACAGCAAAGGTGACTCCGGGTGAGCATTTGCTGAGGCTGCTTGTGACAGGCTCCATAGGAGATAGCAGAGGCCGAGGGAGCACACCCACCAGGGTGGCAAAGGAGAATGCCAGGTGGCCTATTTGCACCAAGTTACCTCCTGCTAGGTACCCTTCATTGATGTCTTGAGCGTGAACAAATGACAGTATGGCATCTGAGGCGTATAGAAAACCAAGGATCAAACATTGAAATGGAGAGCCTTCTTTTCTGACTGTCTGGTTCCCTTCTGCATTGAGGGGACTTGCTCCGGAGAGCGACTTGTGTAGACTTCTGGGGATGATTTTGCGCCAGGGTGAGCAACGCCCCCATACTAGGATCAGATGGTTTCCTCCAGCTGGGGTCCTGTAAGGATGGTGAGGCTGGAATGAGGGAATGGGAGATTTCAAGTGAGACTTCCAGAAATACTATGGAAAAGGCAAGTTAACCGCTTATTTCTTATCAACTGGTCCCAACACCATCATGTCTTGTTTCTTTTTGTGTATGTTCTCCGTCCCAGCCACTCCAAGTATGCTCAGAGCTCCTAAACCTTGTTTATCCAAAGATGTAGCTGGACGTCTGGTGCGCCAGCGTGCCATTAATGGCGTTTTGTATGCTGCAACAGTTTTAGTGTTGTGGTTTAAAGCAACTTTCGGTAAAGAGAAATCTAAAATTTTATTTGACGGTGAGGCGGGGGTCTGGGCAGAAACGACGAAATCGGTTATCATTCCCTTTGGAGAGTTTTTCAGCCCTAAAATGAAGAAGAGCAAATGATGGAACAAAACCTTTGCGGTTCTGCGCAGAACAGCAAATGATGTGGCGCCGAAAGTCAGCAGTCCTGGCGCGGGGGCTCCGAATGACGCCTGCGGGTGTTGACTTTTGGGGGCACCCCCTTCCCGCCCTCCCTGCTGCGGTAGCGGAGGTTCCTTTTGTCTCGGGTGCTTCCCCACCCCGCCCTGCCTGCCAGAGGGAGCTGGCACCGCTCGCCCTCCCCACCGCCCCTGGACCAAGGTTGTTTACTACTTTCTACTCGGAATAACACGCCAATCACCAGGGCCCGCCCTCCCTGTCAGCCAATCGGTTCGTTGGGAAATTCCACCTTTCCGAAGGATCCGGGCAGCAATTGGCTGGAGTACTTGTCAATCAAATGGGCATCCCGCAAGGATGCAGCAGGAGTATTAGGGACGCGATCACCAGAGCTGAGGAGGAGTAACCTTCCCATAAACAAGATGGGCCCCCCAAGAAAACAGGGGTTGGGGTGGGGAGCCGAAGCCCAGCCCAGCGTCAGGGCCCCACCGGACTGGAGAGGGCCTTCCGCAGAGCTGGGGAATCCCTCCCTCTGCCTCCCGCCCCTGCTGCAGTTGTAAACACGTTTCCCTCCATGTCTGTTTTTCTTTCTCTAACCGTGGCCATTACAGGCGGCTGTTTACAAAAATCCTGCAGGACGATGCTGTTCCCTGGGACCCCGTATTCCATTCCCCTTGCCTAGGGATCCCTTTTTTTACGCTTTCTCCCTTCCTTCCCGCTGCTAGGCACAGACTAAAGGAAGCTGCTCCGTCGTGCAGGCTTGTTTTCCTTTTATTGCTGCAAGCGAAGCAAGTCACGCTGTAGCAGCAGCACCATTTCCCAGGAGGACTGGCTCGCTGGCTGTCCATTAGGATCACCATGCAGCCTAACAGACACAGCCCTAGAAGGGCTGGCTGGGCTTTTGTTGTTATTCTTACTGCTGGTTTGAGCCACATTGAATGTTATTTTGAGTCTGCATTTTCTTCCAAAATTCGTCTTGAAATCTATCCCCACTTACAGGTTTGAGATTTACACCACCCACCCCTGGCGCACGCCCCTTTTCATAAAGGCAGCATTGTGTTGAACTAAATGTTTTTCTACCTTCTGTGATCAGAATCGGGTTTCCCATTTCCAGCAGCACAATGTAGTTGTATTCTGTGTGGTAGGGGCGTAGTGGACATGAATTATTTGCGACAGGGTTGCCTGGAAGAGGCGGGGTGGAATTTGCGTGGCACGGAACAGCTCCAGTGCCCAAGGTTTCTGTTACACTGGCTCCAAGCAGGAAGCGCAGGCAATATGGCAAAAACAGCACGTGGTGGCATCCCATTCAAAAAACGCTCTTTTCTAGAAGCTACTATTGCAGATGACATCCAGTCTTGCTTTTTAAAATGTCCTTTCACAAACAGAAAAACTGATGTATGGAAATTTGTTGCAGATATTTAGCAGGAAGCTTTGTTAACCTGAAATGCATGATTTGGAGGTTCTGAGGCGGTGAGGACCTTATGGGCATGCTGTACAAGGTTTAGGGTTGTGGGAATTGTAACGACATATAGGAGAACCTCAACAGAGGAAGCCACAGACCTCTGGGCTCCTCTAGCCTATGAAGTTGTTGAGCAACAGGACCCTTGAGAGGAGGAGATGCTGAAGGGGAAGGTGGCTGCAGGTATGAATGTGGGTTGGAGTAGCTTCCATGGCCTGCCTGTATGAGGCTGTGGAAGACTCCAGTTTCAACTTATGAAAGCCTGATTTGGATCTCAGTAGATGGTTTGTTTTCTCTCCCAATTACTCATTTGCTTACTTTCCCCTGCCAGCACATACACACATGCACACGCACCCCAAATGGTCAAAGTAGTGTGTAACATGCTGTTGTGGGTAGAGTGTATTGAGCTATCCTCAGGATTTGAGAGGAAAGGTGGCTGTATAGCATGTAGTAAGAGAAGGTTAAGAAGGCCAGAGCTGGGGCAGAGTTTTGCCTCAGGGCTACAAAGTTCTTGGCATCATTACTCCACCTTATGAAGTTACAAACTGGGCAAGGGATTGAAGGCAGAAAGACGCCATAATGAAGTATGTTGTAATGATGTGTGCGCCAGCTTCTGTCCCTTATTAGCTGTCTCATCCAGGCCAAGTAAGTTCACCTCTGTTGGCCTCCTGTCCCCTGCCTGAAAGGAAAACAGTGATGGCTATGCATGGCTGTGAGGGTTCAGTGGCCCTTGTTATGCAGTGGCCTTGGTACCAGCCTGGACCCAGGCAGTGGTGCCTGAGCCTGGGACTCTTGCGTCTTCTTTGTTCTGTGACCCTTCTTCACCCAAGCCTCCTGCTTTCCCGGGTCAGTATATCAAATGCATCTTTTCCTGGGTATTTGTGTTGCCTACTCTTTTCTGGCCAAGTCAGCCTGTTAATTTTTCCATGCCAACAGCTCTCAAGTGCCAGAGAGTCACATCTGAATAACCAAAATATGTTTTCCTGTAGGAGAATGCCAAGGTGCCAAGTGGATTTCTCTGATGAGCATGCAAGGATGAGGGGAGGGGTGTTGAGGCCCAGCAGCAGTTCTCCACAGTGTCTTCAGAGAGCTTTTGAATTAACCTGAGTGAAATCTTGACTTAGTCCCCTGGCTTTCATATGCATGGCAAAGCAGTGGCCCTGGCCTGGCTCTGAGTCCTTCTTGACCTGATTTCACCCTGCCTTTCCCCATGTCTCCCACGCCACACATGCACCTACCGTGTGTGTGTGAGCTGCCTCACGCAATGTTGCCTCGTTCCTGTGATGAGGCTCTGTGGTTCCTCTCCAGTTCTGGAATAGCATCCTGGATGCCAGGCTGACACATTTTCTACAACAGTTCTTCGGCTGACCCCCGCCCTGTTCTGTTTCAGTGTAGTACCTTTGTCTTTATCAGTCCTGACACTGCTTCTGGGACAGTGCTCCTGTGATCCTATGGTTGACTGACTTTTCTTGCCACAGAAGGTAGTAGTTTTCTGTGTGCCCCAGGCCGGAGTGAGAGCAGTCTGTCTGTCTCTGTTCCCTCTCGGTATAGCTTTGGTGCCTGGTATTCAGGCCTGACCCCTCTTTCTTAATCTGGAGCAAAAGTGATAATACCTCTTCCTTTGGGACTTGTAAGGATTAACTGTGCCTGGCTTCAGGTTTACACCTAACATCACCCAGGGAGGGGGAAGAGCTCTTGTAAGTGTTGCGTTTTTATCATCCGTAGATGGAGATGTTAACAGCTGTATAGGTCTGCCAAGAGAATGACGGAGAGTTATGTAAATCAGGGACCTGATTACTGCTCATTTACCCATTCCCTGTAATGATAGGTATTCTTTTTATATTATTTGGCAAGCTTTTGATAAATATAATCAGAAATTAGCTTTTCCATATATTCTGAGCTTAAGAACTAGTGTTTCGTCAGTGGTGATTTCCATGAAAGCTTCTGCTCAAGGTCCAGGAAATCCTAACCTGTGGCTCATAGAGGGAAGTGTGAGCGACCTGAGGGCGGGGTCAGTGTTTTTGTTTTTAATTCCGAGGTTATTGGGTTGAAGTTCTGACAAGTGAAGGAATGATACATGATATGCTTCCGGGTCTTCTCAAGCTGTTCATTTTGAAGACACAGGCCAAACCCTGATGAAGAGCCTGTGGAGACTGCAGAATATGGCCACACAGTTAATGTACAATGGGCAGAGTCCAGCAATCCCGGCTGCCAGTTAGAAGAGGTAGGTTGTGCTGAGCTCTACCCAGTTCCTCACCCTAGAAGGGGCCTTGCATACCGGGTGGCACCAAGCCGGAAAAACTCATGAGCCGTACTCAGCAGTGATTTGTGGGAGGCCTACAAATCATTCCCTTCCTTAGAACAGGACCTTTAACTTTTCTGGTCTAGTCAGCCATACTAAAATGAGGTACTTTAATTGGCATGGTCTGTTATCTTCACCAGAGAAGCTTTTCTGTGTATATATCTATGGCTCTATATGGTCTGGCAAGTCACTTAATTTCACCCAAGCCTTGGTTTCCTTCTCCTTATTGTACAGGCAATAAACAAATGAAGAAGGGTAGGTGAAATAATATATGTAAAATGAATAGCTCTGGGCTGTTTTTTTTTTTTAACTGTGATCAGCATTAGTGCTAACTATACAATTATGTAGATAACACTAATGCTGTCTGGAAGGAGCCATTGCTGAGCCTGGAAGATACTGAACTATGGCATGCACACTTGTCTGAGTCAGTCTGCTGGGTTACTGTAAGATTGCATTTGAAAATAAAGGCTGGGTTGCTATCCAGATATAAAGAATTGTATCCAGGCTCTGAAATGATGTTTGCTGTTCTTTAACAAAATTCTTCTTTTGTTTCATTCAGTCATTCCACAAAAATCCAGCCATCCGCATCATCCTGTGTGTTGTGCTTGTAATGGAGGTGCAGCAGCAAAAAAATAGGGGCCTTACTTTCTGCTCACACAGGCCTGAATGTTAGGAAGAGAATAGAGAGGCATGGGAATGGAGACACCCTCTGTATAATCTGCTGTGTGTTGTAACATTTACATACTGACCTGAGCTGTTCTTTGCATGAAAAAGCAATTATTTGCCCTTCCTTCTGTAAATAACGTCTTTCTCTGTAGGTAACAGGACTGAACTCAAAGTGGGTTGTTAGGGAAGAGGCATTTTACAATAGTAAAGGGGACAAGCCTTGGGGGAGAAGGCACGTTCAAGTTGGCTTTGTGCATGAAGTTGCTGAGGGAAATGTGTTGGAAACGTAGAAAGGCTTCCAGCTTCCAGAAATTTAAGCCTAACAATTTTGTAACCCCGGTAGAGTAACACACACCAGCAATCCCAGCATGTGGAAGGCAGAGATGGAAAGATCAGTTCAAGATCTCTTCAGCAACATAGTGAATTTGAAGCCAGCTTGAGCTGTGTGAGAGCTTGACTAAGACAAAAACCAAAGACTACACCTCTGTTTTTCCGTCTATTCTATCCTATAGCGTTTTGTGCCTTGACAGACTGTCCTATATGAGCCCTGCCTGTGGTAACCATTAGCTCATGTGTAGATGTGAAACACTTATAGTATGGCTAGTATTATTGACAGATAGTTCACATTTTACTTAATCGCCACTATTTTAAATTTTAATAGCCACATGTGGCTAGTGGGTACTGAACAGCACAGATCAAGACACAAGATCAACAAAATACTCTCCTCCTAAAGTATGTTTTTTTTAATTAGGGTAATTAATAAAGGTCCGTATATGTCTTTTTCCATCATATTTAGGGCTAATAAAAAGGTATGTACATTTAAAAATGTGCATTTTTAAAATGCACTGTACAGCTGCCTACTCATACACACTTGCTGTAGGCTACTCCTAAGAACTGAGTATTTACTGTGACCTGCTACGTATGATTGAATAACAAGGGGTTAAGAAGCATAGGGAGGTGGTTGGGGAAAAACCAACTAGGAAAAGCTCCATGGTTCTGTCAAATGGCTTTTGATTCATGGGTATTCAAAAGCTTTTGCGGCTATGAAAATAAAACTAGATTTTAAACATTTTGAAATAAAATTGAAACTCATTTGAGTTGAAAGCGTTGAGTTGATTCTTATTTTTTCCTCTGGTTTATTTGTGGCTTTGTCCCCCCAGTTTGCTGTTTCATGAGATTTGGAGAATAAAGCCTGGCTGGTCAGTTTCAATTTTATTTAAATTCATTTTGCCTTCATTCGTTCTAATCTAGCGCAGTCCTGTGATATATTGGGATCAGAGTGCTCCCAGGAAACGTTGAAACATAAAACATTTTCATGAAAACATTTCCACTTATATTTAATTTTTTTCTCAATAGAAAAATATCTCTAGCTTAATTCTGCCTCTCCCCTCTTGAAATGAATTGCATGCTTTAGAAATAATATCAATCCACCAAAGTACACAAGGACAGTCTCAACCATTTAATGGAAGATAGACGGGCTTGGAGAACACAAGCTCTGCCGTTCTGGGTGGTAAACGTGGGCACAGAGCTCATCTGGGCCTTGGTTTTGTTCCTGAACAACACAAGCAGGCCCAGCACTACGCTCAGGCCTGCCGCGGGAAAGCCTCTCACTCTGTCTCGAGCTGTCATCCCATTCTTATCATCATCGCCTGAGTTTTATTTTTGAACGACTTGGGAGCATCTGCCAAGGCTAGCTGATGTTGAAACTTCCTCTTTGCAAGTCCCATATGACATCTGGGTCCAGCTATGTGGGAAGGTGTTGGAACATGCCATGGAGTGTAGCTCACTGTTTTCTTGAAGGAGAACAAGTGATCTCCTCTCAGTGGCAGATCCTGCCTTCCCTTGACCCCTAGAGATCATTGTTGCTTACAACAGAGTTTAGCCTTTGGGAAGTCCAGTTTCTGAGGGATGGAAGCCTGTCTTCTACCAGAGCCATGAAAAAAATAGACTCCTGGCAGAAAAATATTTTAATCACAGCTTTACTGTTCTTGTTGCAGGTACAAAACCCACATACACCAGGGTCATTATAGAAGTTGAACCTGTGTGATAATGAGCCCAGTTTTGAGAGCACATTTATCATTTAGATTTTGCTCAAGATTGTGGTAAAGTCTACCACCATTTTTCTATTGGTGAGCAAACAGAATTTTAGGACTATAACTTGTACAGGCAGACATGTACACAGAGGCACAGACCTGTGTCCGGACACACATGTCCCTCGCAAAACAGGATTTAAACTAAGCCTTGGTTTTAAAAATATCGACACCAGAACAGGACATCAGTTCCTCTGTAACTCTTCTCCTGAAGGAGGTGGTTGTGAGAGTCCGTGTGGGTGCTAGGAATTGAACCTGGGTCTTGTGGAAGCAGTTAGTCAGTGCCCCTAACTCCCAAAGCCGTCTCTCCATCCCCAACAGTGTGATCTTAAATATTGTAGCATTTTTAATTACTTAGTCCAGTAATTCAGCCAAACATTAATCAAGACTGTTTTCAGACTTGAGCTCCCAACACTATATTATAGGAAGCATGTTAACAGTAAGTCAGTCTTGGCTATGTCACCTACATAGTAGATTTGAGCCTGGCCTTAGCGGGGCAGGAGCCTCTGCACTCCACATGCCAGTGTTCCTCAAGCAGAAGACTAACCAGGGGATACCCACACTGAACACTGAGACTTCTGCACCCATTCTCCTGCACTGTCTCCTCCTGGAGATCTTTCCACCACACACTCTGGACCGCTGTGCTTTTTTCACTCTGGTGAACATCGTCTTATTTCTTGTCCGCTCAGGAACATGGGCGAGCATACATAACTTGTATTATGCTTAATCCAGCCATGCCCTCCAGGGTGAGTAGGAAGCATTTCGCTCTCTGCTGAAGGTTTCTTGTGCTTATTGTGTTCTGATGGTCTGGTTTATCATTTTTATGCCTCCTTTTCTGTTTAATAGACTTACCACAGTAAGAGATGTCTGTCTCCATCAGCCCCTCTGCAGGTGTTTATTTGCTCGGAGTGCTTTGAAAAGAGATGAGTGTGCTAGTTACCACTGTGTGAGAGAGTAAATAAGCAGTGAGTGAGAGCGGGCTGCTTTCTGCTTCCCAACTACGCCCTAGAAATGTGTTCTCATGAGGGTTGAGATCTGGGGAGGGTGAAGGATGGTTCCATGTAAGTTATCCTTCACGTGATATTTCTTTGCTTTACTGACTTCCCTCTACCTACCTCAGCACTGTCTGTTTCTGCATCTCTCTGTCTGCCTCCTTCACAGCCTGGCAGTTTCTGGAATAATTAAGATAAAGATGACACATTTAGCCACATTGAAGCCTTCAGCAGAGGTCAAAACCATCTTCAGATGCATGCAGTTGTTACTACTGTGTGTATCCTGGACAAGTCCCCAGATCCTAATTTCGTGAAACAGGATTTTAGGACTCCCTGTGCCTTCTCTTAGATAACTACCTGAAAAGGATTTCCTAAGCAGCTTGCTGTAAGTGCTCCTCGTACTTCACACCACCCACCCCACCCACAGCCACGAGCCCTCTTGGTCTGTCTCTGTCCTCAAACGCTCCCTCTGCAGAGCATAGCCTGATACCACCCTCACTACAAGACACCGTGCGTCCAGCGTTGGACTCTGGAAATAAAGCGCAGTATAACTGGGGAGGCAATCTTGTCTAGTGTAGTAGAGCCTGGCTCCTGGCCTGGGACCAACATGAGCACCTATTCCCTTCAGTCACCTCCAGGTTCTCTGATCCGACACATGTTGGCAGACCTTTGTGCCTCAGCTGCTCATCTCCAAAAGGGGGGGGCTAAAGCTTGAAATCCCAGCTACTCAGAAGGCTGTGCAGGACGATTTCTTGAGCTCAGGAGTTAGAGACCTGCCCTCATGACAAAGTAAGACACCATCTGGATGGAAAACAAACTTGTTTGTACCAGCTGATTCAGAGGACCAGCAGAGTTCCTGGAGCCAGCCAGGAACTTGGACCTCGTGTATTCACTCCGTTCTGTCTTGCTGCCTAGCCTTTTTTTTACATTCATTTGTCACCTCAGTTTTCTGTTATTTGCCAGTGAATATAGTTTCACTTGAGGTCACTCTCAGGATAAAGATTCTCAGATGTTCGTAGTAAAAGCCTGACCAGGTCTTTTTATTGCCTTCACTACCATTATGGTGGTAGTGAAGAAAACTAGGAGATGGCTCCTAAAGCAGTAAAGATCTCCCCTCCCTTTGGAAAGAATTGGATCTTTTTCATTTAAACATTCAGAGCACAAAGGAATACGTTATCTGTGGCAGAAGACAGAATAATGAATGTCTGTCCACATAAACAAGGACTCGAAAGGATCCAGAAGGCAAGTGTGTGATTCTTTTCTTTTTTTCATTTGTATAGGGGTTTTGCCTGCATGTGTATCTGTGTACCGCTTGCATGCTTGTGGCCTAGGAAAAGGGCATCAGATACTCTGGGACAAGTATTCCAGGTGGTTATATTCTTGTGCATCTTGTTAACCATTTCTTCTTCGTGCCCCTCAGTGTATGTGGGAGCACAAAAGCTCAGCTCTACCAGCCTAAAGAACTTCTAGAGGACACATTGTTGGTGTGTCCCCCTGTCCACAGTAGAGAGTTCTCTCCTCATTATATAAGAGATTTCCCTCACTGCCAAGGTGTCAGTTGACATTGTCTTGTTCAGAATGTCATTCAAAGTCAGCTTTGCTGGTTTTGTTTTTGTTTTTTTATACTTGACCAGTGATTCCTTAGTATGCAGTTGTGGTTCAGAGTTCTTTATTTCATCACAGTTGCTGGCCTTGCTGTAAGTTGCTTTACTTACTTTGTAAAACACATTTTTTTAAAGTTTTTGATTTGAAATATTTCCACTTCAGTCTTGCAGAGTTGCGGGGGGGGGGGGGGGGTGAGTCCTGAGAGCCAAGAGTACTAGAACATTCTTCATCCAGCTCCTAATTAATATCTTTCAGAATCCTGAAAAAGCTGTCAGAACCATGAAGGTAGCACCAACGCTGCACTGTCACCTCCTGGCCCTACCTCACCGATGCCCTTTGTCTGCTCTTGTTCCTTTTGTGGTTCCAGATCTGGAGAGGCTCCCAACCAGCACTGACTACTGTACCTTCTTGATTTCTCTTGATTCTGGCATATTTTTTCCAGCCCTCCATACCCATTTGCCACCTCCACACTTTTCAGTAGTTCCAGCCGTTATTTTGCAGAAGGTCTTTCCTTCTAACTGCACAGGCAGCCTCGTGTACTCATCACAGCAGTCACAGAAATGCTGCTGTGAGATTCAGGGCATCTATCCATCAGGGCACCTGATGCCCAGATGCTTAGGTAATTTTGACACTTGGTTATTGTTGTCTCTGCAAGGTCCCCTCATCATTTAACATCTTTATTTTTATCTTTAATTAAGAGGTACTTTCAGACAGATCTTGGGACTATTTAAACACACTGTTCATTATTCCTTTCTCTCCTAATTTCAACATTCATTGCCGTGGCATTTGCCAAATGGTGATTTCCTATTTTTGTTTTTTACACTTGGTAATTGAAGTTCTCCTCTTAGGACATCATGTATCCTTTTCAAGTAAAGAACTCAAAACTTTTAAAATAGCAGTGGTAGCTCCACTTTTTGTCTGGGAGGACAATTACACATGCCATGAAGCAGAAAAATATGCAGAGCCAAAAAAAAATCTCAAATATGAATGTTATTTGAAATGTTCCTACTGTTTTTCTTTTCCTGCAGAGGAGGCAGGGGACAAGGCATGGGGCTCAGTTGCCAAAATAGCCCCAATAGTTTTAGTTTTGGCCACAGAGCCTTTGGTTCCAAGGTATCGGGGACAGGATGCTGAGGTGCTGACACACAGTGTCATTTTGGATGGTTTTGGAGAACTTCCCTCAATACAAGGCATCTGATATAGAACCTCATTCTCTTCTCCATGCTCTTTAGGCTTGGTGAGGAGCAAGCAAGGCATGGCTTCCTTCTTTTAAATGGTCCTTACTTCTGATATGGCAAACAGTGTGGGTGGAGGGGGGTGTCTAAATTTCAACATCCCCAGATTTAATTGGTTTGTTATAATGTATTGGTTACATTCTAACAGGGACAGAGTTGAACCTAGGGGCTTTCACATGCCAAGCACACACTCTGTAACACACGCACACGCACACATACGCGCGCGCATGTCCCATTTTGAAAAGATTAAAGCAACTCTCTATCTTAAAGAGTTTTAATAGGCAGGAACATATTTTACTCTTTGATTTTTTTTAAGTCCTTCATATCTAGATTTTTTTATTTGTCCCTTAAAAGACTTGAGAAGATAAAGATTTATGTACTTCATCTGTGTTGAATCAGATTTTGTGCATGTGTTTGATAGAACTATGAAGGTCTACATATTTAATTACCCTACGTTCCCTCCCAGAACGCTGTAGAAACGATAAACTCCCTTACAGTTCCCATTTTTCCTCACTGATAATATGCTAACTAGTCACAAATGAAATTCTAGGATATATGAAATGTAGCTATTATATTTGGAGGGGCAAAAGTGAGTCCCAGGCATTTTAGACCGCAAGTGTTCAGTGACATTAACTGTCAGCCACTCACACTGACTACACCAGGGGGAATTTTGACAGTGGGGTTCAAGATTCTGATTCAGTTTGCATACTGGCTATATCTAGGTATTGGCAGTGAGACTGTACAGAACTCGTGTGTCATATCCTCTGCATTCTGTTGTGTTTGCGTTTCTTGGAGAGTGTTTGAAATTTGGCAGCAAAATAGCAGAGATAGGTAAAAATCTGAGTGTTATTTCTAGACCCTAAGTGGAAATCAATGCCATTGTATGCTTAAGATGATTGCAAATGCCAACCTGGGATTAGGAAATGCTGTGCCACTCCTGACTGGGTGCCAACTGGGATAGTACTAGACATGCTCTAGGCTTACCCACTGCCACCTCATGTGGTCTCCAGCAGGCCTGGGCTGGGTACAGAGGGTGGCTGGACTTCTGGGTTGGAAGGTAGCTTCCTTTCCTTGGTAGGCTTTTAATTCTATAATAATTTGAAAATGCTTCAAAGGTTTGGTGGTTTTGCTCCAGCCACACCTTCTAAGATTTTGGAAGACCCTCTTTTGCAGAATCACATCACCCAGTAGGACAGGGGTTCGAGGCCCCTGGTCAGCCATATTTTATGTGGAGAAAGATCCTTATGACCCATTTCACTACACGCTAGCATGTCTTAATGAGTATCTGAGTCTTGGTTGGAGATCAATAGTTTTAGAACTATAGGGGAGCGTTCCCACCTACTGCGACCCTGCTGGCAGTATTGCCCCATCCTCTGCAGCAGGAGGCAGCTCGTGGAAGAAGAACTTGCCCAGGTCACTCAGAAGAGTTTCTGACTCCTCTAAGCACACTACACAGTTTAAAATAGAAGTAGAGGATGCAGAGTGTGCTTGCGAGAGAGGCAAATTAATAAGGGGTAAGGATACGTATTTTCACATTGAATTCAGGCTCATTGGTCCATGCTATACTATGTCTGCTATGACCAGGGGTCTAGGCTTCACAGAAAGAAAAAAAAGGGGTGGGGGAGAATGGTTAAATCTTCCAAAGAAGCTGGCTCTGTTCCCGTCCCCATCTCTCTCATGCAGGACACAGGCACCCTCCTGTGTCCCTGAAGAGTGGGACAAACAGATCTTAATGCATATCATCATCACCCTTGCATCTTCCCAATCTTACAGGAGAAGTGTTCTCTTTGCTCTACGTTCTTTATTCCTTTACCAGAATTCAATAAACACAGTTCCGTAATGAAGATCTCAGGCTACAGAGGAGAGGCAGTCCATTGAAGAGGGGGGGGGGGAGAACTCCTAAAAGATTAAACTAACGTTTGATAAATTAGCTCAGAATTGCAGTTGAGACTTGGGTGGGTAAGTCATCGGTCACAGGGGTCTCCTTACACCCACACCACATAATCAGCATGTTCATGTCTGCGTTGGTCAGGCTCAGACCTTCAGGAGCTGTGAAATCTTCCTGTTGGGGGTCCCAGAAGCACAGATGCAGCCAGTATGTCAACTGGATGAAACAGAAATTGATAAGCAGAGGAGGAAGAGGGTTTCCCCCTTCTTCCTGCTCCTCGCCTGTGGAACTTAAAAATGTAAAAAACTCACTCTTAAGTATGTGATCCTTTCTAGGATTCACAGGGTATATGAGGGTTATATGAGTGAATATGAGAAGGCAAATTCGTTTTAACAAACGATGGAGGTTTGTTGTTGTTGTTTTGGTGTTTTTGTTTTTTTCTCTTGAGTGCCTCAGCATCACCACACTGTTAGACAGCGAGTCAACCCTGCCCAGCAAGGCTGTTAAGTCCTTCTTGTACAGGAAGAGCAGGAGGCAGGCACCAGTGGCAGCTCTCACAAGGGTGGTTTGTTGATCTTTTAAATTTAATAGATGGATTGTAGTTAGTTTAAAACCTTCTCATACCAGGATAAACAGAGAATGAATTAACCTCCTCAGGTCAAGTTCAGGAATGGGTTATCACTTTATGATACCTTAAAGAAATTGGATGTGTTTAATTACACACTTAAGGGCAAAATGCACTAAGATAAACTTTCAAGAAGTTTTAGTTATTAATAAAGATGACAAATGATAGTTTTCCTTTGAAATGCATGGGTCTGAGGGACCTACCCCACCGTCACTCGGAGTCTGATTCTGGCAGGTTCTCCATGCATACTTTCAGTCAGTGCCTGGGAGCGCTTGCCTTGTACATGGCCTTCTGCACTGTGATCCTCTTGGCTGGCAGCTTTCTTGTTCTCCTGATACCCATCTTTATGCCGTAAATCTGTGACTTGGATCATTGTCTAGGGGCACACATCATCTCCATATCTTTGTGTGGAGGGCCCGGGTGCGTCTCTGTGTGCTTTCTTGGCACCTGGCATGCCTTGCAAGTGAACTCAAGTAGTTAATGAGCAAATGTTTAATTCATAGAGACTTACAGACCCCAAGCCCTTCAACAGTGTATATGTGTGTGCACATATCTCTTATTAAGTCCTGTGTTTAATGTGTTTCTGTCTCTATCTCTACCAATTTGTATGAATTACGCCATTTGAAGTAGAAATAATTGAGTGTTTAGATGTCTTAAGCATGGCTGCAAGGTTTCCACTCTCCTTTTGCTTTGGCTTTGTTGTTGATTTGAGACAAGGTCTTGATGTGTTTCCCCTGCCGGCCCTGAACTCCTTGCTCTCAAGCCATCCTCTTGCATCTGCCTCTCCCAAGTTCTGGGACTACAGAAGTGTGCTGCTATGCACAGCCTCCATTATTAAAAGTAGCCAGTTCCTGTTCTTTTTGCCATTAAGATGGCTGGAAATAGTCCTTCGCCTTTTTCAGCTGTGGAAGTGGGCATTCTTAGAATGCTTACTGGCAAAGGCATGTGAGCTCTGCCTTCTAGCAAGGTGTGCCCATTTAGAACCATACTTGCTGTCCATGAGATCTTGAGGCCCCTTCCTGTTCACCGTGAGAATATTTACAATGACCTGAGACTGGGGCAGGTCCACCATAGCGTGTTGGTCAGAAGCATTGAGACCTCAAGGTTCAGCCACTTAGCTTCAAATTCCAGCTTTGTCTTCTGTGGGCAGTGTGACTCTGGCCATGTTCCTTGCTATGTGTTCCAGGCTCTAGTTCTGAAGGTGGGAAGGCAGCAGGTCCTCTGTCCCGGGGTCCTTGTAGAAATGAACTCAGGCAGCACATAGTAAGGTCCTTGGCCCATGGAGCCATGAGCAACCCAAATAGAACATGCCTTACTGCTAATAACTATAGGCACATTGTTCTCGTGCGCAGGACTTCAGCTGTTGCTCCTGTCGCACTCTGAGGGAATTATTTTCAGTACAAGTCTTCAGTCTACCCAGAAGCCAGGGCGGCATGTAAGAAAGCTTGGGCTTGTTAGGACAAATAATTTCTTTGCTTATTCTTGGGGAAGGCCAGCTGAGAAATGAAGCCAGAAGTCTACACTGTGCTGTGTTCTTCATCCAATAAAACTGGCTTATTTGATTTTTACCATTTTGTCCTTTTTTTTTTTTTTTTTTTTTTTTTAAGAAAAAGCCATACATAGTACTCTGGTCATCAGTTGTTTATTTAATAACAACTTCCCATCAAAACATAAGGCACTTGTCCCCAGGAAACTCTCTGTTGTGCCATTTATTTGTTTCCTGTTTATTCTTTGCCTAATCCCACAGAGAATTTGAAGCAGCTTTTGATTAAAACAAAGCAACAGAAAATGTCCAGGTCGCAGGAGACCCCAGTAGCCAAATTAGCAAGATGACCACATATGACAGAGGGAGGGTTTTGGGTTTTTTATTGTCCTGTTCTTCTGCTTGTCTTACGCCCCCACCCCCTTTCTTTCCAGAATCTGGCTCCTCTGGGACAGCAGAAGAAAGGCGGTGAGCTCGGCATCCATGTTGTTAGGCCTTCTCCCTGGACCAGTGCATAAAATTCAAGGGCTGTGAATTTGGTCAGTCCTTGTGAGCGGTACCCTAGGGTTTATTAACACTGTTTGTAAGGCCCCCTCAAAGACGCCCCCAGGCAAATGAAAACTTCCCATCCTGTACCTGTGAAACAAAAGCTCTTCTTTCTCCTCTGCCTTAGGGATCTTGAACCAAATAAAACTTTAAATGAGATGGAGAGTATGGCACCCAGTAAAATGATGGAGTGGCAGCAATGGCACCTACTCAAAGAAAGTGAAGGCAGGCTGCTCACTGGGACATCTGCAGGAGAGTGGAGAACAGAGAGGGGCAGAATGAGCAGCAGGTACCAAGGCCCAGAGTCACGTGGGACCACAAGTGCAGAAGGGGTGTGCGTGTGTGCCGCCCACCTTTGTGTGGCCTGGACGTCAGCTCACAGTTGTATCCCTGAAGCTTCGGGACACAGACACCAGGAGATTAGAGAAGTCTTTGTTGACAGGATGAGTGAATCCATCTTACTTGATCCAGGCTATGAGTGGGGAAGTGAGAGGAGCGGAGTGGGTGGTCTGCGTGCTCCTGGAAGAAGCATAAAGGGATATATCTGGTTGCTGGCTATAGATGACAGCCCTTCGTTGTTGTTTTTGTTTGTTTGGGGATTTTGTTTTGTTCTGTTCTGTTTTCTTTTTAGAAACAGGGTTTCTCTTTGTAACAGAGCCCTTGCTGTCATGGACTCATTTTGTAGACCAGGCTGACCTCGAACTCAAAGAGATCCACCTGCCTCTGCCTCTGCCTCTGCCTCTACCTCCTGAGTCCTGGGATTAAAGATGTGTGCCACCATACCCTGAAGATGATGGCCTTTTATGTGGCTCAATATCAGTGAGACCTAGATACTAATGCCAGCGGAATCCCCCCCCCCCCCCCCCACCATGCTCAGGAGCCTGTGGATAGAGCTTGCACTTGCTCTTATCCAGCCCGTGGATCCTGAAAGATTCCTTGACCTGGAAAACCAGTAGCAAAAGTTTTCTCAGTCCTCCACCAAGTGTCCAGCTCCTGGGAACTTCCAGCTGCATCTGCAGTAGGAAACTATTAGCAAAGTCATTTTGAAACACCTAAGTTAGCATTGTCTCTTTCTTCGGGTATTTGAGGTACCCACACCAGATTTAGGCATTACCATTATATTTGTTTCCATAACTACCTCCGTCTGTCCATAGTAATTAATAATAAGGAGGCTTGCCTCCTTACCTGGTTGTAAGTAATGTTTCATCACCACACAGAAAGGAGCTTCTGTATCTATGCTAATACCAGAGTGTTTGTGTAAGATGCGGAAAAGTTGAGTAAAGTTATATATTGGAAGGATTCTTCCTTCCTTTAAAAAGAATAAAACAAAAAACATGGTCTCATGTAGCCCAGCCTGCCTTTCACTCACTATATAGCCAAGAATAACCTTGAACTTGGAATCCCCCTGCCTCCATCAGGGGATTACAGGCCTCTTCACCGTTCTCCATTTAAACAGTGCTGGATCCCAGGGCTTCCCCAGTGGTAACAAGTGCAGTACTCACTGAGCTACAGTCCTAGTTCCTGTTACTTGTTTGCTTGGTTTTGCAAAACCAACACAGATTTTTGAAACACAGAAGCCTCTTTCCTTGTCTTTGAAGCGCTTGCTTTCTGGTAGATGTTTTATCTGTGTATGTGTCCTGGGGGTTAGAGCCAGGGTCTCATGCATTGTAGGCAAGCACACTGCCACTGAGCTGCGTTGCCTGTACTTGATGAACTGCTGATCCCCAGGTGACCTCAGTGGTCAGCCTATATCTGTGTGCATTCCCCACACTGCAGAAAACCGAACCACCACCAACAAATCCAGACCCCTACAGTGAACCTTCAAGGAGTCCTGGGTGAGCTCATTTGCACCGTGCACCACACAGAGATTACTCCATGACAAGATCTGAGAAAAGTACCAAAATTAAAACACCAGTCTATTCTAAAATTTATAAAATCTTCATTTGAACAGAAGTAAAATTTAAGTACTTTAAAACTGTATCCTTATGGGCTAGTAAGGGCTCAGCAGGTAATGGCACTTGCTGCTGAGCTAAGGACCTGATTTTATCCCTGGTAGAAGGAGAAAACTGACACCCACACTTGTCCTCTGACCTTCTTGTGTGCACCATGGCACGTACGCATACACACAACGTAATTTTTCAAATTAAGAGCATTATCCTTTTCCTTTCTTATCCATATAACCATCCTTCTATGAAAACATGACATGGATTAGGAGCCCTTCGTCACATTCCTCTTTCAAGCACACCCCGAGAGAATGAGGACCAGAAGTTCATAGGGGGAGCTTCACCATCTCTCCTGCATGTGCACACCAACTGAGCTTGCATAGTTGGCAGAGCCAAGGTGAGAATCCAGTCTAGAGACAGAGTGGGGAGCGCAGCCAATATTTGGAGAGTACTCTCAGTGTCCAGAAGACATGCGCTGTCATTGTGTGTGTTGCTGCATGTATTCTTGAACCAACAGTACATGGTAGTTTCTTTGACTTAGAGCAGCTGATCATGACAGGGCTGGGCTGGGAACTTCTAGCTTCCAAGCTTGTGTTCTTCTCCATCCATCCATCTGCTCTGTGCTTTGTTTCTAACAAGGAGCATGAACATCTCAATGTGAAATACTGACTCTCTCCAAACCCAGTTTTGAAAAATACAGGCAGACAAAAAAGACAGGCAGGCATGACTTTAAAAAATATGGCTAACATGGCATGTAAATGGGTGTAGGCTAGTCTTAAATTGCTGCTTTAAATGTTGCCACCATGGCTCTTGGGACAGTAGTTTTGTTTTTAAGATTTATTATTTATACAGTGTTCTGTCTGCATGTACATTTGGACGCCAGAAGAGGGCACTAGATCTCATTATAGATGGTAGTGAGCCACCATGTGGTTGCTGGGAATTGAATTCAGGACCTTTGGAAGAACAGCAAGTGCTCTTAACTCTGAGCCATCTCTCCAGCCTGGGGTGGTAGTTTTTAAATGTCTTTTGGCTTGATTTCAGTGCAGAGGAATGCGACCTCATGCCATTATGTCCCTCTCCAAGAAGATGAGCCAAAGCCATCCAGAGGCCACCTCAGGGATCCACAAAGTGAAGCCGTCTCAGTGGGAGCGTTTTGAAGCAAATGACAGTGTTATTGGGCTCATATATTTTTTTTTTAAATAAAATATATTTACAGAGATTCTGTTATTGGATAACCTGAAACATATAAACAGGTTCGAATTACATTTCTTCCGTTTCTAGTTTCGCTGATAATCTTCTCAAAAATAACATAAGTTAAGGGCCAACTTAAAACTTTATTTGTTTAATTTAACTTTTTTTTTTTTTTTTCCAAAAAATGTGTACTCGTGTGTGCCTGGTGTATGCGGGTGACTGGCCCGTGTGCGTACGTGCACAGGTCAAGGCAGTGGATGTCAAGTGTCATCCCCCAGCAGTCTGCACCTTTACTGTCATTACTGTCTTAACTGCACCATCTCACTGAACCCAGAGGTTGCTGTTTTAATGAGGCTGCCTGGCCAGGGAATTCCCGGGTTCACCTGTCTCCAACTTTCCCAATACCGACCCCTGGGGTTACGGCTGAAAGCAGCCAAGCCCCATGTTTTATGTGGCTTCTGGGAACTCAAGCTCAGGCCCCGTGATGGTGGATGACCAGGCACCTTACCTGCTGAGCCATCTCCGCAGTCCAGGTTTGTGTTCTTAATACCTATCCTTGTCCAAGGGGACATGCCTGTAGGACCCACGTAAATGGATTGTTTTCCTCAATGACCTGAGGCATCCACTAATTTGCAGGTTGTTTCTTCAGAAATGTCAAACATCTCCCAGTGGGGCAGAAGGCATGCATCCACTGTACTTCCATGCTCCCCTACGCACCCCAAGACTTGAAAGTGAGCCAGAATTAGAAAATACTGGATTGAGATGTTATTCTTTAACATCTGGCTGACTTAACATGAAATATTTACGTGTCGTGGTCTCTGGCATGGAGCTCTCTGTGTAGGTGGTGGCAGAGTTCCTGCGAGTTTCACAAACTCCAGGGTCAGGATAGTTGCAATATGTACCCTCTGTGGCCACAGCAACAGGAAGGAGTTTCCTAACCCACTGCTGGCTTCCACAGTGTAGGTGGAAGGTGGATGTGTGGGGGGAGGAGGGCAGTGTCCTTCCCATCCCAAAAATGTTTAAGTTTTCAACTACTAGAATGGGACTGAGAATGGTGCTTTTAGGAATTCCGAACGTTGAGTTTTGGAGGCAGATTATCTCGTGCCTAGATGTGCTGTGGTCGGAACTGCTGCCTACAATCCCCTGTGGGTAAAACGGATATTTTGAGCATGACTGAGCTTATTAAGAGCCCTGCAGTGCTTCCTCTGCTGGGGTTTAGAAATTTCAAAGGGCTGGGGAGTGGGTGGAGGGGAGGATTATGGACATGCAATGTGGAGAGGGCAGGAGGACGGAAGTAACAGGTTTGAAATGTATCGTTTGTGCTCCTGAATGGCACCAGGCCAGTGTGCCAGCGTGGGCTGAGACTGTTAATTTAGAAAGACACAGTGCAGGAGAAAGTTCAGGTGCTGTTGCTGTAGACGGGCACCAAGGAAACCGGAGACAGGGGAAGTTCATCTGCTTGCTCTTACTCTGATGGAGAAGTGTTTATAGGGTAAGGGACAAGTGCAGCTGGAGAATGCAAGGAATAAAAAGCTTCAGAATTAGAAAAGTAGAGGTAAATCTATTTCAGAATTCCCAGTGTTTAAAAAAAAAAGATACGTGACTTGTGTGTTCAAAGGGCTTATGATTTCAAAGGTAGAAGTGCAGCTTTTTGGCACCCCGGTCCCTGTATACAGTGGTTAGAAACTTGAACAAGCCCCTCTCCAGTGAGGAGTTGCTGCAACTTCCATCACTTGGATTGCTGAGCTTCGCCATTTTCATTTGCTGAATGAAGATGTCTACAGGTTACCTAGCTCCTGATTTGCCTTTGCTCCAGAATCCAATGGCTCTTGGGCATTTTTTATCTTGCAAAGATGCTCCCAGGCTCCATAGTGAAACAGAACAAACTAACACAGTCCAGGTTTCAGGTGGCCATTCCTCCTCTCTCTCTCCTCTTGGAAGGAGACCCCTTAAGAGAATGGAGACCACTTACAGAAAGGCATTACGTAACAGAAGTTGCATGTCTGGCTTCCACAGCAGTGAGTGACACAGCCTTCAGCCTTTACCTGGATCACTCTCATTGTTGGCAGAGTACATTTTGTTCTTTCTTCCTTTTAATTCTTTTTTTTTTTTTTTTTTTCACTTTTAGCACTTGATATGTCTGTAAGTCAAACCAAAACACCCTGGAGGATGTTGCAGACCAGGTTACAGGTTCTGTGGCTTCTAGACCCTGACCTCCCAGAACTCCTGCTTCAAGAAGAGGGAACTCTGGGGTCTGAAAAAAAAGGCAGCAGCTCTTTTGATGTGAGTTGCAGGGAAGTTGCTACATGGCTTATTCCTCTGAATGAAAGAAATAACTCTAGCGTTTTCAGATCCTTATTTTAAGATTGAATCCAGAATTTGGGAAAAGTTTCTTTTTTGTCGTTTTCTTTTGTTTTAAACAACAAATGTGTGATAGAGATACTTTCCTATGAGGGAATAAAGACTTTTGATAGTTCTGGGATTACAGCATTTAAGGGTTCTTGGCTTAAAAGTTGATTTGGAGGACTGGAAAGATGGTTCTGTGTATCTGCCATGCAACATGAGGAAACTAAGTTCAGATCCCTATCATCCATGTAAAAAACTAAGTGTGGCTGTGCATGTTTGTGACCCTAACCCTGGGCAGGGAGGAAACCAAAAGCTATTTCTTGGAGCTTGGTGGTTACCAGTTTGGCCAATCAGTGAGCTCTGGCTTCAGTGAGAGCCCCTGCCTCAAAAGGTAAGATAGCAGAAAATAGTAGAAGACATCCAACATCAGCCTCTTGTCCTCCGCATGCAGACATATGTGCACATACATACACACACATTTAAGTTGACATGTAGCAAGTAAACCTCCCCTGTCCTTGTCATTGCCAGACTTTTGTAGGTTCATGGGCGCTGTTGTTGTAGCTTGAGCACAAGTTAGCCCTTTGCCGTTTATGAACGTTTCTACTTTCATACCGAGGATGAAACGAAAGAATGATTCCTGAACACCCTTCCGAATTCCCACCTCGTCTGTGCTTTGTGGGCCGGCACTGTCTGCTTGCTGGGTTTCAGATTTATAGACATAGTTAGCCTACCTGTTAATGACCTTCAGCTTCCAACTAGCATTCCTGTGAACAATGAAAACCAGCCCAGAGGATATTCTAGAACATGTTTGGAAGATGGTGAAAAGATACGAGGAGAGGAGTGGGGGTAAGGGTTCAAACAGGAAGAAAGCAGAGAGGCACCTGTATGACCTTCTGTGTCCGTGGGGTCAGGTAACGTCAGAGGATTATACGGGCACCATATGCACAGTGTCTGAATCGATGCCCTGCATTCACCCTAGTCTTCAGAAGTCCAGGACACTCTTACGTGTCCAGGGGTGGGTCTAAGCAATAAAATACACTTGGTAATTTACACAACACTCTAGACTGAACCAGATATCTGAGACCAGGAGATAATAATTCAGAGACCAAATAAAAATTTACAGACATACAGTTCCTAATTAACTGGAAAAGGCAGAAGGAGCCCATCTCTGTTGGCACTTATACCTGAATCACTCTGTCAGCTGGCATTCTACCCACTGTGCCTGTGTTGGCTCCCAGTCTGGGCCAAGGCATACGGAGCACCTAACAAAACAGCAGCAAAATAACAAAACAGCAAAGTCCTTAAATATTAATGATTTAAGAAGAGGGCATCCTGAACTTTGGATTCCTTCATGAACTTTTCTATAGTGTAGAGTTCCGTTTAAAAAAAATAAAAAATAAAATGGTTGAAACTGAGTAATAATCATTTCCAGGATAATCAGATAGGAATCTGATTGGCAGGATGGGACATCAGTACTTCTAATGCATTCTATCAGAGTTGATTCCTTTTTTTCCCTAGTGCATTGCCTCTGTCACTACCTCTGCTCACAAAATGAAAGCCAATAAAAAGTATGTGGGAATGACAAGGACTGTATACCCACAAATGTGTTTAATGTTAGTTTTTAAGTGAGTATGTTTTATGTTAGTTTTTACAAAGACATTCTAAAAATGACTTTCAACACTTGGGTGTTTTTTTCTAGGCACTTTTAAATTTTCAGATAGGCTGAATAGGCACATTCCATGTATTTTTTGCTGGTGGTGGTATTTTGCAGGTTGACCAGAACCTTCATTTTCGCGAGGTTTATGTTAACCGGGATGTACAATAATCAGGAACAATGCTGTTCTACCATACTGGATAATTTAAAGGTCTAGCTGAACTTTTTTATAATTGCCACATGGTAGTAAAAGTATTTAGTAAGAAAACTGTCAGGAATTGCACCCAGGGCCATGAGCATGCTAAATGAGAATTCTACCTAATCATAGTCCCAGGAAAAAACTTTTTAACTCCAGGAGATGGGGCCAGAATGCAGGTTGGACAACAAAATAGCATACTGCGGCGGGGGGGGGGGGGGGGGGGGGGGAGGTGTTGGAGAGATGGCTCGGTGGTCTGATGCCCTCTTCAGTCATACAGGCAAACATGCAAATAGAGCACATACATCCGTATGTACATACATCCGTATGTACATACATAAATCTATCTTTTATTTTAAAAAGTATGCTGTGGTGATTTAGCCTAACACACTCTGTTGAGTCTCGACCTGTGGGTTGTGACCCTTTTGAGGTCACCTATCAGATATTTACATTGTAATTCATAACAGCAGAATTAACAGTTACAGAGTAGCAATGAGATAATTTTATGGCTGGGGCTCACCACGACATGAAGAGCTGTATTAAAGGATCACAACATTAGGAAGGTTGAGAACTACAGATGTTGAGAAGTCCTAAGCACTCCACCAGGAAGGAGAGCAGCAAGACTAAAGGACCGGTGAGCAGAGATGCAGAGGCCTTGCAGGAGCAGGCTGAGGTTTACTTAACTGTGTTTGTTGATATCTGCGCTATGTTTTTTAAGAGCTGTAACCAATTTAAATGGAGCCCTGCATCCTGGAAGTTCATTTCTGCCAGTGATCCTGTTAAGGTTGTGGCCAGTGATGTCATAGTTACCTTAGTTTACATTAACTTTGCTGTGTTTACTCAGTGTCCAAATTGCCTAAGACATGTTTCTCAGACAATCCTATTTTCGGTGGTAATTTATTTCATATATGGAATTATGAGGTAGTTATAATAGAGGTTAAGGTTCATAGTTGTGTGCAGTAAAATAGTTAAGATTCCAAAAGGTAATGAATCTGAAGACATTCCGAAGTGGTACAAATAGGAAAAGAAAAGCCATGCAGTAAAAATAAACCAGCTTCATAATTAGTCATGGAATTGAGTTGAGGTACCCGTCACCCCTTCTAATGTTGCCTAAGAGAAAAAAGAGGGCTGTGGGCTGTTTTTTCCTTTGTTTTATGGAGAGTTGCTTTTCTTGGGGCAGTATGAAATGGGATACTACAGTTACCAGCAGCGCTGTTCCAAAGAAGATTCCGGGAGTCTGTTCGACCAAACTGTGGCCAGGCAGCCTTAGAGCAGCTGTTCTTACTGTTGATGGGAGCAGCTGCGGACAGGTGATGTGTGTCCATGTACTCACAACCATCTGAATTCCATAGGTTAATCTATATGCGTGGGTATTTTTCACATTTATTACTCTTCATGTAAACTGTGTTGCCTTTTATACATAACAGATCCTCATCCATAAATGGTCTTGCTTTTCGTAACAGAGCTTTATCCTAAGGCTTATGTGCTCTGCCCTACGTAATAGTTTCCCTATGGGTGGCACTGTGCAGTCATTTCAGTTATCTTGATAAACATTTATGTATATGGTGAGGGGCTTTTGCATGGGCTGTTAAGGTGTTGTACCTTTTGAAATCAGGAAGAGGTGACATAGGCCCACAGCTATATCTGGCGACATGTGTAGTGAGGAATTCACACCATTGATACAGATCCTTAGTCATCACCAGTTAGGTGTGTGATTGCCCAGAAATTGTCCCCTTTTAAAAGAGGTGCAGTCTAGCAGAGTGCTGGTGGCGGCAGTGCGGGCCGTTAATCCCAGCACTGGGGAGGCAGAGGCAAGAGGATCTCTGTGGGTTCAAGGCCAGCCTGATCTAAAGAGCGAGTTCCAGACAACCAGGCCTAACAGAGAAACCCTGTCTTAAAAAAAAAAAAAAAAAAAAAAAAGGGTCAAAAACAACAACAAAAAAGAAGTGCAGCCAAACAATGGTGCTTAGGGCCTCCCTTCTCAGCCTGGCCTTCACCCAGTTTGCCCCTATGGGACACCGGCCTGCCTTGTTAGGAAGTGAGCAGCAGTTCAGAGCCCACAATACTTCACATAACTCTGTGTACAGTAACAGAGAATGGAAATAGGGCCGTAAGCACGAACAAGCAGGCGAGTTATAAATATAGAAAACTCTCTCAATTCCACTTTAGTTAGTCATGGAGAGACAGTGTGAGTTTTATAAACTTATAAGGAATATACAAACAGTTTCAAATTTAAAATAACTTAGAGTAATTTTTGAGTGTGTGAAGGGTATTTTTCTTTCCATCCTGTCCATTTAAGCATCTGTGACAGGCAGTCATGAGTGATCCGCATCCTTATGTGCTCGGTCCTGCTGCTCAGGGCAGAGAAGGACTGCAGGGGAGTCAGCGCTCCGAAGAGGCTTCTTGTCTCTTTTCCCTTTTCAGGACTCTTGAGGAGAAACAGAAACTGTGTGTGTGTGTGTGTGTGTGTGTGTGTGTGTGTGTGTGTGTGTGTTTGCGTTTGCTGTGAGTTTTGTAAAAGAGACCGACTCTCCAGCCGTGGAGCAGCCCTGCCCTGTTGACCGTGGCTCATCAGCTTGAGGATCCCACCTGTCCTGACCCCAGTGCCTGCCCTTCTCCTGTTTGATTTCTTCCCCGAATTAAAATCTGCCTGTGCTCTTCAAATCTGAATGCAGGTTCTGAAACAGGTCGAAAGCAAGCAGTCTGTGTGAGAACACAATGCTGGTAGGAGGACTGTGAGGTTGAGCACCCTCCCCCCTTAGTGATTCCCCCCAACTTGTTTTTTTCCTCGTTAGCTGTTTGTCCTTCCTTTCCCCTTCACTCTGCGACACCTGAGCAGACCTTCTGTGATGCAGCTTCAGTATCGTGTGTCCGGCATTTCCACAGAGATGGAGTTCACATGTCTGTGCGTTTGATTTTCTCTCAGTAGAGCAGGCAGCATGCTGAGCAGAGGGGAGAAGCACTCCACACTGTGGGTGACCGTTTCTCCACAGATTATGCCACAGTGCCAGTCCTACCCGTCAAAGAACGGCACAAGTTAGTGTAGATAGACTTAGCCAAAAATACAGACTCTGGAGTACAGACAGACCCTTCTCAGTCTTGCCTGGACCTCAGTGTCTGCCAGGCTTAATTTTTGTTTGTTTGTGTGTGTGTGTGAGAGAGAGAGCGACAGGCAAGACTATGTAGCCTTGGCTGTCCTGGACTCACTCTGTCGACCAGACTGCCTTCAAACTCAGAGATCCGCCTGCTTCTGCTTCCCTGAGTTCTGAGATTACAGGCACGTGACACCACATCCACCTCCGCCATACAGTTTTGTTTTGTTTTTTTTTTTTTTAACTCTTTCCCTTTTTAAAATTTGGTTACCGCTTTCTGCATTTCTAACCCAAGTACCTGTGACGTTACTACTATACATTAATAGACAGGCTCGTTTCCCACAGTGTGAACCATGAATGCCCAAACTCATGAACAGAAACCAGAAGAAATAAAGTACTAAGAGATGCCCTACCACAGGTGAACCTTGAAAGCATTGTGTTAAATGGAAGATGGTGGTCACAGGAGAACATACCTTGTTTGACTCGGTTAGTAAAATGCTCCTGGCAGGCAAATCAGTGGAGATGGTAAGATTAGTCATTGCCCAGAGCTAGGGAGAGGTTAGCACACTATCTATGTTTTTCCCCCTCTTTGGGACAATGAAAACATTTAACATTGATTGTGGTAGTATTTGCACAACTTTATGAAGACGCTCAGAACCACCAGATTTTCTACCTTGAACAAATTGTAAAGTGTGTGGATTATATATCAGTAATGGTGATACTATGGAATGTGCAGAAGAAGGGATCTCCTAGCCCACAGTAGCAGAGGAAACCCCTGAGCCCTTTCAGCTCTCTTGGCCTTTGTTAGTCATTGAAATTTCCTGTTCTCCATCCTTGGGTCAGCAGCACCGCTGTCCTCAGTCTTCCTACCCACCTTTCCAGTTAATAATGATGCTATTTATAACTCCCTTCCTTCTGGCTTCTTTGTTACCCCTTTTGCAGTGTTTGTTTTCCTATTTTCTCAGTACTCTGCCCAGCACTGCTTGGTCCCTGAAGCTTCAGTGACCCCATCGGCATTGTCAGTAGGCGATTGTTTCTTTTGCTCATTAATGAAATGCTCACAGATGCTTTAGCAGCTAAACTTTTGTAGCTTACCTTCTGTCCTGAACTATGAGATGCTACTTGGCTATTTTCTCTGAGCCTTTAAACTGTGCTCTCCCAAAGGGAAGGCACACTAAACTAGTCCCCCAGTCTAGGAATTGTACTAGGGGAAAGAGATGCTCACACGCCACAGTATGCATGTGTAAGTCAGAGAACAATTGGTGTTTGTTGGTGCTTTCCTTCTCCCGGTGGGTGCCAGGGATCAAACAGGTTGTCGGAATGCTAGCAGGTCCCTTGACTTACTAAGCCATCTCCCTGGCCCTGACTAAAATTCCCTTTTCCTCCCTGATAACGTTTCAGTCTTATTGAACTATATGAATTGTATAAATTATTCGCTGTTAGAATAGGTTTGCAAGCTTGGTAAGGAGTGTGGTATGAGCTGTGACTGAGCAAGGCACTTGGAAGGAGGTCGTGATCACCTCTCAGACTATTGTCTCTGAGCATGTGAAAGTCTGAGCCTGATAAAGTACCACCTACCCTGTGTACTATTTAGTAGACTAGTTTGAACAGAACTGACTCTGAGACGCCTGTAGTTTTGGGGTCTTGTTAGTCTGGTTCCCTAATAAGGCAGTCATTTCCCATCTGATAAGACATATTAACTATGTGTCTTCCTGGAGAGAAGCTTCTGCATTAGTGCACAGCTTTGCAGTGGCCCTTGGTGATACCAACAAGATCCAGCCTTGGGGCGAGGCTTGGCGGCACACGTCTTTAACCTCAGCAGTCTGGAGGCTTAGGCATGTGGATCCCTGAGTTAAAGGCCATCCTTTAACTCAGTTCCAGAACAGCCAAGGCCATACAGAGAAATCCTGTATTAAGAGATATTTGAGGGAGAGAGGGAGAGAAATCAGGGACCAGGTGTGGTGGCACATGCCTTTAATCCTAGCACTCAGGGTGGCAGGGGTTAGGCGGATCTCTGTGAATTCAGGGCTAGCCTGGTCTACAAAGGGAGTCCAGGACAGCCAGGGCTTTGCTACATAGAGAAACCCTGTCTTGGGGAAAAAACAAAACAAAACAAAACAAAAAAAAACCCTGCTTTTTAAATTTGTGATGGAGAAATGTCCATGAGACTTCCACTGGCTACAACTCAGTAAACAGAAAGCTGAGTTGGTAGTGTCACCTGGATGCTAGCCCCACTTCTAGTTCCTTGGTCTTGTCCTTCAGAGGGCCATACCTCAGAGAGTAGAGTGCTAGGACTTGTGGTTTATTTCTTCCTGGTGGATACATGCTTAAAAAGAAAAATAGCATGACAGCAACTCCCCTAGAACATACATGCCTTTCAGACAGGCAGAGGTGCACAGAGGTGGTACCACAGCACTGGGAGAGGATGTGTGGAGAGGCTGCCGTCATCAGTCTAGGGGTTCGATATAATGCCCAGCTTACAGCGCAGCAGCCTGATGCCCTTGCATACGCTATTTCATCTCTCGGTTGTCTCTGGTTTGGTCATCTACAAGTGAATGATTCCTACCCTTTGTGATTGTTGGGAGGATTAAATAATGTATATAAATAACATGCTTAAAGTGTCATCGGGCATATGGGAAATAACACTGCAGTCTTGTATTTTGCCTCTGTGGTGTAAATTGCATTTATATAAGAGGGAGTCAGATAGCTATAATGGAAAGGATGACCTGGGAAATTTCAGTAATTAGAGGCTCAGAATGAGTCCGCTGAGTATGGACAAGTCCTTACTTTTCAGATTGAGTCTGAGCAAGTTGCCTTGGGCATGAAAGAGGGCAGTTGATCCTTGAGTCTCAGCATATTCCACTCTGTTCAGACTGCTCCAGTGCTGTTCGAACATGGGTTTCAAACACGGTTGAGAGAGCAGCCCTGCGCCCCATGTGCCTGACCTTCATGAAGCAGCCAGGAGTGTGCACTACAAGAGAACTGTTTACCTTGAATGTGTGGGGAAACAAGGTCAAGTTGGTGCTGTCTGGCCACTGAGGGCACTGCCTGTAAAGCAGTGGGCTTCCATGGTGCTGCTGGAGGGGCTATGTGGGGGCTCTGTAGAGGTGTTTTGAATTGAGGTGGAGGCCTTCCTGTAAACCTCCTTGTGACTCTGGCTTTCTGTGACTGAACCATGCTGCCTGAAAAGCAGGCTTGCAACTAACTCTGAAGGTGTGGAAAACGGGGAACAAAGCCAAAGAAGAGCAGTGGGGAGGAACTGTGTGACTTGTAACCTCTCTACATATACCCTGAGTCGAGAAACTTCCCTAGTGTCCAGAAGTCTTCATTTTAGGAAGCAAGCCAACTCTAAACAGCGGAAACCCTTTGAAAGCCAATAAGGAGAAAATGACTTACAGCATCATGTGCTGGAAAAGTTGGGCGCTCTCGTGACTAGTGTGCAAACAGGTAGGAAAAACATGTGGTCCTGTCCCTCCCTAACCAGCTTGCTCAAGTACGCTCTTCTCCTGTGGAAGTTCTTGATCAGTTACAGCCGTTCAGTTCAAACAGAAACTGAAATAGCTTTGGATTCTGGCTGGAAAATGATGTCTCCTCTGGATCGCCTTCTGTCCCTCCACGAAAGGGGGTGGTTTGGTTTGGTTGTGTGGTTTGGTTCCATTTTTGGCATTTAGGCAGAGAATACTGTTACCGATGTGATTTTTCTGCATGGGCTTTTAATACGCTGGTTGCCACATGAACTTTCCTTTACTGTATAACTGACTGCATAGTGGCTACAGTCTTCCAGGCATGCTTAGACATTTCTTAAACTCAGTGAGGCAGTGGAGTTCTCCTTCTGACATTGCAAAGACCATATGCACCTTAGGTTCTTGTGTCCTCCTTCTGAAGAAAGCATTCTCATTCTTCCTCATTCTTATTCTCAGTCTCCGTCTCTCCTACTCTCACTCCCTCCCCTCTCTGTGTGTATAGCACTGTTTAGTTTTACTCTGATCTGAGCCTGCAGACTTTGCTGGATGCAGCACAGTGGTTCTGTGAGCCCAAGAAGCCTCGCTTGGTACATCATTTCTATTGATGTAAACTTGTCTTACTTGACACACTCGATGCTGGGTAATTTACAAAGAAAATACCTTTTTCCATAGTTCTGGAGACTGAGGAGTCTAAGAACATGGTGTCAGCCTCTTAATGAGGACTTCCCTACTGCATTGTGACATGGCCAAGGCGTCACATGCTGAGCTTGCCTGCTCTCCCCCTCCTTACAATAAAGCCGCTACGGCCATAATGATGTCCCACCCTTGTGACTTCATCTGATGCTGATTTTTCTCCCAAAGGCCCTACCTCCAACATAGGAAGTTTAGTTGGATTTCCTGTCTTAACACCATAATGGTAATAGCCACATTGCAATGTGTTTTTTTGGTTTTTGTTTTGAGAGATATAGTCAGGTCATAGTAATATCTTTGCCAGAGGTGATAGGAGTAGGGGAAAGTGTGAGAAGAGAGATAATGTAGGAGGGCAGATGGAAACTGTTTTATAAATTGAGAACGTTGTGATGTGCTTGTAAGATGAGCCTGGTGTGGACCCCAGCTAGGTGCTCTCCTCTCCGTTCCCTCCATGGGTCCCTTGCCCCTTCTCTTTAGTCAGACACAGTTCTTCCCTTTAAAGACACTCGTTCTTTGAAAACTAGAACTTGTAACCAAACTACAAAGAATCCTTAGTTCCCTACTCCATCTCTGCCTTCCTTGAAAGGCAGCGAGGCATGCAAGCAAGCATCTTGAACAGTCTCCTTGCTGGTTAATTTGAGGACCAAAGATCCTTGGTTAAACTCTGTCCTTGGGCCCTTGGCACCGTGCTTGAGTCTGAGAACTCTACACCTACATTACCAGGAGACTGGAGAGGTAGCTCGGTGGTTGTTCATACTTGTTGCTCTTGCTGGAGACCCAGATTGGGTTCCCAGCACCAACACGATTGGTTCACAACCATCTGTAACTCCACCTCCAGGGAATCTGACACCTTCTTCTAACCTCTGGGTACTAGACATGAAGGTGGCATGCATGCATACATACATACAGGCAAAACTCATGCACATAAAATAAAATATATGTCTTTAAAAACAAATACATTATTATCATTATGGTCCTGCATATTGTATATCCTCTTACTTTGGAAGGAGCCAGATTGACTCCCAATTAAGCTTGTGGGAAAAGAAGAAAGGGAAGAGGAGAGAAAGCTCGGAGGAGGGTTTTACGTGTTAGCTACTGGGCAAGATGCCCCCAAAATTAGTCACAAGTCCATTCAAGGCTTAACTGCACTCTCCTCCATAGTGTTCCTGGTAGGGGTAAGGAAGTGAAAAGGGCTCATTTTGAGCAGGTCTCGTGGGCTCAGGTTCAAGTCTGGGGAACCCCATGGAAATCTTATGAGGGGGATTCCAAAGTATGTGTGGATTCTTGCCAGAGGGACTTACAGGCTGATAACAAAGTGGCTTTTTAACCCCAAACTAGATTTTTGGGCTAGAAATGAATACGATGTTCAGAGCTGAACTCCCCATGGAGTCCGACGATACCCAGAGCACCTGTTAGCTCCCACTCACTTCACAGGCCTCTGCTTTATCCCCAGGCTTTCCCACCTTTCTTGTCTAATGTTTCCGTCCTTCTGTTCTGCAGCTTCTGTTACTTCTTCCTCCTTCCGTGTTTGTTTCAGAAGCTTAACTTGTTTGAACGTTTACAGACCAGTGCTGTCGCTCAGCAGGCATTTGGCTTAAAATTAGTTGTATGGTACAAACCTTGTGTGGCCAGAGCACTCCTCTTTCCTTGTGAAAAGTTGGGGCTTAGCAAAGCACTTCAGCATCATGTACTTTGAAGATGTAGCTTCTCAGAGCTTGCAGTCAGTAAAGAATTTACTGACAAAAGCAAATTGGGGAGAAAAAAAAACTAATAAATGCAAGGACCCAGGGAGGAAGAGAGTTAAAGGCTGGTGCAAGAGATTCGTTCTTCTTTGCTAAAGAAATAAAGGGGAATTCCTAAATGTATGCACTCTGACCCTGAACCTGTCTTTCTGGTGGTTGACACAGGATGTATTATGGCTTTTCTGACAGTTGCATTGAGGTTTTTTTTTTTATTGTCATCCCTGTACAAATGAATTCCAAGGTATAGAATGGTCTCATGACCATTTTGCTCTCCTGTGTGCGTGTGCATTAGGGTACAGCTTCTATTTCCTCCTTCTAAGGTCGGGCTGCCCTTTAACTGAGTGTGTGCTCCTCCTCGAGAGCTAGGGGAAGAGGTCGGCTTCTTTCCCCCACAGGGCTGTAATTGGAAATTTGGTTACTGCACTAAATTTTAAGTTTTGGCACTCATGTAGAGCAGCCATCCATCTGCTGGCGAGACACACTGCCCGGGGCTTTTCAAGAAATCCCTTAATAGTCCTGAACACTAATAATATTTATATACATCGAGATGAGACAAAAATTTACAGCAGGCTTCTGAGGCTCGCTCCAGGACTCTCTAATCCCAGGCATCCCTGTATTCCTTCCCTTGCTGCCTCCCGGAATCCTCTGTGCTGTAGAGAGAAGAACACCGCTTTCCTCCCTGTAGCCACCACAGATTTTTGGAGTCCGTCCTCTCGCCAACAAGTTGGCTCTCTTCCATCTTCTCCCCTTCTCTCTGCATACCCCTTTCGTCTCCACCGTACAGAATGTTAGATGTGCATTTGTTCACAGTTGGCCTCACTTGGTGTTAAGGGCCCATTGATCTGGTGGGGGCCCACTGATCTGGAATGTGCCTCAAAAGAATAGTTCTTACTGTCAAGACAAGGTTTTTGATTACTGGTTGGGAGGAAGATCCTCATCATAAGCATGGAACAGGGCTCAGCACACTTCACATTTAACAAGTCCCTTGTCAGGTATTTATTTCTATTTCTATTCCTATTTCTCATCCGGGGACACTGTAGCATTTACATTTGGAGGTAACTGATTCAAGACAGTGCACAGGTTATTTTTCCCTGCTTTTACATGATATGGGCTTTTATTACCACATTAGTTATTTGACCTTATTATCTGTTGTGATATGTTAGGTTTTTTTTTCCTATGTAAGTAAAGGGCTCCATGAGTTGACATTTGACCTCATTAATAATCTCTGCTGATAATGGTGAGATTCCTAATCAGTTATCTCTTCCTCTAATCACAGAGCATGGTGTTGGATGGCTGGAATGGCTCCTAAATAGAGCTTTTAGCTTGTTTTATTGAACTTTGTGACTCTGTTATGCTGTGTAAGCCATAGAGGGATGGCCTAATCGGCAGCAGATCCCTCTCCTCTGGCCGTTCTTCTCCTGCCTATTCTGCCCACTCTGGTTATCAGCCAGTGCTATGCTACATGATGACTTTTCTAGTGTGAAAACCTAACCCTTGCCTAAAGCCCTGAGTGATGTCCTGCTCTCCACCGTTTGGTGGGCCTGTGTGACTCTTTGAGCTGGCCCCATTTGGTTCCCAGCACCATCCCAGCTGGTGTTTACATGTGAGATCCTTTTGATCCTGATGCCCCACCCCGTCATCCTTCTGCTTGCAGTGCCAATCTCCTTGTCTTCAGAGACCGTTCCAGGCACCCAAGGCATTAGGAACACGATGTGCCTACTCCTTCTGCTTCCCTGTGTGGTGTCCTTTGTGGAGGTCATGGACAGGGTGGACATTGCTTGGCACACAGGTGCAGCACACATGCGGTAAATACTGGGTGGGAAAATAAACACAGAATAGATCAGTTCACTTCTGTCATTGATGGATTGAAAATGGAAATCAACACAAACAACTTCATTTAGATCTCGAAACTTGACGTGACTTGTACAATGTATATAGTTAATGAAATCATCAAACTGCATCATCTTCAACTATGTCATTTTTCTATGTCTTTGAGTGAAAGTTCAGTGATACCCTGGTAGGCTGCTAAGTGAGCTCTGTTTTACTGTCTTCAAGATAATTGCTACAATAAACAGTCTCTATATGGCATTAGGGGCTTCTGCAGCATTTTTCTCTTTTGGTCTGACCAGAGATAACTAACTCCTGTTTGTGAGCTAGAATGATGTTCAGAAACAGCCAGAAGCTAGTTACAGTAAACAAATGTCATAAACCAGCTGCGACTTTCCACCTTCTGTTGTGCATAGCTCTGAAGACAAGTCTGTGTGTGATCAGTTCAGTTGAATGTAGTAGATTGAAAGCTGATTCTCTTCACCTGAAGAAGTTCAAAGGTTAGCAACCCAGTGTTAGTCTAGAGCAATGGTTCTCAACCTTCCTCATGCTGTGACCCTTTAATTCATGTTGTGGTGACCTCCAGCCATAAAATGATTTTGTTGCTATGTTATAACTTTGCTACTGTTATAATGACTAGTAATTGTGCTACTGTTATGTATCATAATGTAAATATCTGATAATGTAGATTATCTGATATGTGATTGTCTAAAGGTGTTGTGACCCATAGGTTAAGAACCACTGATCTAGAGACTCCAGCCAAGTTTCTTTGATCTCACACTGTGTTGCCTCATGGTCCAAGATGGCTGCCTGAATATCCATACATTATTTCTGTGTTATAGCCAGCAAGGAGAAAGAAGGACAGATTTTTTTTTTTTTTTTTCATGACAGGATCTTTCTTTGTAGCCTTGGCTATCCTTGACTTAACTTGATTTTGACTTGATTTTGCTGGCATCAAACTCATAGAGATACACCTGCCTCTGCCTCCCTGAGTACTAGGATTACAGGTGTGTGCCATTGTGCCCAGATAAGTATTGTGATTTTAAAGGAGTGTTCGAGGAAGCACTAGTAAAATTTTTGCTTATATCTCATGACATAGAACTTTAAACACATGGTCATATTCTAGCCACAGTGGAGGATAGGAGGCATAGGAGCCAAAGAGAGGACAGTATACCCAGCTAACTACCCAAAACTCCTGCAGGGGGAAATGATCGGGGTGGGAATGGGGAGAGAAAGGCCCTGATGCTTCTCACAGGGACTTAATTATACACAGCAGAATATGGATATACTTATGGAAATGCACAGCAGATCATCTGTTGGGGTGTGTATGGTGGATCTATGGTCACTGACCGGGCCTTTAACTTAGCTTACAGTAGATGGTCCCTGGCCAGAGAAGAAGGCCAGATTATTTATGCCTTGGTAGTGTCATGAAAACTTTCTGGCTTTCATATGAGGTGATGCTACTGATTTACTGATTTACGTGTTGACGTTCTGGTGTCTGTTTTTAAATGCAATGACACAGGAATTCCTGGATGTGACAGACTGGTGTGAGACTTCAGAGGACAGGCTGGCTTGGCACAGTCAGTTCTGAAAACTGAGTCTGATGTCATGCAGAAGTGCCCACAAAGATGGCTGTGCTCATGGATCAGTAGGAATCGAGGGTTCACTAGACGCTTGGACATGGCTATCATGGCAGGTGTCATGGCACTGTTACATGGTGGTGCGATTCACAGTCAGGTCTCAGGAGTGCTTTCTGCGTGGCTTGGTCTTTACTTGCAAATGTTTGTATTTACACGCGCATGCACAGACGTGGAAGGATCCGGAAAAGACCACATGCTTAGCTGTTTGGGGGCAGATGAATTCGTGTGTTCTTTTTGTTAACTGTGATTACTGGGACTTGTTGGGTTTGGGTTTTGGTTTGGGTTTTGGTGTGTTCTGGTTTTTGGTTTTTAAGAAAAACATGGAACCTTGACTCACTGTTACATCACAGTTATATTTATATAGTTTTGTAATGTTTCCCAACAATGCCCCTTAAAAAAAAATAGGGTGCATGTAATGCTAACCAGATTTCATAGTTTGTTGGTTTATAGTTTGTCGTTCACGAGTAAGGCTCACAGGGACGTAATTATACACAGCAGAGTATGGACAAATTTATGGAAATGCACAGCAGATCATCTGTTTGGGGTGTGAAAGGAAGATCTGTGGGCACTGACTGGGCCTTTAACTTAGCCAGGCTTACAGTAGATGGCCCTGGGGTGCAGAGGCTCTGTGTTCTACCATTCTGTACCATGTGATCTGTGACGTGCTTGTGGTCTCACTGTTGTATTGGCAGAGAAGTTACTGTCTTCGCCTTTCTGGGGTAGAGGCTTTGAGATGGTACAAGTAGGCACAGGCGTTACCAAAGACCTTTTATTGTGAGCTTCATCCTCTAGAGCAAACGAGCAGTTTTGCACCTACAGCGAAGAGTAGTCCCTCCTCCATAGCCTTGCGTTCCTTTTCTAGAGTTCGAGAAGAGAGCGGCTGCAGCCACACATTGCTGTAAAATATGTGGCTATAGTTTGCTGTAACTTAGAAGTTTTGACCACTGTCATGTTGTATTTGTTACTTTTCTGTTGCTGTGATTTAAAAAAAAAAAAAAAAAATACCGATAGAAAGTAAGTTAGAGAAGAAAAAGTTACTCTTGGCATACAGTTCCAGAGGAGGTGGGGTCCATCACAGTGGGGAGGCCACGGCTTCAGGACCATGAGGTGGGCCTGTGGGGCAGGAAAACCGTGATCACATTTCACGCACACACAGGAAATAGAGAAGTGTGTCCAGGCTATAAAACCTCCTTTACCTCAGCAAAGTACTTCCTCCCTCCCTCCGGCGGGGCAGGGCTCTCTCTCCTAAAGGCGCCTGTCCCTCCCAAACAGACCACCAACCAGGGTCTCATTGCTCAAATCCATGAGCCTGTATGGGGCGTTTCTCCTTCCGGCCAGCACACTTGCTACGCCTTCTCTCTAAATCACTTAGAATGGATTCTTCATACAGAAGGAGGGCTGAAGAACATGGTGCCTTTTGTAGTACTAGTGGCACATCTTGTCTGTATTTCTCTGTTGTTCACCTGTGCCACAGGCTCCCTTTTTATGGGGGCAGTCACCCTGTTTTACAGCTGATTAAAGAGGTCAGGGCTATTAGAAGCTAATGGCTCATCCCATAGCAAACTAGGTTATTCATAGGAGAAAATGGTCTTGGGATGTGTTGTGTCTTTTTCATGTGTGGGATATGGGGATGGTATTATCTGTGCAGATTTCAGAGACGGTGTGCCATTCCGAGCCTGTGTCTGGCACATCATCTAATGTGCTGGTGGCAGATGACCTAGGGAAGGCTGTAAGTCCTTCATCTCACCACCCTCTTCCTCTGTCCCCACAGTGTGCCCAAGTGTGTGCGGGAAGCGAGCATGCACCGAGAACAATGAATGCTGCCACCCAGAGTGCCTAGGCAGCTGCCATACCCCTGACGACAACACAACTTGCGTGGCCTGCCGACACTACTACTACAAAGGCGTGTGTGTGCCTGCCTGCCCACCTGGCACCTACCGGTTCGAGGGCTGGCGCTGTGTGGACCGTGATTTCTGCGCCAACATCCCCAACGCTGAGAGCAGTGACTCCGATGGCTTCGTCATCCATGATGGCGAATGTATGCAGGAGTGTCCCTCAGGATTCATCCGCAACAGCACCCAGAGGTCAGTGGCTCTTGTCCCCAGACCCAGGAGGGTACCTTGCTGCATTTGACAGAGGGGTAGGACCATGCAGAGGTTCATCCAGATGGGTCTGTTGGAGAGCCTGGCTGAGCTTGTTTTAATGAGAATCTTGGTGTGGTGGGGTCTGTTTCATTTCTTACTTGTTGGCTTACTAACTTTTCTTGGAAAGCGCCTTGCTAGCATCAGAGTAAGAGTAAGAATTGGCCTGCTGGCCAGGTGTCCAGATAGCGTCGCTCTCCGTGCGCCATCAGAGCTAATAAAGTGTGAGAGGTGGAGATGGTAACTGCAGACACTCCCCTACAGTTTGCTACTCTAGCCCAGTGAAAGAAAGCTTTGGCAGTGTAAGAGGCAGTATAAGCCTGAGCTCTGAGCATGAACTAGCAGTCAGGTCAGCCATGTTTTTCTGCCAGCTCTTCCTCTAAGCTTCAGTGCCTTCGGCTGTCTTTGTGACCACTGGCTTTTCTTTCTACACTCTGAGGCTGCACTGTGGAAGTGGAGATGTTCGCGACTGAACAACTGGTACTTCCACAAACTTGTCATGGGCTGATATTCTTGAAGACGGGATGTTATCACTCTGGAAACAAAGGACAATCAGAGGTCTGGGGGTTCTGTTACCCTGCCCTGAATAGAGTGAGGGAAGGTTCTGTTATAACTCATTCCCTGCCTCCTATGCTGTATACACATACACCTTTCTGAATCCCTCAGCACACAGCTGGGAACCTCTGAACGCAGCTCATACTTAGCTGTGGAATGCCCTTGAACCAGTCTCCAGCCTATTGGAGGTCTTAGATCTAGACTCCATCCTGTGGGAGGCCATAGACCCAATCCCTGGTACATAGAAGGCCCTAGGTCCAGCCTCCAGCATTGCTAACAATTCTATAAGTGCCAGATGCATAGTTTTGCTACAAAGAATAGTTTTGCTTTAGTCGCTTTCTATAAAAGATGTCCAGCTCATCTTCAATAAGAGGATTTTGGATTATTTTTCTGTAATGTTTGGCTGTGTCTACTATAAGCTGGATCAAATCAAAGATTGAATTTTTTCTTTCATAATGCTAATGTAAAGTCCTATCTGTTTTAATTTCTGTACCATTATAACAGTAAAAGGGAAGAGATTAAATATTTTTAAATGGTTAAGTAAGCCAGGGACTACAGTGACTCAGAATTGTATAATATAGTCTACCAAAAATAAGTCTTCCATTATTTTACTCATGTGTTGCCAGTCTCTGTTGGTCAACTTTCTCCTACTGTAACAAAATACTTGAGGTAATCGGTTTATTTAAAAGAAGAAAGGAGGAGGATGATGATGATGATATTGATAATGATAATTGGTTTTAGCTCATGATTTTGGAGGATTTGATCCGAAGTCAATTGGTTCTGTTGCTTTTGGCATGTGCCAAGGACTGGCAGACCTCCCAGTATGCCCTACCTTGTCAAGCTGATGATTAAGCCATTACAGAATGGGCCTTGGAGAGCACGCCAGATCCAGTCACAATCTTAGGATATAAAATGGCTGTATCAGTCCACATCTTGAGCCAAACACCAGCGTCTGGCAGTAAGATGCTCGACCACAGTCCAGACACTGCCTTCATTCTAGGGCTGGGAGCAGTGAGGGATAGCTGGCCGGTGGGGGGAGAGCTGCTCAGTGAACTCAATATTAATGGGATAAAGCAGTGAAATGTGGAGCACCTTTGGCGGCCGTGCCAAGGTGTGCCACTAAGAAGATCTTATGCTACACAGCAGATCTAATATAGCAGGTTTATTACGAAAGGGGAGAGAGCAGAAGGCCATCTCAAAGTGGGGACATGAGGGAGAGGGAGAGGCAGACAGGCAAAAAAGGAAACGAGGGAGGGGGCTTGGGAGAGACTGAAGAGAACAGGGAACAAGAGAGAGAAATCTGGGCTGGTGGGGGTGCTTTTCTGTACCACACCCGGCGGACCTGGTGGTGCTGGATGATTTAATCTGAGGGCAGGCTGGTGGAAATGCCTGATTGCTAAAAACTATGGTATCATATTTGACCTGCAGGTTTATTTCCTGTCTCTCCTCAAAGGCATTCAGCTGTGCTCCAGCATAGGGAGGATGCTTAGTGTCCATAGGAGCTGGCTCTCCTTCCCAGCAGTGTGGTCTTGCTCCCTGCTCTTTCTCACCGTCTATAACAAAGTAAAACCCCATCAAGAAATAATAGCTGTTTCTCTCTGAACCTTTGAAGCCTATTTAGCATGTACATGAAAGTATTTTTTAAATACTGTTTATTCTTTGTCTGTAGCAGAGTGAATTTTAGGACGCTTGAACTGTAAATATGTAATCAGAATGAGTCCTTGTAAAAAGCATTTTTAAGTGCTAAATGATTCCTAGACGTTTTAACAAAGGATTCAAGGGTGGTTCAGATTTGTCTATTTGAATAAAAGATGGGGAAGGAACAAGCATAGTGTTACCTTACAACCCTGTTGACCCTGAACATTTACTTCACATAGATGTTCTTAACTGTATTTGTACTACCAGGAAGCGAGGACAACTTGGGTGTCCTATAAAAGGTAAGCAGTAAAGCAGGCTGCGGTACATCCACACATGGGGTATTAACTCAGCAAGGGGAAGAGAGGATTAGTTTCGAGAATATTCTGCAACGGGAAGTACAGCGACCTCATAAGTCGCGCACTGTGTGATTGCATTTATGTATTATTCCCAAATGGAACTTAGAGAACAGCTTAGCAATTACCAGGCGTTAGGGATAGTGAGGTCTGGGACAGGCAGAGGGTAGCCACAAATGGGTGACACATAGGGACTTTGTGGACTTTGAGTTGTCCTGGATCTTGACTACAGTGTGGATTTTGCAAATCTATCTAAACAGGTGGAGAAATGCACAGAACCGCGCACACATGCCATTCTTAGTTTTCACTGCTGTACTGTCATTGTGTGTCAGATGTAGCAACAGTTGGGAGAGTTGGGCGAAGGGTACATGGGTGCTCTGTACTATCTCTGCATACTCTGTGTATGAAGCTGTAGTTATTCCAAAGTATGTGTTTGCTTGCTTGTTTGTTTGTTTGTTTGTTTGTTTGTTTGTTTTAAGGGAGAGCTGGGTTTTGTGTGGTATGTAGTTAAATTAGAAAAACACAGCACAAAGAAAGTTGAGAAGAAAACCCCTCCCAAGGCTAGAAATGAGAACTCTCTTAGTTACTTTTCTATTGCTGTGATAAAATGCCATGACTGTGGCAACTTATAAAACAGTATGTTTGTTTAATTTGGCTTGTGGTTTAAAAGGGTAGAATCCAAGATGACAGGGAGAAGGAAATACTGGGAGCTCAGCATGAGTGTTTCAAAACCTTAAAACCCACCGCAGTGGCACACCTCCTGATCCTTCCCAAACAGTTCTACCAACTAGGGACTTAGTACACAAACACGTGGGCCTACAGCAGCCACTCTCATTCTAACACCATAAGCATGTTGCACATGGTATTACGGAAAGCCAACTGTCCCCCACATTGGCTGGTCCAGTTCCCATGGGACCCTGTGAAAACCTCAGCCCACTCCCCTAGCAGGAAAGAGAAAGGTACTGAAGAACTACTGGTTACCTGTCAGCTTTTAAACAAAACAAGGTTGTATGTAGTACTTTGGGAGAAGGTGGAGGACTTTAGTAAAAGCAGCCATAATTTTACTCTTGATTTTCTTTCTCTTCATGAAGTTTCACAGGCTCATTCATGAACGATAATTTAAATGTAGCACTACCCCCCCCCATACCTCCAGAACGTTGGGTCATTAGTCTCATTCAGAAACCAGCTTCTCAGTCCTGAGTGTGTATACAGCTAAGATCCCAAAAGGTGTGGCCCAAGGCTTAGCTTTTTTCCTCTGCCATTTCCTAAGTGATGGTCAATAGGCAGGAAGCACACCAGTCTTTCTGGCTCCTGCCGCTGTGTGGCACATTTGGACCAGGACCTCATTACAGAGCAGAGGAAGTTCCTGGCTTTCATTGTGTGTGCAGCAAAACGTTTGGATCAGTTTACAAGTTTCTACAAAGCACTGTCAAGATATAATTTCACTCAGCAAGAAAATAATGGATCTGTGCTGTGCAGTGTGTCCGTCTGAATCCTTTCCTGGGCTTTATGCACTCTGACATTGGGAATGAGACTCCCGTTAGTGGCAAGATGCAGCTCTTCCTCCCCTACCACTCCCAGTTTTTCTGGAGCCCCAGAGTGCCTTTCTGTGAGTCTGTGTCACCCAGGTAGACCAGCTGGCTACCCAGTCACTAGCCTGTGATACCCACATGCTTCTTGTCTAGAAATGAGCAATATGCTTTCCTCTTCCACAGTATATGTTCCCTCCTTGTGGCTGCAGCTTGAATGGCTTGCCCTGATAGGAGATACTATGCGACCACTTGGATGTTTCAGCATGGTTCTTTCATGAAATGTTGCTGTAATAACAAACAAAAGGCCTTCTTGCTTCTCTGTTTTGTTTTGTTTTGTTTTGTTTAATGCAAGAAGATAAACTCAATTCTGTGCTTTTTGGGCTGCTCTTTATCTTCAACAGCATGTACTGTATCCCCTGTGAAGGCCCCTGCCCCAAAGTCTGCGGCGACGAAGAAAAGAAAACAAAAACCATTGATTCAGTTACTTCCGCTCAGATGCTCCAAGGATGCACCATCTTGAAGGGCAATCTGCTTATTAATATCCGACGAGGCAGTAAGTATCCCGCCAGACCAGCGGCCGCGTCTCCTGGTTTACTTGCATCAATGCTCTTCCTGGCTCAGTCCTTTAGTCACAACCAAAATACAGGCTTAGAAGAACAGCATAGGATGTAAATAAAGCCTCTTATGTGACGTCTCTCTCACGAGTTTCCCTGAAAGATAAAATACAGATTGAAAGGCAGCCTGTATTTGAGCCATTAGCCCAGGATCTTTTCTGGTAAAGAGGATCAGCCTCAACTTTCTGCTACTCACAATTTACGTAGGAAAGGCCCATCCTGACACACACAAACCTCAGCAGACCCCAGTGGATCAGACGCATGAGCCAGCTCACATTAGCTGCCGCTGAGTTCACACATCTGTCAGCCTACAGCCTTTGGGTTACTTACCTCTACTGAGGAGGCTGAGCAAAGGAAGGTACTTACTAAGTTAGGTTGTTAGAAGTCTTAAAGAATGATCTAGTTTACTTCTGAGAGCCAGAAAGACATGCCATCCACACCTCAAGCTGTGGTCTGAGTCCTGCAGGCTCCCTTTCACTGGCAATATAGACGGTGTTCCTGGTGTGCTGCTTTAAAGTTGCATTCATCAACAGTATGTCCCATCAGTGGTGGCATGACCCTGCAGGCTTCTCCTCTCTAGTCTTTGACTGACTGAGAAAGGCCCCTGGATACACCGCTCTTGGTCCTCTGTCATGGGGGCCACTAGGTTGCCTCCTGGAGGTTTCAAAAGGTAGAATACTACAGGCAGGAGACTGTATCCTAATCTTTATTGGTAAATCTTTAGGGAAAGAAAGTTTTTCATTGCTTGAGAGAAAAAGGTATCCTATTTTTTAAAATGTATTTCTATTTACTTATTACTTATTTAGTGACCCTAAATAGTTGTTAAATAAGTGAATTATATTCTTAGAGTGTAGCAGTAATAGAAACATGTTTTTTTGTTTGTTTTGTTTTGGTGGTGGTGCTTTCTTTGTAGGTTTGGGGGTTTGTTTGTTTGATAAGTCCTTAGTTTTATTACCTACTCTTTATCCTTCTACTTTGGACCCTATTCTCCACACAAGAATTCTTTTTTAAATTTTAAATTTATTTTTTTTATTAATTACAGTTATTCACTTGCCACACAAGAATTCTAACCTTTATGATACCAACCAGTTTGTATTTTTGCTCATACTAGATTTATTTTTTTTTCAGTTTATTTATCCCTATGATATGCCTTTTAAAAATTCATAAACCCTACTGTTTTATATCTTTCTGTTGTGGGAGGTAAATTCAGTCCATGAAGAAGTATTATCCACAGGGTGTGGTAATGGATGCCTTTATCCCAGCACTTAAAAGGCAGAGGCAGGCAGATCTCTGTGAGTTCAAGGATAGCCTGACCTACAGAGTGAGTTCCAGGTTAGCCAGAGCACACACTGGGGTCCTAGGTTCAATTCTTGGGGAATAAAACAAGAGAATTAGCTGCAGCCACTCTTTTTTTCCAGGTTGAATTTCCTGTAGCCATTGGCGTATCAGGAGCACTGTCTATATTGCAAATGAAAGGGGGTCTGTGGCGCTCCTCTATAAGACTAGTATAAATATAAATGGAAAGCCTTGCCCTCTGATTCTTTTTATCACACCAAAGGAGAATCTTTTACTAAATCAACCATCTCACATAGTAAAATCTCATTTAGTGGACCTCATCTAATTTATCACAGTCTTCAAATTTCGTCATGAGCTGAACTGAAGTTTAGATTTCGTATTAACTATGTTGAAAGGTGGATAAGCAAAATAAAAGAAAATTCAGTGTTTCTGTGTCATATTGTATTAGCAACTTTCCTGCCTACTGTCTGCTTAAAGAAGTAATTGTGTGAGCCGAGTAGAAAACTTAGAGATTTGTTATTTATTTATTTGTTGGTTTGTTTACCTATCTATTTATTTATTGTTAAGCTACTTGCAGGTCAGGTATAGATATCCAGGGAGTGGGAGCAGGAGGATCAGAAGTTCAAAGTCATCTTCAGTCTAGGATACATGAAACCCTGTCTCAGCAGTGGAAAAAGAGTAACTGTCTGCAAGCACCATTACTGTAATATTGGTGTGTTTTCCCCCAGCCCTGGAATCTTTAAATACAGACTTCCAAAGCTTTGGAACTGCAGGTACAGCAAAGGCAGTTCCTGCTGAAACGGGGAGGGTTTGCTCCGTCCCGTCATGGCACTGTGGAGGCAGGACTGCCTGTTACAGAGCTTATTTAAAAGGCGCTCCCTCGGTTTGTCAGCTGGGGCTAATTAGCGGCCTGGCATTTCTGATTTCACGTTCTGTTAATCAGCTTGGCAACTGCACTAGCCAGCCTCCTAGAAGTCTGCCTTCCCACCTCAGAGATCTTGTCCCCTCGTGGCTGTTGGAAAGTGAAGACACTGTGTGTTCCACAGTGACGGTTGGTCCTGTGCCAGCTTTCTCACTGAGCTCCCCCAAACAAGACCTGCTTCGCATTTCCTCCACACCTGTGTGCATCCAAGTATAATAGGCCACCTGGCCAGAGGACTACTCAGTGACACGGACTCCTTCTTTTCTAGATAACATAGCCTCAGAACTGGAGAACTTCATGGGGCTCATTGAGGTGGTGACCGGCTACGTGAAGATCCGCCATTCCCACGCCTTGGTCTCCTTGTCCTTCCTGAAGAACCTCCGTCTGATCTTAGGAGAGGAGCAGCTAGAAGGGTAAGTACTGTATTCTCCTTCTACAAAGTGAACTGTGCTTCTTTCTACATTTCAGTAGAGAGAAAGAGAGCGAGAGAGAGAGAGAGAGAGAGAAAGAGAGAGAGAGAGAGAGAGAGAGTGTGTGTGTGTGTGTGTGTGTGTGTGTGTGTGTGTGTGTGTGTGTGTCAGAAGGCAGCTTGTGGGAGTCAGTCTGTCCTTCCATGATGTGAGTCCCAGGGATCAAACTTGGGTCTTCATGCTTAGCAGCGCTGCTTTTACCCTCTCCCGCTGAGCCATCTCACAGCCCCAAGTAACGTAACTTCTCAAACTTACTTGGGTTACATACCCCAATAAGAGCCTTTTGTTGCTAAGCGGGAACCCCGGGCTTGCCCCTGCTACCTCTCTGCTCAAAGTCCTACATGGAGCTGTGATTTGGCCACCTTCAGGGTACTGCCAATTTGTAAAGTAGGTATCTTCATTCCTATGGTTTAGTCAGTCAGGTGGCGTATTACATTAGTTACTTTTTGTTGATGTGATAAGACACCATGACCAAAAATGATTTAGTGGAAGAAGGAACTTATAATGGAGACAGTCCGTAACAGCAGGGGAGGCATGGCAGCCAGAAGGGGAAACAGAAGGGTAGAGCTCACATGTCCTAACTGCAAACATGCCACAGAAAAGGCAGGCTGGAAATGAGGTGAGGCCATGAACCCTCAAAAGCCCAACCTCCTGATGCACTTCCTCCATCAAGGCCGCACCTCCCGAAAGCACCACAATCTCCCCAAACAGCACCAACAGCTGTGGACCTGTGTTCAAATATGTCATCCCACAGGTGACATTTCTCACCCAAACCACCACATTGTGTCTCAGTGAGACCACTGAGTTAGCAGTCAGCAATAGTCCCAGGGTGACAACCTGCAGTGTTTAACTCCCAAGGAAACCATGATTTATCTGACACTTACCTGCTCCAGTGTGCTGTGCTCAATGTCATAAAACCAATAGAACAATACTGGTGTGTGTGAGCATGTCAGTAAGTGTGTATGTACATGGGCGCATTTGTGCACACCAGCCTGTGGGGGTTCAGGGAGACGCTGGATGTCTTTCTCCCTCTTACTTTTGAGGCTGTCTCTCACTTAACTTGGACATCAACAGTTTGTAGACTAAGTGGCTGGCAATCGTCAGATCTAGTTCCCTGTCCTTCCCAAGCACTGAGATTCCAGGTGCATCCTCTGTAGGCTCCGGGGATGAGCAACCATCTGACACCTGCGCCGTCTCCTCCTCAGATAGAGAAGCGTAAAGACTTGCAAAGCATGGACAGTTCATTTTATTATAAAGATATCTCAACTTGCAGAGCTTGTCTGTTGATTAGCTTTCAGCATTTTTTTATTGACCAGGTTGTAGTATTGGTAGGGGTTTTGCTTTCTGCACAGAAATGCTTTACAGGCTGGGTTTTAAAGCAGCCATGGGTTTCTCCACAGAGGATAGATAAGCTGGGGCTTTCCGCACGCATGCACAGCTTTTCTCCCGCCTCCAGCCTGTGTGCATCTTTGCTGGCCCCTTTATATGGCCCACTTTATATGGCTCTGGTGTAGCTTTGCAGTCTTATAAATGTACCACTTAAGGAATAAATTCCCTTAGGAAGAAAGTGATGGGAAGATTCTAGGAATGTTTGTCCTTGCTAGTGTGTCTGGATGCAATTGTAGCGTGAGGCTTTCTCCACAGCCTCCAATTTTTCTCAGACCAGCTCTGTCCTAAGTTCTGTCCCCTGGTACAGCCCGAGAGAGGAGAGAGATGCTCACCCTGTCCTTGAAAAGCACCGTCTTCAGTAACCAGAAGCATCTGAAAAACACCTTCCACCTTGTAAATCTAGGCAGCTGCGAGGTTCCCTGCCCAGAGTGTCTCAGTCATTACTATGGCTACACCTACGTGAGGCCATGTCCACTGTTAGTTCCTTGTCGCGTGTATTAAATTTTAAAATGAACAGTAACTCAGTCTTGTTTCATTACTTCCCCCACAGTGGATCTGTGTTCTGGAATCCCTGGCTTCAAGACACACTCTTTCTTTGGCAGATTAGTGTCTGTCAGATTTGCTAGTTGCTTAAAGAGACACGTTTCTCCCCCTCCCCGCCCTTCTCAGACTGAGCAAGTGATAGGCATAGAAAGTAGAGAAGAAGCTTTAATTATTTTTATTAGGATTATTAGGATTATTATTAGGATTATTATTTTTATTAGGATTATTACCATTATGGGTTAACTAAAAGTATCATGCACTTAGATGTAGCTGAAAATTGGAGGCTGTTGTGGTTTTTTTTTTTTCCCCAAGAATATTTACAGCATATTTTTCATTATTTGAAACTTAGACACGATGTATCAGCCAAGTCTTTTTAAGGATGCTTGTCTTTGGGGAGCTTCCCTGGAAAGCCTTGGGCCCCGCCCTGCTGTTAGAAGGGAGGGGAGGCCTGGAGACTGCTGCTGAATGCAGTGGTTCTCAGCCCTCCTAATGCTGTGACCCTTTAATACAGTTCCTTGTGTTGTGGTGACCCCCCCCCCCAGCCATAAAATTATTTTTGCAGCTAGTTCATAACTGTAATGTTGCTACTGTTACGAATCCTTATGTAAATATCTGATATGGAGGATATCTGATGCATGATCCCAGGGGGGTCGCTCCCCACAGATTGAGAACCACTGGCTTAGAGGCTGTCTCTGGCCAGGACACTTAGGTCTCTCATAGTAGCCATCCCTGGTTTGCCTCCCTTCGCCTGAGATAAACTCCCAAGCCCTGTTGGAGGGGTCACCCGTAGCAACAAACTCACCTTTGTCTCTTCTCGCATAGTATCAGGCTCAGCCGCGTCACTTCTTCCTCATTTATTCAATAAAGGAAAGAAGGGATGGTGATAAGCAGATGAATGCAGGCAGAGCAAAGCACAGCTCGCAGAGTGCCCCAGGGGGAAAAAAAAGAAGGTGCTCTGGGAATCGGAGGAAGAACCTGGCAGAGGAGGTCAAACAGGCCTCTGAGGACTGCTGGCCTTGAGGGGTTCCTAGGACTGGAACGCACAAGAGCAGAAGAGACAGGATCAAAGAGTGACATCCTGGGCCCATCTCCCACACTGAGGAGGTGGGCGGAACTAGAATTACAGGAGGCATTGCAGCATGCAGGTGTGGGGTTTTTCATTTAGGTCAGCCACCAGACATACTGGCGCTTCTGAGGAGAGGTGTGTCAGCAGAGCCTGTCTGACATTTCATTTCAGGGAACTATTGGTTTAAGCTAAGATAACCTCTCTCCCATGTTTCCAGGAATGTGTGATACATTACAGTTATGGGGGAAGGGAAGTTCTGCAGCACCTTACCAGGTTGAACCTCACCCCCAAGTCAGACAGTAAACTTGGGGTACAGGGAGTTACAGGTTTTAGCTTGAGTACTTTTCTAAGTATTTCTGTGTACTTTCTGCACATGGCGAGGATTGGAAATGACGACGTAATGCCTGTAATCCTTCTAAAGTGAATATCCCCAGGCCACTTCCGATTTTATATTTTTAAGCATTCTTGCCTCAACTCATTCTTGAAAGAATCTGTTTCTTGAGCTTCTCATATGGCTAGTGAGAACGACATAAATGCTTCCGTTTTGTTTGGGAGGGCACTCTGTTTTGATAAAAAGAAGAGCATTCCTCCATGAAGGTACCGTTCACCCTCAGCTGTCCAGAAAACACTGTGGTCGTTCTTGGCCTTCTGAGCAGATCCCAAGAACTTGCTGGTCAGCTGACTTGCCTAACCTAAACCTCAGTGAGTGTCAGGTTCTATGAGGAAGCCTGTCTCAGGGCAGTGAGGCAGAGAGTAACAGGAAGATGCCCAGTGTCATTCTGTGGCTTTCACCTGTGTCTAAAGGCATACACATCTGTATACACACATGCAGACTCACAAAGGAGAGCAAGGGTTTTCTCAAAAGTGGTGGTGTGGTGCAGTGATAGAGCACTTAACCTGTAGCGCATGAATGCCTGCCACCCTGATCTCTGGCTATACATGGCGGTAGTAGGAAGGAATGAAGAAGGGAAGCCAGGTGCTTTTTTTGTGGGACAGGGGGGCTGGTGAGAGCATTTTCCCTGAATAAGAGAGAAAATATTTCCATTATCTGGAAAATGGTCTACTTTAGACAACCTTGGTGAGAGGACAATGAAATAAGTTAAAAGTTCAAGTTCTTTGGTACTGCCAAGGATTGGTGTCTTGAAAATAGCAAAAATACAGGAAGGTGGCAGGTGACAAAAGTTGGAGTTCTTACATTTTATGCATCTCTGCCCTGCTCCGTTTGACTTTGCAAGCTAAGTATATTTTGTAATGCCTCTTGCAGCTCCGGGACTAGACCCTAACATAACCACATTTTAGCACTTACTTAGGACTTTAAAAATACATACAATTAATCATGTTGCCTGGCAATGCTAGGCTGTACCTAGAGATACAAAAACATGCACATTCAAATCTCATGTGTGAATGCTCAAAGCAACATTTTTCATAATAATTCTCCCAAAATAGCGCACAGGGTATAATCTGAGGGTTCATCAGAGAATAAATGGATAATCACAAAATACACATATACTAGCCAACACCAAAAGAATTGGATCATGGTACATGTAGCAACATGGGTGGACAGGCAGGGGAGTTGCCTGGGGTGGGAAGAGAACAGGGCACCTTTGGCCTGATGCAGATGTTCTTAATCAGGGTGACAGGATGATGGTTGGACATCTGTATGAATTTATTGAAGCCCATGGAGCTGTATGTTTATAATGGGTATAATTTTAGGAGGTAAATTATACCTCAGCAAAGCTATTTTTAAAAAGCACTCAGCAATAAACAGCCTTTTCTTTGGATCTATGTGGTACTTGGTTTAGTCCTGCCTGGGTGTTTATTTCTGTACTCACTTCGTCTATGTAGATGCTGTTGACTTTGGACTTGAAGTGAACCAATAATCTACAGATTGGTAGAGTGATGTTGTAAACGGCTGTGCTGGTGAGAGGTTCGGTGTGCTGGCTTCTGATGCCCTCTAGAGACAGCTGTCAATGGGCAGTAGTGTTGTCTCTGCAGAAATGAGCAGGATTGAGCACTGATTGTATGTGCATTTGCAGATTGTCTTCTAGTATGTGGGCAAGGGCTTGAAAGGGGGATCCTGTGTAGGTTGAAGACCCAAGCTCAGCTCGGTGTATCAAGGTGCAGGACTTGTCTGTTTTCTGTGGCTTTGTTCTGGGGGACATTGACGCTTCAGAGAGTAGCACGGGTCATCCCATACCTTTGTGAGGCGATTCAAAGCTCACAGCATCCTTTTATATTTAGTGCATCAGATTCATCAAGTTGGCCACAGGGCCAGAGGAGACCAGAAAAGACACTCCCAATGGGCAGCTGACAAACGACCCTAGAGAAGCCAAGTAAAGCACTCAGAGTTGGTACTTCAAAAGCAGTGGAGAGGATGATCAGGCCTGATTCTCATTTCTCACATGGAATGTTCTACATCCTGTCCCTGCCAGTCTTCTGGGTGCCACTCAGCTCTGAAGCACTCAAAAGGGAGGTGGTGCTGCTGGCCTAGAAGTGGTTGCCACGGAGCAGAGCCAAGCGTAGGCTACGTGGTTATGATGTGACCGTGCCCCCAAGTTGGTGAACAACCACCCCAGTAGGTATGTAAAAGGTAGTGAGGTTAGTTAGCAACAATTTATGGAGTCACATTTACTGAGTGGTTCCCTTAACTAGGCATTTGCTGTAGAAAACAATGACCTTTCTAGCACAGTAGTGGTTTGAAGGTGTGCAGACAAATTTCCTGCCTAGGATCATCTCTTAATTCTCTCTCACCTGGTTGTAGAAGGATCTTGGGGAAGCAGGCCTCACTCCGGGCTTGCAAAGCAAGTGTCGAGTTGACAGGCACTCCAGAGCAGTTTGATTATTATTTTGGTGAAGGTTTTTATTTTTCCTTACCTTCTGTGTGCTCCACAATGCCTGGGTTTTTATTTGGTATTCTGCTCCCAGCCTTCTCAACATTGTTTAAAGAGAGAAAGTTTGTGTTTACTGTAAAAAGATAATCTAGCTTTTCAAAGTTATTAGTCAAATACCCTGAATTTCTATGCGCCTGCCATTCATTTGTCAAGTTCCTAGTTTCTAATTCATGCTTCTTCCCTGGGGAGAAGAGTGTTTTGTTCATAAGGAAGGTATTTTCGGTGTAGGTCTGTTTCCTGCTAGTGAAATTAGTTTACTGAGAGGCCTCGGCCTAGATTGAGAGGGAAGTTTGACCTGATTAATTGGCCCTTGCATCCGGCTTGGAGGTGTCTTCACTAGCAGGAGATTTTTGTCTCCTGGGACTCTCAGACCTGGGAGCAGCCAGACTAGTGAAGTCAGTGATGAGCCTGCAGTCTAAAAATATCCCTTGGGTTAGGAGGTACTCATGATGGGACTGGTCCTTTCCACCATCAGTTTTCTGACTATCCTGACCACCCCCACCATCAATAAGAGTGAACATTGATGGATCCCATAGGGGGCAGTTTTGACCAACAGGTGTCCCAAGACTTAGCCTTGTGTGTTACAATCTGGAGTACATCCCTCAGTGTCTTAGGTTTATTCCAAGACACGGGCACGGTAGGGGAGCACTTTCTCACCAAAGCCCTGCCGGTTCATTGAGTCCCTGCACGTACAGACTCCACCGTGCAGGTGCACAGTGTGTATTGAAGTACTTGAGGAGGATGGGGCTTCAGTTTGACTGTATAGGTTTCCCTTGAGCTGCGGAAGTCAGAGGACAACCTTGTGGAGTTCGTGTTCCATCTTCCTTCACGTGGATCCAGGTCACCAGACTTGTGCTATAAGCACCCGTGCCCATATAGCCACCTCACTGGCTCTGGGGACTCTTGAAGCCAATGAGAATTCATACTCTACCTTATTACTCCTGTCTTTAAGAGTGAGAGCGCCTGTGGCTTGTGATGTGAGTTCATGGCTTTTCTGGCCCTGGATCTTCACCTCTGAACTCCTGGATGAGTTCTCCAGGAAGTGGCCAGGGCTACTTGACAGCATTTCAGCTGTAACTCATACCTGAGTCTGTGAAGGTCATGTTGAGGGTAGACTCACTAGTTAGTGGTTGTGATTTGGGTGAAGATCCTCAGTAGTACCTCCTGGACACAGCCTTTTGGGCAGAGCAGGGCTTTCGGGCTTTCTCTGGCTTGGCTACTCGTGGCTCTGCAGGGAAAGCTTTCTTGTTTGTTGGGTCTGTGGGGTCGATCTTAAGAATAGCTTTGAGAAAACCTCCAGGAGGAACAGAGGGAACTACGGATGGGAAAGCAACAGGGAGGAAGGAACAACTCACGGCCTGTGGGGAACAGACCTCCCTCTCACTTAACCGAGGACCAGCTACTGACACGCCGCCTAGAGGTCGGCCACAGGTTGGGCAGAAACAGGCCTACTGCAGGATCCTGCTGCAGACACCTAAGTAGAGTTCTTGCTCCCTCCCCCCACCTCCCCTACATGGGCTCACTGATACTAGGGTAGCCAAACATAGCTGTCTCCCTTTTGGCTGTGCTCACATCTTCCCTCTAGTGGAAGTTGGGCCTTGGGAACAGGGCCATTCCCAGCCTCTGGGTAGGCCCAGGACTGGTATATCAGCATCACCTGTTAGAAAATCCCGATTCCTGACCCACTCTGGACCTCTGCAGCAGAAGCCCTAGGGGTAGGGGGCCACTGGAAACAAGCTGTGTATGTAATACATCTGTAAAGAAAGCCATTGTGTTAGACACCGCATCCTACTATCTTAATGGGAGAGCCCGGGGAAAACACTTACTGGGTATTTTCCTTTTCCGTACTTTCAGGGACTGAAATGAAGGCTCCTTGCAGTGAGAGGCAAATGTGGAAGAGGGAGCAGCCAGGCTGTCTCCCACCCCATCATGCACTGCTGATTGGGCATGGGTAGGATTTATTCCCAGGGATAATGGCAGTCTTTGCTGCTAGTATGTAAGCTGTTCCAGTTGAGTAGCGGAGCATGTCTGTTCTCCTGTAGGCTGATTTTAAGCACATTGTACATACCTGGCTCTGAGAAAAATAACCAAAGGCATTTCTAGGGAATGAATCAGGAAACATCCTTCGGTGGGAGAAGCTTTGTGTGTCGGTAATAGAGGTCATAAAATTAATTAGTGTCCTATCGATCTCAAAACATTGTCCTTGGCTCATCTTTTTCCCAGTTTTCATGGCGACTGTCTGCTTTTACATAGCCCCAGTAGGCAAACCCCTTCCTGGTATGGAGCCCCATATGCTGCAGAGAGGCTCTGTGTCACTGGCGGAGGCCATGGGCTTGATGGGATGCTAATGTGGACTTCTGTGCTTCCAGGAACTATTCCTTCTATGTCCTGGACAACCAGAACTTGCAGCAGCTGTGGGACTGGAACCACCGGAACCTGACCATCAGGTCAGGCAAGATGTATTTTGCTTTCAATCCCAAGCTGTGTGTGTCTGAAATTTACCGCATGGAGGAAGTGACAGGAACAAAGGGACGCCAGAGCAAAGGAGATATAAACACCAGGAACAACGGAGAGCGAGCTTCCTGTGAGTAGCAGCCTTCAAACCTCTGTGGTCATCACAGTCAGAATAACTGTCTTTGGCATTCATGGGTGGGCCCTTTGTTTCACTTTGGGCAGTAAAGCCCCCTTCAAGAACATCTGGCTTCTGCATATGTCTTCACAGTTAGTAGTGGGCAGATGCCTGATACAATCAGACTGATAGATTTTCCTCAGCTTCTTTCTGAGGGTATTAAACATTAGAGTAGGTGCATGCACAGTTAAGTATCTTCTCAGGATGAGCAAACAGTGTTTGTCAAAGAGCCAGTCCACTCCAGCCCAATGAACAGGCCAGCTCTGCCTTTCTCTCCCTGCTGCAGAAGGCTCAAGGTAGATACTCTACTCCAACACTTCAGTGGACATCAGGTTTCCTGGTCCTCACTTGTTCCTCCTCTCTGTCCTATACCCCAAGAAAAAGAAGTGAGCCCTGAGTCCATAATGCTTTTCACATTTTGGATAATATAATAATGACATCCTGAAGATAAAGTTTTCACTTTAAGATCTCATACACTAGAGTTCAACCTGTTGGCCCAGCCCCTCTCCAAATGTGGTCCTGGGCCTGGAATGTCAGACTTTCTCCTCTAGCCCTGTATGGGAAAGTGCCCTGAAGTGCCACGGTTCTTCCAGGTATGGTGGTGCACTCCTATAACCTCAGCACTTTAACAGGCTGAGGCAGGAGGATTGTTAGTTTGAGGGCAGCTAGGGCTATATTGTAAGACACTGTTTTAAGGAAACAAAAAAATGCTAAAGTTCTATTTGGCTCTGTCTTTGGCTTTGGGGCATTAGCAAGAAAATAAGTCATATGACCAATGGGTAGTCAGATGTACTCATGCACTCACAGAGAGGGCTAGCCTTGTCTCTTAAGTATCCAGACTTACCTGATACCATCTGGACCCAGGAGGCATTGTGAGAAGAGTAGTGAGGCAGAGATGGGAAGTGTGTACATAGCCAGCACTGTGCCTTCCTGCAGAGGCCCCTACACTGTTCCCCATGAAGACCATAGCCAGTGCCTGTGATCAGAGCATTTCAAAGTGCTTCTCCCTTAGAAGCAGCCAGCCTGACCTGCCAGGTCAGGAATGCAGCAGCCATTTATTTTCCTTTGGAAGCACCATCAGGGTTTTCCCTCAGAGTGACACTTACGCAGGACCTGCAGTGCCCTTCGGGTTTCTGCTGGGTGCATTTTGCCCAGGAGACTTCTCAGTGTTTTGTTGTTCTCAATCTTGCCTTCTGCTCATTAGTGTGACAGTAGGACTCAGGCAGTTTGGGGGCTGAGGACAACTGGATGGTGAGGTTTGGGTGTCTGCAAAATGTAGACGATCAGTTCCCCACCTCTGCAGTTAGATGTAGTGCTAAAATCAAGACAGGCTCAGCAACTCACCATACCTCACTGCCAGGGTGCCCCTCCCACAGAGCACAAGGCTTACCCAGGTCAGTGCCCACCTAGTCTTATTCCTGTTAGAACACTCTAAAGAGGTCCTGTAGCGCCTAGTTTGATGCCATGTTCAGATGAAGAAAAGTTTCAGTTTGCAGCTTACTTGAGGTCTTACACCAGTCTTTGGTGGCTGCACAGAAGACAGCAGATGTCCATACCTACAGAGCACTTGCTGTCTGTCCTCCCAGTCCACACATACAGATTTGCTGTCATTTAACCAGGTCCCCTTTAGCCGACAGCATCCTATGGATGATCTGAAAGGTAAGGCCACCCTGTTCACTAAAGGGGACCTTCTCACAGCTTGAGAAATAATTACAGGTTGATGCCCCATTCCCTGGGCAGGTGACCAGTGCAGTGAACAGAACTAAAGTGAAAGGTGAACCTGTAGGGACTCCGCAGTGAAATGCTTCCAGTCTTGATGGGAAATAGGAAAGCTTCTAGAAAATCCAGACAGAGCTTAGCATGGACAGCTAGCCTCAGGAAAGAGGGAAGTAGTGCCCAGAACTCTGTCACTCATGGGTGTGCCTCTGTGCCCCAGGTGAGAGTGATGTCCTCCGTTTCACCTCCACCACCACCTGGAAGAACCGCATCATTATCACATGGCACCGGTACCGGCCGCCAGACTACAGGGACCTCATCAGCTTCACGGTGTACTACAAGGAAGCGTGAGTTTCTATGACGTCGAACTGGAGGGTGGGGTGGCCAGGCCGTTGGTGGTAGTATGACTTGGCTGAATAGAGAGTCACTGGGGTTCCTGTGAAGTATCAAGCCAGGTTGACCACTTCATCCTCATGAACTAGAGTGGCCTCTCTAGTTGTCACGTTACACTTTCCCAACCTGTGACAGCTAATCGGGAGAGTATTAGCTTCAGGCCTTTCACTGTTTAAGTGGTATTGGTGTTTGGTTAAGTTCAATCCAAAGAAAAAAGGGCTAAATTTTAAGAGAATTGGATCCATCCAAACTGTCATAGTCTTAAGATATGGACTTGGTTAAAATACTGTTTTAGCCTCTGTTCCCGAAATACCCCATAGGATATATTGCTCTCACTGAGGTTACCTTGAACTGTGCCATCGTCTTCCAGCCACTTTATGAGTGCATGGCCTCACTGAAACTTTGCTCCGGGTCATGGGCCCTCTAGCATTAAAGAGGAATGGAAAAGGGACTAACCTTAGTGTCAACAGTTTCCTGGGTCATCCAAGACTTTCCCCGTACCGGTAGCATCATCCTGCCTATGCAGTCATGATGTGCTTCACGTTGCAGCTCTCTGAACTGCAATGCCCCTCCTATTGCCCTACCTGGCCCCCTGTGGCCTGGTGGTTCCCCAGACTATGTGATCATCCGTCTTCCCAGATGCAAGAAGCAAAGGACCTAGGGTCCTTGGGAACTGTTACAGCCCATTAGAAATAATAGGAAGCTCAGAATCACTCAGTGTTTGTTTATATGGGAGCCCCCCCACCCCATTGTGACCACACACAGGTCATGTCAATATAATTTCAGGAGCCAATGGCCAGCAGCCCTTTCCTCTTATGAATGTAGACGCCCCGCCCACTGTGAAAGTGCTGCCAGTACACTGGTGATTTCACTAATGCCACTTTCTGAGACACTCAGCAAACAAAATATTTTAATAATTATGAGATAGTTAAGCATCAAAACCAGCTATTACCAACTTATATCTTAGACTTTTGGGGGGCTATGAGAAAGTTTTGTTCAAAAGTTATTCTTCATCAGTATCCAACGTTTGCATTAAACAGTTAGGCTTTTTTCTTATTTATAAAAAGAAAAAAAAAAAAACTGCTCCAGTTCAGAAGAAAAATCAGCATCTGCTTGTCTTAGTCGCAGCATTTTCAGTCCCTGTGTCTATAAAGCGTGCTGTCTCTGAGGCTGCTCGTTCAGTTCTGTGGTTTATAGCTGGTGAACCCCCGAGTCCAGATGCTTGATTTTGTTCTTGTGTAGAGATCTAACTGTTGAGTTTTATGTGGAATTCCCACTATAGAAAGTGCGGCACGCTCAGCCCCTGGAGAAAGTGCTTGTGAGCTGTGATGCCAGAGCCCTTCAACATTTTCTGGCCTTCGTTGATTGTCTTTCAGACCTTTTAAAAATGTTACCGAATATGATGGGCAGGATGCCTGTGGCTCCAACAGCTGGAACATGGTGGATGTGGACCTACCTCCCAACAAGGAGGGGGAGCCTGGCATTTTACTGCATGGGCTGAAGCCCTGGACCCAGTATGCCGTCTATGTCAAGGCTGTGACCCTCACCATGGTGGAAAACGACCACATCCGTGGGGCCAAAAGTGAAATCTTGTACATTCGCACCAATGCTTCAGGTATCCACACACCGGATGGGCCCCACCCACCCCCTGACTTTCTATACGCTTGCTGTAGTTACACAGGCACAGTATGGCTGTAGGGCTAGCTGTTGTAGCTGCTTAATACAGTGTTCCACTCTTCTCGCTGCTAACACCTTACATTTTCCTGAGCCTTTTTCTAGACTTGGTACCATCTTAATCATGTATCTCTGTTCTATGCCAACAAGGCCGTGTCCTCCTGGGTGGTAGAATGGTTTGTCTTTCTGGATGCCCAGGAGGTAGCCACCTATGGCCATTCTCTTCTGTTTCAATGCAGACTTCTAGGAAGTGGAATGGTGCTGACCTCTGCGCCACCTGCCTTTAGTGGCTTGCTGGCTTTCCGTCTTTCTTCTGTAGCCATCAGCACTCTCAGCAGGCAAATGAAGGCTGAAACACTGATGGGCTTAGGGTATTGTGATATCCAACTATTGACTAATCCCGCCTCATCTTCTCTTCATGTGCCTACAAACTAGTCCCCCAACTCCAAACCTAGAAATGGTAAAAGCAAACATTTGTGTGAATTTTTATACAAAGACTAGAGGTAGAAAGATATGCTTCATTGTAAAGAAATGGCCATCTTAATACATTTGGGTTATTACAACTGAAGTCCCATAGACTGAGTGGCTTACAAAGCAAAGAAACACATTTCTCACCATTCCAGATGTTGGGAAGTCCAAGATCAAAGCATTGGCAATTTGTGTCTGGTGTGAGCTGACTTCTTGGCTCATTGAGATCTATTTGCTGTGCTCTCACGTGCTTGAAAGAGCACACACAGGGTCTCTCACCTTTTTGCTAGAATGCCAATTTTGTTGATTAAAACTCTATCCCCATGACTTAATCGCTTTACAGAATCCCAGCACTTGAAGGCTAGGGTTTCTCCATAGAGAATTGTGGAGTGACACGCACATAGTCTGCAGCACTAGTACCACTTTCTGTGACTCTGTCACAGGGAGTTGTGTGTTAAAGTACTCCACACTAGTACAAAGTGGTGAAATGAGAAAATATTAAAAATAACTTCGAGCTCGTGCACCCCTATTTCTTCTACATGCACCCCACTTTAGTGATCTCATAAACAGTCACAGTCATGTCACTGACCCTTAAGGGTTCATAGCAATGAGTTTTCCAAGTGGGCTGCTTTGGTAGAATTTCAAGTGCAACCAAATACATTTTTCATCTTAAAATTTGGGAGTAACAATTCCCAGTGAATCATTGCAGCAGACTTGAAAAAAAAAAAAAAAGCTGGAATTTCTTCTTCTTACAGCAGATTCTTAAGAAATATGATTCTTCTTCCTAAATATTAAAAACTGTATTTTGGCCCCTGTCTTCATAAGCGCTCGGGGCTCATAGTGACATACTTAGTCCATCCTTTGCCATTTCATCTGGGAAACCAGTCTTTGAAATATCTAGTAATGAACTGTTTTAGAAATGCCTACTTTGGGAAACCCTTAAGTGGCCAGGCACGAAGTGGTTATGTTTTCTCTGCAAAGGCTAACATTAGTCCTGACCTCCCATCATGCCTTCCCTTGGTGGTTTTCAGAGCCTCCAACATCTCACATATCCTAAAAGCCCTGTGTTAGTTCAGTTTCTACTACTGTGGTGTCTGACTGGGAACAACCTGGAGAGGAAAGGATTTGACTTATATAACTAATCACAGTCTGTCGTTAAGGAAGCCAGGACAGGAACTCGAGTAGAGACAGGGACTAGGGAGAAGTGCTGCTTACTGGCTTCCTTGCTGTGGCTTTCGAAGCCTGCTTCCTTACAGAACCCAGTACCACCAGCCCTGGGATGGCACCACCACACTGGGATTTCTCCTCATCAGTGATTAATTAAGAAAGTGTCCTACAGGCCTGTCTATAGGCTGATATTGAGGCATTTTTTCACTTGAGGTTCCTTTTCTCAGATAGGTTTTGTCAGGTTGACATAAAATTAGTCAGCACAAGCCATTTTTTTCACTTTTCAGATTTTAAAAAACAGTTTGGTTAGACCTCGTGCTTAAGTGACATACCATGATCCAATTTCTTTGGAAACTGCCAGAAATGAATGGGCCTGGTTCTGTGTGTGTGTGTGTGTGTGTGTGTGTGTGTGTGTGTGTGTGTGTGTTTTGGAGGTGGGGGAATGCTTTGACTGTGGCATTGATTTTGCTGTGCGAACTCCAGTGAGAATGGGGAGTGGTCCTGGGGTGTTTTCCTTTTTACATAAGTCAATTCTACTTTTAAGCTTGGTCATTAGTAATAAGTAAGATTTAGATTACTAAACCCTTTTTGCTGGTAACAGAGGACTTTGCTTAAAATCAGGGCTCCTGTGCACTGCCTTTCCAGAGTCATGGCCTTCGCCGTGCCACACAAGCCTACTTACAGGATCTGTCACCCCATCCTTCTTACCTCTCCATCCCTTTCATACAGGGGCAGGCACACGCTGCCCCACACACATAATAGCCCTTACTTCCACTTTCCATTTTGGCTCCCTGTCATTTTTATTAGAGATTCTAATTTCCAATCACAGATGAAATACTAAACAGCCCAAATTGCCATTTGCTAAGACACCCCGGAGAGTGGCAGTTGTCATAAGCGAGTTAACAGGATGTTTTTACAGTCCACTCTAACCCTAGCTATGATCTCACAGCCTCTTCCATCCCAGCCCCTTGAGCCATGTGTGTTTGCACATAGATGATCTGAGAACAAGCTCTCTGAAGAGAAGGATGCCATCCCAGTTAGTAATCTTTGAAAACAAAACTCGGGCTCACTTCATGCTCTGGTTGGCCCATTGCTGTCTTTGTACTCTGGTCAGGCTTGCTGTTTGTTGGCAATGAATTCCTGATAACCTCCGCCTCAAATTTCTTTCTGTTCTCTGAAATGTCCTCTGCTCTTCTTTCCAGTTCCCTCCATTCCCCTGGACGTCCTGTCAGCATCAAACTCTTCTTCCCAGCTGATTGTAAAGTGGAACCCCCCAACTCTGCCCAATGGGAACTTGAGTTATTACATTGTGAGGTGGCAGCGGCAGCCACAGGATGGCTATCTGTACCGGCACAACTACTGCTCCAAAGGTGAGCTGGCCCAGCAGCCGGCAGGCCTTGCCTGTTGTCTGAGAGTACCTGAACCCTAGTGTTGCTCCTGTCATGTGCGTGCCAGGCTTGTGTCTCGGCAGCTCAGACCAGCCCCATTCCCACTCACAGTGCTCACAAATACGCTGGGCGCAGCTTTCATCCCCGTCCTGTTCTCTTCTGCGTAGACAAAATCCCCATCAGAAAGTATGCTGACGGCACCATTGATGTGGAAGAGGTGACAGAGAACCCCAAGACGGAAGTGTGTGGTGGTGAGAAGGGGCCATGCTGTGCTTGTCCTAAAACTGAAGCTGAGAAGCAGGCTGAGAAGGAGGAGGCAGAGTACCGGAAAGTCTTCGAGAATTTCCTTCATAACTCCATCTTCGTGCCCAGGTGAGAGTGTCCTTTCAAAGTGCTATATTTGGTGCAGTTCAGCGAGTCCCATCACTTTACTCCCCGTGGCACAGTAGGGCACGACACGGAACCCACCCAGAGGGGGAAACAAAAGATGATGTTAGTGTGGCCAGCAGAGCTCCTACAGAAGGCTGGCCCTGCAGGAAGGGCCCCGGGGCCTCAGCCACATCGCCTTTCTCACAGGGGGCTTGGGGGGGCTGTCGGGCAGGTGGGGTCATCTTCACCCAGTGGTGGAGGCACTGCTTAAATCACTTGACTGTCCTCAAGGAAACATGTAAAGGGAAAAGCTGAGGTTTGGATCCATCTCCGCCCTCCCCTCTTCTCTCTGTTGACTCCCTCAACCCAACAGAAAGAAGCAAGTTGGGGCTGTATCAGAGTCAATTTCAAAAGGGATCCAGACTCAGACCACAGCCATGTGCTTGGTGTGTCCACGTGTGCTCGGGTTTCATAACAGGAGTGGAATGCTGGCCCAGGCGTTCCCTCCATTCCTGTGTTCGGCCGTCAGTTTCTGCAAAGTGAAAATGCAAATGGAAGGATGGGGAGCAGGGAGATGCCTCAGTGGGTAAAGGCACCTACTCCTAAACCTAAACACCTGAGTTCAGTCTTCAGAACCCACGTGGTAGAAGGGGAGAAGTGACTCCCACAAGTCCTTTGACCTCTACCCTCATGCTGGTGTTGGGAGGATGGGGTCAGGGTGGAGAAGTAAGTATATTTAAATTTTGTTTAAAAGAAAGGAAAAGTTCACGGGCACTGCTCTCAAGAGGGTTTACCACTTCCAAACGGATGTTATCATAAAAGCAAAACTAAGCTTCCAACTTCCTGTCTGCCTTGTGCTCTCTCCTGCTCACACACACTTCTGCCATGATGCTCTGCTAATGGGACAGCGCAAAGGATGCCTTCATCAGGGCAGAGCACATGCTGGGCTTCATACTCTTCTTTAAAACTGTTGAGCTATGCATACTACCAAGCATCAAGTATCAACAACAAAAGAACTAATAAAGCTCACTCACAACCTGAACCCCTGGCAGTGCCTAGAAGAATCCTGGATTTGACTGACACTCAGTACAGGGTGGAGGTAGGGGAGGACTTCCTGCCTGGCCTCCCCGGGACACTCCAGATCTGGCCATTCTTGTGGTTATAGGAACTCTTACTAGCTGAGTGTGAAAGAAAGAAAGAGAAAGAAAGAAAGGAAGGAAGGAAGGAAGGAAGGAAGGAAGGAAGGAAGGAAGGAAGGAAGGAAGGAAGGAAGGAAGGAAGGAAAGAGAGAAAGAGAGAAAGAGAGGGGGGAGGAGGAAGGAAGGAAGGAAGGAAGGAAGGAAGGAAGGAAGGAAGGAAGGAAGGAAGGAAGGAA
>NW_026596046.1:6685575-6687856 GCF_907164565.1 Psammomys obesus
GAAGGAAGGAAGGAAGGAAGGAAGGAAGGAAGGAAGGAAGGAAGGAAAAGAAAGCCAAAGCGATAGCAGCAGTGCATCCTGACTTAAAAAGCTGACTTCAACAGCAGCACAGCAAACTGCCAACCAAAGGAGCTGTCCCCAGTGGGGCAGATGGGAGAGTGCATGGCCTGCTTCAGGGCACTAGAAGCTCTAGCGATTTCAACTGAGAGCAGAAGAGGGAAAGAAAGCCACGGAGAAGCCAGGAGTTCTATTCTCAAAAGGACTGGTACCTCCAGAGCTAACAGGCCTTTATTTTCTTCTCTATTGACTCTTCAGAGTAAGATAGCTATCTCTGACCATTTCGCAAATATCAGGGAAGTCATCCTAAAGTCCGTTTGTTGATACAATCCAAGAAAGGCATGAAAGGCAAAGCAACAGCAGGATAAACAGCCACTAAAGGCTTGGGGGAAGCTCAGGGGAAGGAAACAAGCCTAGAGAAGCGCAGGCAGCTGGGGTACCATGGGGACTGGAGTGGGCACCTCACTGGTCTGAATCTAGTTGTCCAACCAGTTCTTAGCCTCCAAGGTTGTGTACTGCCTCTCAAGAGGAGAGTCCAGGGCTATTTCCTCTATTTCCACCCCAGACATCACCAGTTCCTCTGGACTAGAGTGAAAGCATACAACCACTTCTACTATGTCCAAAGTATCTGCACTACCTTACACCGAAACTCCTACGCATTAAAATAACTTATTAACCCGTTTTCCATTCCACCCTATTCTCACCCACTAGGAAACTCTAATTTGCCACATGTGTCTGTTCTATACATTTCATGCACACAAAATCACACAGTATTTACTCTTTACCGTCTGGCTTTGTTTCTCTTTTAATGGAGTTTTCGTGGCGTATGCACGCTGTATCATTACTCAGAATTTCTTGCCCTTTTATCACTAACTAGTTTTTACTGAACGGTTATACCAGCATTTGTTTTATCTATCCATCTACCTATGTGCAACAGAGCTTTTTCTAGACTTTTCCTAGTGCTGCTACTGAACTTTTCCTTTCTTTTAAACAAAATTTAAATATACTTACTTCTCTCTGCTGGGTTCTCCTGTACTGACACTGATGAGCTCCATATTCTAGGCTCCCTTATTGTCTTGTACTCTTAATATTGTTACCAGACAGGATGCATCCATTTCATCTGTTCTTCTCATCCCTTGCCCAGTCACAAGCAATGCCAACGATAGCCTCAGTACTCGTCTTTCCCACCATTCACCTGCAGCTAACCTGAGGGTTGCTTATACCTCAGAGTGGTGCTTGGCTGATGTTATGTTTTTATTTTCTCAGTTCTTATAAATATTAGAAGCCTGATTTGTAAGGTTTCTGAAGGGAGAGGGAGCTCCAGCTATCTGTTGCTGCGGGATATTTGATCACACTATGAAACCCGAGATTGTGTGATGGAAAAACCTGTTTCTAGTTGTGGTATGGCTCAGCCTTAGCACACACCGTTAATCCAAAAGCTTTCCATAAGTAGGGTTAAATAAAGTCAACAATAGGTCAAGAGGCAGAGCAAGCAGCCAGTTGGCAGGGAGTGAACAAAACATAGAGAGTGAGAGGAAGTCCAGAGGGTGGATAGAGAGACACATGGAAAGCACAAAAGAGGGACAGAGAAAGAGAAGGGCCTCTTCCTCCTCGGACCTCAGCTCAGCTGAGGGGGAAGGTCAGTCTCTGCATCTCTGAGCTAGCAGGCGTTCAGTCCAGCATCTGGCTCCTGAGTCTTTATTGGTAAAATCGAATGTTTGGGATTCTGTTTAAAAACAACAAATCTGTTCTGTTGTTTTTCTGTTGTTTCTCAAGCCAGCATAGGTCAGTGGCAGAGTCTCCACTCCCCTCACAAGCAGGATCTTGGGAGGCCACAGGTACCCACTGCTAAGGAGGCAGCAATGCCAGGCTTAATGAACATCCAAGGCTGTGGTGCATAGTTAGGGTCAGGGAGTATCTATCAGTAGGTGTTCTGTTGCTCAGGAAAAGCCAAGGGCTTTAGGTACTTGCTAGGGCCCCTTCATTTCAGAGATCAAAGAAGCCATTACTATATGCCTTTGGGTCCCTTCTTATGTGTCTGAGGCCTAAGCTACCTAACCTTTCCCCTTATCAGTCTTATCAGGCTGGTTAGTTTGTCCTATTTAATTCTCAGTCTGTCCTATTTAATTCTTAGCCTGGCTAAGAGTGGCTGATGCATTGTTTCCTAGTACCATTGATGTGTGTGTGTGTGTGTGTGTGTGTGTGTGTGTGTGTGTGTGTGTGT
>NW_026596046.1:6687866-6756945 GCF_907164565.1 Psammomys obesus
TGTGTGTGTGTGTGTGTGTGTGTGTGTGTGTGTGTGTGTGTGTGTGTGTGTGTGTGTGTTTCTCTGAGGGTGCTACAGAGAATGCAAGATAGGTCATGAAGGAGGAAATCCCCTTGTTACTTGTTGGTTCTTATCCAAGGAACCTGAATGGTGTCTTTTATTTCAAGGTTAGGATTTTCCTTTTCTTGTTATTTCCACCCTGGCGGCAGAAAAGACATAAAGAAAGCCAAAGAACTTACTAGCTGACCTTCTCTTCTTTTCAGACCTGAAAGGAGGCGGAGAGATGTCATGCAAGTGGCCAACACCACCATGTCTAGCCGAAGCAGGAACACTACCATGGCTGACACCTACAATATGACAGACCCAGAAGAGTTCGAGACAGAATACCCTTTCTTCGAGAGCAGGGTGGATAACAAGGAGAGAACTGTCATTTCCAACCTCCGGCCTTTCACTTTGTACCGCATTGACATCCACAGCTGCAACCATGAGGCTGAGAAGCTGGGCTGCAGTGCCTCCAACTTTGTCTTTGCAAGAACCATGCCGGCAGGTATGGCAGGTCGCCCCACAGCCTAGGGAGAAAGGCTGACAGATCTTAGATTCAGTCCCACAACTGTGTGATCGCTGGCACACAGCCTTGCCCGTCAGGTGCCTAAGGAACAGAGAACATGCTCCCAGTGCCAGCTCCCATTTCAGGCTCACCGTAGAACATCTTCACAAGCCTCTGTCAAGGCTCCCACTCCTTGGCTTGGTTCACTCTGAGCACTCACCCTGTCCCTGTGCCCTTCTGTACAAAGCTGAGTGGGTTAGCTTTCCATCACCGTCACAAAACACCTGAGATGATCATCGTACCGAGAGGAAAGGTTTATTTCGGGCTTGATATTTGGGAGTTTCAGGCAACAGGCACCTGCCTCATTGCTTTTGCAGTGAAACAGCATACTGTCAGCAGTAGTTGGTAAAGGAAACCTATTTTCCCCATTGGCAGCCGTGGAGAAAAAGAGGAGAGTCTCCTTCAATGCAGCTTTCCAGTGGCCTGACTTCTTTCAGTGAGGCCCATCACCTAAAGAGTCTGCCTCCTCCCAGTAGTGCCATGGGCTAGAGACTGAAGACATAAGGCCTTCTTAGTCCCCCTCAGCCTTAGGAGAGATACTCCAAGTCCCAAGTAAAGCAGCTGCCTTGATTCAAAGGAAGCAGTGTCCTCGTGCTCAAAGGGAGCAGCCCATGGGCTTGCTTCTATAGCAGACACTGCCCAGCACCCAGACAGCCATTCATTCCAAGCTGAGTGAGCTACAGCTTCTCGTTTCTGAAGGAGATGCCAAGCAGAGGGAAAAACATAGTGTGATGAGAACTGGGGCAGAAGGTGCTTCTGGGATTGCCTCTGGCACTCACATGAGCTCCTGGGCAGTTTCCCCAGCCTCCTAGAAGAGATAGAAAGCAGCTTACCTCCAAGCCAGGGCCTCTCTCTGAACAGCTTTGGTTCACCACCTTGGTTTCAGAAGTGAGGCCGGCAGCAGCTGAAAACGACGATGGTAGAAACAGCTTGCCTCAGAAGCCAGCGTTGTAGCTGGCCCTTTGGGGTCCCATGTGGAAGCTGCAGTTGCTGTAAGGAGAGGCTGCAGAGAGTCAATGCCGCAGCTGGAGGCTCAGCACACTGAAGCTCACTGCCCTCCTCCAGGGCTGCTGTGTTTGAAGTTTTTTTGTTGTTGGTTTTTTTGGTTTGGGGTTGGTTGGTTGGTTGGTTGGTTGGTTGGTTGGTTGGTTGGTTTTGTTTTGTTGTTAGGAAAATGGAGCTGGAGAAAGTTACATAGGTTGTCAGGACTGTTTGCTTATACTCAGTCACAGGGTCAGAAGGGAGGTGCCGTCTTGAGATGGCAGGTCACCAGGCAGGTCCAACCCCTAATCCTCCACCTTGTGCCAGCAGCTGTCTCAGGAGGACTCCTCCTACAAGGTCCCTGTTGAGAGTCCTGAATAAACAAGGATCAGGGGAGAGTCACCCTCATGTTAGCCCACCACTTGTCATCTTCTCTGGAGACCTAAACCCAGTTTGGCCACTTGCTTACATTGTTATGCAGAAGGAGCAGATGACATTCCTGGACCAGTGACCTGGGAACCAAGACCTGAAAATTCCATCTTCTTAAAGTGGCCAGAACCTGAGAACCCCAACGGCTTGATTCTGATGTACGAAATAAAATATGGGGCGCAAGTGGAGGTAAGACTGGGATGGTGGCCTGCAGCTGCATGGGTTTCTGCCGGCACTGAGAGCGCATGCTGTTGCATGCCAGTGGTCTGCTGGCTAGCTGAACAGACAACACAGTGGTGGCCAGTCAGTGAGATCAGGGGCTTCCCAGCAGTGCCATGCTTTACTCACTGGTGACTAGGGTGCAAGGAGCAGGCTGTACCTTCACCTACAGTGTCACCGTAGATAGACCTCATGCCACAGACTAGACACGTCTTGATAACTTTTCATTCCTCTTGAGTCCTGTCTGTTCAATTACAGTTTCCTATGGTGCCACCTAAAGATCACCTTCTTACAGACGTAATTGCTTCCTTCATATTGGTGATGACCTGAACAGTTAGTTGTTGGGCAGCTGGAGTTACCAGCAGGCGTCCGATCCTGCCTGTAGGAAATTTAACACTTACATTTCATTTCCATAGGATCAGCGGGAATGTGTGTCCAGACAGGAGTACAGGAAGTATGGAGGGGCCAAGCTTAACCGGCTAAACCCTGGGAACTACACAGCCCGGATTCAGGCTACCTCCCTCTCTGGGAATGGGTCGTGGACAGATCCCGTGTTCTTCTATGTCCCAGCCAAAAGTAAGTCTTACTGAGGGAGATGGCTGGTAAAACTAAAAGCTGGGTGGGCCAGGATTCAGAAGCCCTGGGCTTCAGAGGTTCTCTGGTTTTCTGTTAGAATAAAGCTGGCTGGGTTGAGGAGGTGGCTTGTTAGGAAAAGCACCTGCTTTAGGATCTAAGTTCAGATTCTTCACATCAAAACTAGGGCCAGTAGTGTGCTTCTGTGACCTCTGTTCAGTGGAGTGGCAGTAAAGTCTCACAGATTGCCGGCTAGCCAGATTAGCCCATGGTGGGGCTCTGGGTTCAGTGAGAGACCTTGCCTCGAAAAATGAGATGGCAAACCAAAAAGGAAGAGGCCACTTGACACTTACCCCTGTGTGCCACCACCGTCACCCCTCTTTGCCACCCCACACCAGAAACACACATACTCACCCACAGACACACAGGAGCTAGGCAGCTTTCCCACAGGGTCACACTAAGGAAGCTGTGTTATCTGGCATCTCAGCCTGGGAAGGTGCTGAGCCTTGGATCCTTAGCTCACGTGACAAACTAGAAGAGGGTCATACACCTGTGGAGAGCCAGAAAATGCCTTTGCTTTTACCGTGGCTCATGTGTGGGGGCATTTTGCAAAGCATTTAGTTGAACATTCCATCTCCTGCCTGGTCAGCGAGACTGGCTAGGGCTCAGATCCAAGGCTCAGAATCATGAGGCTAAAGAAACCCAAAGGATCATCTGGTTGGTCTCTCTGCTCTAAGGTTGGACTCTTCCAGGACAGCATCCAGGCAGAGGCATTCTTCTCTCCCCATCTGTCCAGTGATTTAAAAAAAAAAAAAAAATGAACTTTCCATCTACCAATATGCAATGAAAGATACTGTATTTAAACAAACAAAAAAAAAAGATACTGTACTCACCATTTTGCACAGAGACTGCTGGATAATGTTACAAGTTTCACGGAAACCACTGAGAAGATAGAATTCTTAGGCTGTTCTGTATGATGGTTTCAGATTTAAAACTAAATATTGTGAAATGTTTAAATGCAAGGGCTGCTTACTTGTTTGACTGTGAAATTTTTAGTCTTTTGGTGAAATTTTGTACGTAGTGAATGTTTATATAGGTCTTCTGAAAAACCAAGTTTTTTTTAGATTATATCATGTTTATGTAATATATAAACAAACATATAATATCGAATGTGAATTCCTTTTGCACCCCACCAAAATATCAGCTTGGTCTAGAGTCTTGGCTCTGGTGAACAGTTGTTTGCTAGTGTCTGTGCCCCTACGGGTCTCTTCTGGGTTCTTGATTCAAACAAGGTCTCTCCAGATCCGGCAATCCCCACCCTGAGTAGTTATCCGGAAGAAATGAAGTGAGTTGTGCAGAAGAGAAATCTGCACTTCTTTGTTTATTACAGCGCTGGTCACAATAAACCAAACAACGGTAATAGCATATGAGTGGGTGAAAAATGAGGCCCGTGTGTGGAGTAGAGTCCTTACCTACTAGCAGAAGGTACAGAAAGATAAGACCGCATGACCTCACTTACATGTGAAATAAATCCAAAAGGAAGAACTCTACAAGAGTCCCATGATTCCTAGGAGAACTTACGGGGTGTTGGTCCTCATTTAGATGGAAGGAATACGTTCAAGAGATAAATTGTATAACATACTAACTGTAGCTAATAAGGCATTCTTGAATATTGCTAAGAAAGTGTTATCACCACAAAAAAAAAAAAAAAAAATGGCGACAATGTGAGTTAATGCTTCTGTCGATTAGGTTAACGTATGCATGCTTTAAAATAATGTCGTATATGGTAAATATATATGTATAATATATAATTTCATGTCAGTTAAAACTCTTGATAGTCCAGCCAAAAATCCGCATAGTGACAGCAGAAGGACAGAGGCAAATGGAATTATAAACGTGTGTCTGATGCTGCTGTGCCCAGAATTGAGGTGTTAGGAATAATGACATGGGGCATTCTCTGAATTATAATCTGGATTTTCTCATTTATTCCAGATAGCTTAGCTTATATGTTAACTCTTCGTTGTGATGTCACAATAGCTCTCCCTGTGAGGAAACACGAGATAATTAGAGGGAGGGACCACTATTTTGGCTCACAGTTTGAGGATGTAGTCCATCATCAATTGGCTCTATTACTCTTGGACTGTGCTGAGACAAAAACACCACAAGCAGGGAGTACATGGTGGAACAGAGCTGTTCACCTCCAAAAGAGAGAAAGCAGCCAGGTCTCAGATTCTCTCAAAGGGCGCCTGTCTTCCAAGGACCTAACCTTCTCCCTCTAGGTCCCACCTTGTAAGGTTGCCATTACTTCCCAGTAGTTGCACAGGCTGATGACCAAGCCCTAAACATCTGAGCCTGTGGGGGTCATCTACCCTCTAACTCTGGGCTGCCACACCAACACTAGTACCCCATTGTTTCTGCAGCTCTCTCCTGGCTTAGTCATAGTTCCCCCAACCCTTCCCCACCCTCCTGCTTGTTCCGAGGGTACAGAGCCTAGGTCTAGAAATTTGATGGCGTTTCTCTGAAGTAGCAGTCTTGGTTTCTGAAACTAAGTGAGCCTGGCTTTTCTTAGGAGAGGACATGTTTGTAGCTGCCGTAGCTGTTCTGTGTTTGAAATGTCAAGACCAGGATGCCTACGGGGGATCTTAAGAGGCCCTCTGAAGGGGTTTCTCCACTGGGATGGAAGCTGCACGAGAGCTCTCTCTGCTTCTGGGAAGTTTTCCTGGTTTCCGACAAGACTGTTCTGGGGCCTTTTAGTGTGGTTTCCTTGTGTTTAATCCTCAGAGGAGGACGCTCTTAAAGTGCTGCACCACCTGCTGTTTCTAAGGAACTCTGCCTGCTTGAATTCCATTAAATTCCTCTTCAGACTGCTCCCCCTCCAGATTACATATTCTCGGGTCTTTCAGCCCTTTCTTGAAGACCAATTGCATAGACAGTTTCCTAGCAGTTTTGTTCTTCTGGATGTGTTCCAGTTTCTCTGTGTCCCTGTTGAAATGTGAAACTCAAAAAGAACACAGCACAGCCTGACCGGTAATATCAGTAATAGAAAACCACGAACTCTCTTAGGGGAAAAGAAGAGCTGCGAGCTTTTCACTGGCAGAGATACCTTTTGAGTACTTTTAGAAACTGGAACCTCATTCATTTTGAAAGATACTTGATAAAGAAATAAATTTAACTTGAAAAACATGAATTCACTTTTGTAATATTTCAAGAATAAGAAAATATTTTGGAGCTGTACCAAGCATTGGTGAGTGACTTCTGGTCCGTGAACACGCCTCCAGTGAGTTCCGAGCTCCTTTCCGGTAGACATTTCCATTTTTCGTTTATGGGTGTTGTTGCTCAATGTGGATTCGTGGGCTTTTGTGCCACAGCACACATGGAGAGGGTCAGAGCACAACTGAAGAGTTGGTTCTCAGGTTCCAGGGATTAAACTCAGGTTGCCACGGTGACACAGCAAGTGTCTTTGCCCACAAAGCCATCCCATTGTATAGGCGTGTCTACTTGGGCGTCCAGTAGTTACTGTGGACTTGTTATAAGCCTGAAATCCAGAGTGCTGCCATTGAAATGCCTCTATCCTTTATAATTCCGTATCTGCATCCCATTGGTCACAGGACTCATGGCTCTCTTCCTTTTCTCCAGACACTCATTTTTGTTTGTTTGTTTTTCCATTTTGACTGGAGTCTCGAAGATTCTTTCTGGTCTCTATCTGGAATCCAGCATCCCAGTTCTTGTGTTGGGGCCGTTATGAGCAGGAGCTGCAGGAAAGCCAGGCTCTCACTTTGGAACTTGACTTGCCAGTTACCCTTGCAGCCCCTGGAAAAGTTAGGTCATCTCTCTGATCTTGCTTATATAAAAGGATTTCTTCCTGAAGTCTAAATTGAGCAGTACACAGCATGCCATGGGAGAATGGCACATTCCCTTAGCTCTTCCCAGACCTGGCAGTGCGCAGGGCCTCTCGGTCTGTCCTCATATACACACGCCTCCCCAGTCAGTACATGAATCTGATCAGTTTACTTCCAGCCTTGAAAGAGTTCACTAATGCTTTTTTTAATTTATTTAGTTTTAATACTAGTTTTTGAGAATTTCTAACTATGAATGACCTCATCTCTTTCTCTCCCACAACGCCTCTCATGTCCCCCCTCAAATTCATAACTACTTCTTTAATTATTGTTTATATACAACATGTAAGCACATGCACACACAAATATATACGTACATATGTATGTGTGTACACACCCTCACAGCCCTGCCAAGTCCTTTTAGTGTTATGTGTATGTATATGGTTATGTGTGAATGTATGTACATGGGATTGGATAGCCTATCAGGGAGCTATTATGCCTGCAAAGACTGATTCTCCTTCTCCCAACAGCCATTAATTGCTTGTAGCTTTTCATCTCGAAGTAGGGCCTTGTTTTATTTTCCCCAACCCTGTAAGCATATCAACTGATGCCATTATGCAAGTTTAGGTAACCATCTTGTTGAGATTTCATGTACGCAAGTGTCATAGATAGAGGATACCATCTCTCAGCAGACACCCTGCTGCTCTGGCTCATAGAATCTCACCGCCTACTTGTCTGCAGTGTTTCATGAGCCTTCGTTGAGGGGGTTGTGATGGAGATCTGGCGATTGGAAATGTACCCCACAGTCTGTTCTCTGCATGTTGACCAGGTGGGGTTTTCTCTAATCCTTTCCATCTGCTGTATAAAGAAGCTTCTCTGGGGACAACTGGGAGCTGGGCTTATCTGTGGGGATAAGCATGTGTGTTTAAAATGCAGTTAAAAGTAGGCTGGTTTAGGAAAGTGCTGGCTTAGTATGTTCTTCTCATCAGATACAGATAATAGGCTGGGTAGACAGTATCGGGAGAGAATTTCCTCCTATGGTGCAGCCTTAAGTCCAGTTAGATAGCTGTTGGTTGTCCCAAGGTATAAGTGCTACTATTGCACGCTCAGGAACATCTTGATGTTCTGGTCACTGTTGTGGTTCGTAGGCATTACTCCTGGGCCACTGACTCCTTTTAATCTGCAGAATGGAATGAACCACTTAGCTTGAGCCAGACTCCCTCATTGGCTGACTTTTCATTAAGTGCCATCTGCAAGACATCCCTCTGCATGGGAAGCTATTTCCCTAGGGGAAAGTGTACCTTTCTTAAGACTCTGCCTAAAGGACTTTTCTCGAGGGGCGCCCCTCGTCTCCCCACCTCCTCTTTTCTTTATGCATTTCCTGTCCTGTGCGCATTCACGCTACTCCACCTGAACACATAAAGAGTTCTTGTATCTGGTAGAATTTTGAGAGGTGCAGACCTGAACCCCATCATGTGGTGTCTACATCAAGCTCTGTGACAAGCCCTACAGTCTGAGACTTCAGTTTCTTTCACATATTTGTAGAAAATTCAGAGCAACCTTGGCAAGAAGTGTCGACTCCAGTATGTGGGTACCGGGGGCGGTGAGTAAGCTGTCCATGGAACTTTCTAAAAGATCAGCATAGAATGAGCAGTTAGTATGTGTAAGCGTCTGTTCATTTAACTTCAGCAAATGTATGCACTTCCCGTGAGCCTACATACAAAAATTATTTGCCTCCAGGCCCATCATTTGAGCTATATTCAGAAAATGCAGTACTTTAAAGGAGTATATACTTCAATCTGTATTCATTTACCTTTTTTTTTTTTTTTTTTAATTTCCAAATGATTCAGCTTATTTGCTGGGATAGTCCTGACACTGCCTTGACGATTCATACTGTGTGGTGAGGTTACAAGTAAAGGCTTTTTCCGAGATGGTTTTAACATATCTCCAACCATGGATAAAAATGACAGCATAAGACAATTATTCACCTCAGGGCATCTTCCTGTTTCTTCCTTGTTTCTGCAGCGACGTATGAGAATTTCATGCATCTGATCATTGCTCTGCCAGTCGCCATCCTGCTGATCGTGGGGGGCCTGGTAATCATGCTGTATGTCTTCCATAGAAAGAGGTGAGTTTCTGCGCCACAAGATGGTAGTTAAATCAAGCTATTTTGATGATTTGAACTTGAATGAAGAGCTTCTCCGAGAATGCCAGTTTAGCCCTCCCCTGGACTGAGACTTGTTGTTTCCAGTGAAGCAAAGAAACACATGTTTTTTTAAAAGCTCAAATCTGAGGCCACAGCAGAATCTGAAAGACTTTTCTTCATGTATCTGCTGGCCCCACCAGGGCCTGAGTCAGGAGTACAGACAAGCGTACCATTAGCAGGGAGCATACTTTTGCTCCCTCTCTCAAGATAATTCGTGAAACAGGAATAAAAGGAAGGAAGGAAAGGAATTTACAGAAATGTATAGAGATGGTGTTTGTTGACCTGAATTTTGTCTTTTTTGACAGAAATAACAACAGGTTGGGCAATGGAGTGTTGTATGCCTCTGTGAACCCCGAGTATTTCAGCGCAGCTGATGGTAAGGGTCCTGGCCAAGGTGGGGGAATATGGGTGTTGTTAATTAGAGAAAAGCTTTGCATAATTCTGAAGTACCTTTGTCCTGGGATATGCCTTGGATAGCATTTCATTTTGTCTTTTAATAACATTTTTAATGCTCAGTGACGTTGTCAGAAGTTCTGGGACTCTCAAAAGCCGGGCTCTAGAGATGCAAATGGCCAAAGTCGGTACGCTGCATTACTTGAAATGTCGCTCCAGAATCAAAGAATTGTTCTAGTTACTGTTGTCCAGTTAGGGATTGCTGCAGCCGCCAGGCAGTCCTGAGTGGGCTTTATCTAGGGGTCAGCCTCCAGCTGTTCCCTGGCCTCACTACAACTATCTACTATATTATAACTTTATATGATCTTGGAATCCCTCTGCTATTCTGTCCTGATTAGGGCCTTACAACCTATGCCCCCATTTACGTTCCCTTTGGCAGTAACTAATGAAAGTCATTTAATTAAATGGCTCAGAAGTTCCAATTTGGAACCTGGGTTGTACCTAGTAGTTATTTCTTCTTTTGTCCGTTATACTGTCCCTTTTTTTGTTTTGTTTTGTTTTGTTTTGTTTTGTTTTTACCTAGTGCTTATGTTTAACTTGAGACATTTGAAGTAAGTTGGGGAGGGTCCCTGTAATGCTGTCCCTAAGTTGTAGGACTTTCCAAAAAAAAAAAAAAATCCCATTTCCTCACTAAGCTTACCTTGTAGCATTTCTCATGCCTATTTAGGTGCTGACAAGGAAAGACTCTGAGGACTTGTTTAGGCACCCCTAGCTGAGCAGTAAGAAGTCAGGACAAAGGGTCATCCCAGCCTCCTGAATCCTCATGGCATGATGTTTGAAAGGACTGTTTAGTCAGGGAAGCTGGCCACAAGGGGGGGAAGGGGGGGCTGGCTCAGGTCCGTGCATTGCTGGAGTATGTTCAGGATAAATGTTCTCTTGCTGTAGAAGTATAAGTAGATGTGCAGAAGATAAGAAATAAAGAGTCAGGATTATTCTAACTGATTAACCCGCTGAAATTCAAGAGCAGAGGAACGCTTCCTAAGTTAAAAGCACTTTGCAAATGCGTATGGTTGTAAGGTTTCTTTAATCATTTCTAACTGAATTATATTTATAGTGAAGCCAATCAAAAACAGCCTCTTCTGAATTTGAATCAGGTGCAGAATATGATGTTATTTCGCTTTACAAAAGGTCTCACGGAGTTATTTTTTAAATAGCCATGCATGCATGTGTTTGCACCTGTAAAGCATAAAAGGTACTCACAAAGGGGGTGCACCACTCTTAGAAGCATAGTTACTTACAGAGAAGATCTTTCTCCTTTAAAAACAAACAGAACAGGTTTGGATATGTAGCTTAGTGATAGAACATTTGCCTAAAGTGTTCCAGAACCTGGGCTCTGCCCCCACACCACCAAAAACAAACAAGCTAAATCAGGAAAGTAAACGTGCCTTATTTATATAAAGAACTTTTTTTTTTTTTTTTTTTTTTTGAGGCAGAGCCTTACTGTAAAGCCCTACTATATTATACAGGCTAGTGTCAAACTGCTAAAGTGATCCTCACACTCTACCTCAGTCTCCTAAGCAGCCAGAACCATACAGCCATGCTGTCCAGGTCAATAATTGCTTTTGTAAAAGAGAAAATAGGGACCAGAGAAATAGTTGTCATCCTCCTCCTCCTTCTTCTCTTTCTTCCTTCTTGCTACTTCCTCCTCCTCCTTCTTTCTTCTTCTTTCTTCTTCTTCAAAACAAAGCAAAAACAAACTTGTCAACACCCAGGCCAACAGGTGAGAAAACTCTCACCTCATCTGAACTTGCTTTAGTTGGCCTTTTGACAAGTACGGCAACACAAGCCTTTTTCCTCAAAGAGCTACAAAGTGACATTGCCGCTCAAAGGTGCTTAAAAACTTCTTTCTCCCAGAGTTAATCTGCATGTCGCTGTTGTTAAGACAGCACTGAGAATCCCCTACAGGAAAGTGCTGATAACACTGCGTATTTATGATGGGCTCTGGCTGCTGAAGCTGAGGGAAGCTGGCTTGAGTCAGCAGCTGGATTGAATTTAGAAAAAGGCTTGAGGGCATTAACTTCAGGAACCTCCCAAGGAATGGATGTGATTGGCTTTAACTCCATGTTCTGTGGCAAACCACATAGTTAATTCTCATTAAAAGCTAGCCTGGATCCTTAGAGATAAAAAATGGAGACAGTGACCCCCGTACTTACTGAGAGAGACTATAAAGACCTTGTCTTCTATTCTCTCCTAAGCAAGCACAGCTTCTGCAGAGTCACAAGCTGTCTGAGGCCTATAGAAGACAAAATTCTATTTGGGAAATTACTAGCCCCATATGTGCCATGAAGTGAAAAAAATGTGCATGGGAGCCAAATGCAGTGGTGCATACCTATAATCCAAGTGCTAGGGAGACTGAACCAGAAAAAAATAAACTCAAGGCCAGCCTGGATTATGTAGCAAGTTCAAGGCAAGTATGAACAATATAGAAAAATCCTGTCACAAAATCAGTCAATAGGGATGGATGGATAGATAGATAGATAGATAGATAGATAGATAGATAGATAGATAGATGTGTTAGTTGGTGTTCTATTGCTGTGAAGCGACACCGTGACCACAGCAACTCTTATAAAGGAAAGCATGTAATTGGGTCTGGCTTACAGTTTTCAGAGGTTTAGCCCATTACTGTCATGGCGGGAAGCATGGCGGCACACAGGCAGACATGGTGCTGGAGAGTAGCTGAGGTTCTGCGTCTGGATCAGGCAGCAGGTAGAGAGCAAGTCACTGGGCTTGGCTTGAGCATTTGAAACCCCAAAGCCCATCCCTAGTTATACACTTTCTCCAACAAGGCCACACCTCCTAATCCTTGTCAAGTAGCTCTACTCCCTAATGACCAAGCATTCAAATATATGAGCCTGTGGGGGCCGCTCCTGTTCAAACCACCACAATATGTAGGTTCCATTCTTCAAAATATAAGTATCCCAACCCCAAATTTAAAATAAACATCCTTCCCTTAAGGCATCACTTAGAGGTAAGTGCTTGTGCCATGAGGATGATTGAGTACTGTGATGGCCTGCCAGTGGTCTCTTGCCTTCCGCTGCAGCTCTGCATCTAAAAGCAGAAAATCAAACACAGCCACAAGGCCCCTCCCAGGCAGTGTCTGCTGGCCTTTCTCCTGTAGACAGGGCTGTCAGTGGCCATGTAGATTATAGTTCTAATGGAGCGAATGTTCTTTTTACGGATCTGACATACTAATTTAATATTATTTCAGTTCTTACTGTACCCACTGAAGTTGTGGGATGGAGCCTTTGTTTGGTTTTTCTTACTTGCTCCCCTTCTTTTTTTCTCTCTTTCTCTTCATCCTTCTTTCCTCTAACTATTCACTTATTGTTGTCAAACCAGATCAAACATTACCAAAAATGGAAGCTGGAGAAGGAATTCTGTTCAGGTTCCTAAGGTTAGACAGTCCAGGCCGAATCCCTGGGGTCACCACCGAGTCCCTTCAGTCTCAGGGGTCACTTGCCTCACTCGGGGGACTAGTAAGGGGATCCTGGGCCTCATGCATGAGAAGGCAGTATTTTGCCCTGCGCTATAGCCCCTAGCCTCTGGGTTTGGTTTTGTTTCTTTTGTTAGGTTTTAAAACTTATGCATTCTGGGGCCAGAGAGGTGGCTCAGCAGTTGAAAGCACTGACTGCTTTTCCAGAAGACCCTGTTCTGATTCCCAGCACCCACAGTGGCAGCTCTTAACCACCTGTGTCTCCAGTTTCCCGGGATCTAATGCAGCCCTCTGTCCTCCGCAGGCACTGTGTGCATAGTGCACAAGCATTCCTGCAGGCAAAACACCCATCCATAAAACTGATTGTCCTAAAACACCATGCGTTCCAGTAAGTCACATCACTTGAAAAACAACACAGCGCTGGGATTAGACTGCCTTTTACAGCCTGCAGGACACCTTAAATCATGTTGCATTTTTGCTGTAGATTTCATCACCTCCCACCCTTCTCTTTTTCTTTGACCAACATGTGACTTCTTCTCTTTCCCCTCAGGGGAAAGGCAGGCACAGTCTTCATCATCATTAGTTCTCGGTTCTTTTATGTGAAAGGAGCAGCATGCTCGCTTAAACTTGATCCAACCTCTTTGCAGCTTCCAGAGTTAAACAGCCGAACAGAGGAATGCAAGAAGGCAAGGCTTGCAGTTCACACAGTATATACCCGCTGTGCTCTCCTCCACGGCCCCTTCTTGCTTCTCCTTTTCAGTCATCTCTTTTTGAACAGTTAAGGAATTTTCTCTTGAGTCTATGCCTTTAGTTTTTACTTGCTGAGTTTCTCCATTTCAGCCATACTGGGTTTGTGAGGCACGGCTGTGGAAGGGGTGGAGTGAGGTGTGTGGACCAAGGGTCTGATCAGCACAGACACATCTTGCTTTTTTGAAACATGATCTCACTCTGTAGTCCAGGCTGTCCTCAGAGGAACACACCCTGTCTCTAGCCTCCCTGCCGTGCATGATGGGAGGGGATTTATAAGCATGTGCTGCCACACGTGGCTAACAGCCATGGGGATTTTTTTTGTTTTCTGTTTTGTTAATTTATTAGTCGTGTTTTTGAGTGTAAAGCAGAGCTGATGAAATATGTCTTAGTTACATTTTTCAATTAACCTAATAATCCAACAGTCATTTTTAATATAAAAGTAATCTCTTTAAACTTTGATTTTTTTTTTTTTTTTAACCAAATCTCTGGAATACAAGGCTGGAGAAATGGCCCAGTGGTTGAGAGCACTTACTAATCTTCTGGAGAACTCTAGTTCAGTCAATACCCCTGTGAGAAGTCCTACAGCTACCTGAAACTATAGATCCAGAGAAGCCAACACTGTCTTGTGGATTTCCCAGGCATCCAAACACACACACAGAGAGACAGAGAGACAGACAGAGAGATTTTCACATGTACACATAGATTTTAAAAATTTAAAACTCTTTTAAAAGTTACCTTTTCACTTGTTTTAAACAAGCCTTTGAAATATATTGTATGTTTTACATACAGCACCTTTCAGTTGGAGCAGCTGTATTCAAGTGCTCAGCAACCCCACAGTGGAGCTAGATGCCCTGTTAGCTGGCACACAGACCAAGAGTCCATGCAGAGGCAGCTTCTCATATCTAGGTTTATCCAAGAAGGAGGAGATTAGCTCTTACACACACACACACACACACACACACACACACATACACCACACTGGTCTTTTCCCTTCCCACCTCCATTCTCGGCTACTACTCTCTCTTTCTGACATACATTCTAACCCCTTGATGAGGATGAGCAAAAAATCCTACATTCTCTGTCTCTTAGGGTTAGTTTGCTTTTTTTTTTATTTTCTTTGGTTGGGGTCTTGCCAAGAAAAGAAGGAAACACTGTTGTCTTTTCTGTCTTAGGTGTCTTGGTTTCCTTCCTCAAAGTGTCATGGACTCCTCAGAGACTGAGGGCCTATGCTTGACTGTATTTGTGCCTTGATACTCCTTTCATGGACTTTAGGGAACAGCATCTTATATTCTCTGGTCTGTCTCTAAGGGCTGTTTCCATGCCTGTCTCAATCCTGTCTCTTACTAGTGTACGTGCCTGATGAGTGGGAGGTAGCTCGAGAGAAGATCACCATGAACCGGGAGCTTGGACAAGGGTCCTTTGGGATGGTCTATGAAGGAGTGGCCAAGGGCGTGGTCAAGGATGAACCTGAAACCAGAGTAGCCATCAAGACAGTGAACGAGGCTGCGAGTATGCGGGAAAGAATAGAGTTTCTCAACGAGGCCTCAGTGATGAAGGAGTTCAACTGTCACCACGTGGTAAGAGAGTACCCCAGAAGCCAAGATCAGACACAGACAGAAAGCATCTCTAGGGCCACCCTCTGTGTCCTTACCCAGTGCCTTGCCCTCTTCCCAGCGGATGACTTCCCCATTGCATTCCTGTTAGCCGTAGACACATGAGGTGGAGGTCTCACCCTCTCACCAGAATTTGCTCCTGGCCGCAGGTCCCAGCACCACAGTTTCAAGGGGTATAGATCATCATGTGGCATGCCTTCCGCCTCTGAGTCCTTCTCTTCTTGAATCCTTCAGGTCCGGTTGCTGGGCGTGGTGTCCCAAGGCCAGCCTACCCTGGTCATCATGGAACTAATGACACGTGGCGATCTCAAAAGTTATCTCCGGTCTCTAAGGCCAGAAGTGGAGGTCAGTTTTGATTCTCACCATGTTATCTTTCCTGTTCCACTTCCTTCAAGAGCTCCCTTGTAGGGAATATGTCCTTAAATCACATTGCTTTTCAGCCTTGAGTTTCTTGCTGCATGCTTTGTTAAAGAGTTGTCAAATTGTAGGCAGACTGGAGTCTTGGGGAGATCTTCTCTGTCTTTGGATCCCGCCCAGTCTACCTCAAGCATCTCTGTGTTCTTGTTTCTGCCTTCCCTCTTTCCATGCCTGCATCTTACAACAACCCCCACGTGCCCTAGGACATATCATGGTCAGCCCTTCCCACAGCCTTCCCATTGACCTGGGCCAGTCTCCCCTACTGATCTTCCAGTACACTTGACTGGCTGCCTAGCATGCATTATCTCTTATTGTGGTCTCCAGGGCCATGTTTGTGCTTGGAATCTCTTTCAGTACATGCTTTGTAAAGGTCAGCATTTAGGCTGGCAGGGGCCTTGACCTTGGCCCTGGAATGTTGCCAGAGTGAATCCCCAACCAGTCTATACACAGGACAGTTGTCTCCCAAGGAGCCCATTACACACACACACACTCACGCACATAGACATAGCACATGTGAGCACACTTCCCTCACCCTGATAGCACAGGTTGCTCTTCACTTGCCCTAACACTGCTTTTGAGACTTCACAAACTGCTTGTTTTCAGGCTGGATAATAGGCCAGACCCCTGCTTGAACTTTTAAATGATAGTCATCTTAGCTGATTGATTCTGCGTACTCTAGTGACATTTTCACACTGTAGACCTGAGAAGATCCTATGTAGTTTTTTATTAGTCACTGTGGAGTCCCCCCGCGCCCCTCTGTTGTGTTAGCCCACCGCCAGCTTTTTTTGCATATGTAAACTGATAGACATGTTGAGAAATATCACCAGGACCAGCTGCCTTTTATGGGGCTGCCTCAGTGTTTCTGATGTCCTCATTTTGACCCTGATTTTGTTACCTGTGAGTAAACAGCTTGTCTGTCTGCATTCTATAAGGGAAAACCTCCCTCTTCTCATCCTCTTTCTGTTTTTCTTCCCGTTCTTTGTGTAAGCTTTTGTTTTCTTTTCCTCTACAACTTAATCATCTCCCAAGTGGCGGTTCCTTCATTTTAGTTCTGAGTACCTGTTCACAAATGTCCTTGTTTATTTTTAGCATGTGCTTTTGGGGTTTGAGGAGAACCACAAGGCTAAGTATGAGTTGGTGGCAGAGCCGCAAAGCTGCCTGTTTCTCCCAGCATCAGTCCCAGGTTCATGGTAGAGCCTTTTCCTGTCCCACTAATACCCAGTCTACAGGAGGAGAGCTTGCTCAGATGGGTGACGGGACAGTGGGTACTTTACAGCAGAGATCAGTGTTTAACTGCTCTCATTCCTAATTCATGCACAGAATAAAGCCCATAGCTTGTGGTCTCAGGGCTGTTTCTGCCATTGGTGACCTCCAGTCCTCAGGCAACTGTAAGAGACCTAATAGATAAAGGGCTGTCGAAATGGCTCAGCAGATATGAGCATGGGCTGCTCTTACAGAGAACCCTGGTTGGATTCCCAGGACACTCGTGGCAGCCTACCGCTGTCCATATCTACAGCTCTTCTGGCCTCCGTGGGCACCAGTTGTGCAAGTAGTGCACAGACATACATGCAGGCAGAACACCTATATACATAAAATAAAACTTTAATTAAAAAAATTTAAATAGGTTGAATTACCAAAGCCCCTTTCAGAAGTAAAGCTTACCTTTAAATTCATCAGATCTAAATTTTGTCTTTCTAAAACTCCCTTCAGAATAAAAAACATATTTACATATATATATATACTAGCTTCAGTATACAGACCCTAGCTTAGTATAGAGACCCCAGCTTCAGTGTATTCTGCCTCTCCCTCATTGTAGTTTGCTTATTTACTTTGGTAAATGCATGGATGTGTGCTTGTCCTAAGGGACTCTAACACGACTAAAGATTTCTACTCTGTTGAGATGAAGAAAAGAAGGACAACGTAGTATCATGAACTGACAAAGTGTCGGCCCTTTTCTGCATATAATTAAGTCCCTTTTGTTGATTGCTTCTCACGTGATGGGTAACAGCTTCCGGTTGAACACTTACACACCATTCATACTCTAGTATGTGGCATGAGCCTGAATACTTGCCACCTGCACAGCTCCTACTTGGCCGTGCATATTTAAAACCCTAAAGATACTAAGAGACAGTGTGAAAAGGGGAAGCACCAGAAACGGATGATCAGGTTTCCTCCCGGTGATATCACTTCCCCTGGATTATAGGTAGGAGAACAAGAATCAAAGTAAAAATGATTAATAAATAAATGTGCTCAATTAAGTCTGTCACAAAGTGTGGAGAGCACTCCCAGACATAGTGGGGTCTGTTACCTGTTACCTACATCCTGGCATCTGGTGAGAACTTGGCAGCCCGGGCAAAAGCTAAAATTCTCTTGCATGTTCATCATAGTCAGAGTGCTTGGACCTGTGTAGAATAATGTAGAATAGCCCAGATAGTATGATCTCAAAGCCTTGCAATGCTCCTCCTGTGACCCTCAAAATCAGTTAGGAAGGTGATGTGTGGGACCAGGAAAGTGAGAAGGCCTCGTACTGTTGCATGAGATGCTTGGCAGTTAGGGAAACCAAAACACGACTTACTGTACTGGTACCAACACACAAGCTTGTTAGTGTCCAAACTGTGGGCTCATGATTGGTTTTGCACATGGGATTGGGATGACAGGGAGCCTTGGGAATTTTTTACATTTGTGTGTGTATAGTGTGTGTGCATGTGTATACTGACATACACCTTGAGGGAGCTGGTTTTCTTCTTTCACCGTACCTGTCTTAGGAATTGAACATAGATGTCCCTCAGTCTTGGCAGCAGGAGCCTTTATCTGCTAAGCCATTCTTATTGGTTCCTTGAGCATATATTTTATCTTACTTTGTCAAAATGAATTTATCACTTCTTAGGTTAATTCTTTTCAATGCCAAAGGCAGTGTCTTGCCCTCCTCAGCAAACAGGATATTTGTCCATGTTGCTGGTCATTGACCTTAGTCTCTTCAAGGTGAACTCCCTCTGAACTTCAGTTGTCCTCAGTGCCCATAGAAAACAGTAATCCAAGATGAAAGCATTAGTCTTCATATCTTTGTACCTTAGAAAAAGGGGATGAAGATAAATAAGGCCTGGAAGCTTACATGGGAAGCCAAGCATGTGGTTATCCATTTAGGAAGCGTGTTTGTTCTGTGTGGCCTTTGTGTAAGTGTGCTGTTCTTATACTTTATGATTACGGAAGTCAAAGGAACATGTAAACTACTCAGAACCTAAGTAACTGAGCATCCTTAATACCTAAACTTGCTGCTTCACTTTAAATAGTTTTGTCCTGCTCCAAATAGAAAATACTGGACAGGAGAGATGGCTCACTGGTTAAAGTTTTGCCCCACAAGCATAATGATCAGAGTTCTGGTCCTCAGAAACCATGTAAATGCTAGGTGGGTGTGATAGAGCACCTATAATTCCAGCCTTGGAAGGATTAGATGAGATGCCCAGAGAAAGCCGTGTTGACCATCTTTGGTTTTGATTGGGAGACCCAAATCAATGGATGGGAGATCCATCAATGAATAGATGGAAGAGCAAGGGCACAAGTACATGATGCCAGCGCACAGCAATGCTATGTTCCTTCTGAGCAGGTCCTGACTTCCTGCGTGCAACTTGTGGTGTTCAGATTGAATAAACATGGATTTGCAACTCCTAGATTAAACCTGCAGGTAGGGGAGGAAAAGTCTCAGATGCTCATATTTTTGTTTTGTTTTGTTTTTAATCTGCAGCAGAATAATCTAGTCCTAATTCCTCCGAGTTTAAGCAAGATGATCCAGATGGCTGGAGAAATTGCAGATGGCATGGCCTACCTCAATGCCAACAAGTTTGTCCACAGAGACCTTGCTGCCCGGAACTGCATGGTAGCTGAAGATTTCACAGTCAAAATTGGAGGTGTGTCCTTTGCTTTCCAGACTGGAGCAGAAACTAAAGTTATGGATGCGTTAGGGACTTTGCGGTTATTAGTCTGCCCCTGGAGAGGTTTTCAGTATGCCCCAGGGGCACAGTGGCTTGTCTTTGAGTGCAAAGATGTATGCAGTCAGTATGGTTGTCTGTTCCTGGCTGTGATCCTGAGAGCACCTTAACATGGCAGGGGCTATGGTTTCTTGGTAGAATGTTGGTTACAGAAATAATCAGGACAGCTTGCTTCCTCAAGTGATCTTGGCTTAAGGATGAAAGTCATCATCCAGTCCCCCATTCAGGTGTCTTAGGTTACAAAAAACATTGTCCCTAGATAGACCCACGAGGTTCCTGGGAGGCCAAGTGCCCCTGTAGGGAAGCCCCTGCACATCGCAATGGTGGTGATGAGGTGGGTGTGTCCCTCTGCAGGTAGATCACTGCTTACTGGATTTCACACCTAGGTTTGGTTGGCTCAGAGTTCTTCCTCCTCTCCTGCTACTAGGTTTTGAAACCAAGGCCTTTGGTATGCTAGTTAACCACTCCACCACTTGTGGCTCCAAACTCCGGACCCCAGCTGCTCCGCCTACATCTTAGACCCTTATCGCTACCAACACATTGTGCTGGACTACGTTTCTGGTCATTGGCTAGAAACCCTCCCCAGCCTCTCAGTCTTATATTGGCTTTGTCTTTTATCTGTCTTCTACTTTGACAAGGTTGCTCAGGAAACCAACCTGAATTTACCAGGCCTTCTCTCCTCCCTACTGTGATAGGACAGCAGTTCGGAACCATGCCAAGAAGAAAAGAGCAGCAAATGCAGCAAAACACTGTCCGCCACTAACTAACCTTTGGCCACCTCCTGAACATGTGTTCTGGAGATGTTTTGCTTGCCTAAACCCTAGCAGTGATTTTTGAACGAGCCGTTTTGGCCTCTTGGTAAGCAGTGAGAGAGGTAGGGCTGCTGTGTCATTTTGACTTGATGGCGGAAGTTAGGTGTGTTGGCACGCGGCTGTGTTACAAAGCAGATGTCAGTCACTGGAGTTACCAAAGAGTCCCCCAGCACACTCGCATTTGGAGCCCTGGGAGCCCGGCGTGATGGGCAGCCCTCAAGAGGACATCTTGTCCCAGAGTTTCTAGATACGAGCTGTTCCTTTTACCAGCCTTTGGGATCCTTCCTGCCTCCTGTCCCTCACATAGGCGTGGGGACCAGATTCTGCTCATCAGAGAAAACCACCATGTACCTGAGTGGCCTGGGGCAGTGCCATCCATCCTGGTGGCATGTTTCCCCACCACTGAAATGTGAGTGCTGATAGGACAGGGATGGAGGTGCTTACCCGGCAAGCCTGTGCCCGTGTCCTCATCTTGCCCTCTCGTGCACTCTTCCCAGCACAGGCAGAAACTCGGTAAGGCTGCTTTTGTCCCGCTTTGCATTACAGTTGGAAACATGCTTTTTTGTGCTTCTTGCCATTTTAAATCCAAATCAGTAAGGATTATATTTTCTGTTTAACCATGTGGCGTATTTATGAGGATATTTTCTATTATAATTATGATTTTTCTTTGCAGAATTAAATTTTCGTGCCTGTTTATGGAAGGGGGGGTGTGCTATTTTTCTTTTGCATTTAGGAAGAGAGATTGTTTTCTAGAATCCCCCTTCTATGCAAGTCAAAGCAGATCCCCTCATTTGCATGCCACTGGATTAGCTCAGAGATGATTTTTGAGCACTTCCTTTTTCCTCTTCGGGTGGGTTCCTCGGTGTCCTCCAGTGCCCCATCTTAGGGTTACATACCCTGAGTCAGTTCACCGGGGGCAGCCAGTAGCTCGCACATGGTGTAAGTTGTGCTGGTTAACGTCCAGGGCTGACATTGCAAGCAGCCTCATTCTCTATGGAATTTGTTTTGCCTTTGTGGCCTCACCTCTTTGTGGCACCACTTAGAGAGGGGGCCATTTTTAAGGTAGAGCAGCTCTTTTCTCCTGGGAAGGAAAATGGAAGAGTTTATGTGAGAAAAGGGTGCTGTGATTGAGTGGGAAATCAAAATTTGATGAAGACACAATAATGTGAGATTATAAAGAAAGCCAACCATCAACCATAATTATGTGACACCTTCAGGAGACTCAGAAAATGGGAGAAATTTTCAAAAATGAGTGGGAGTATTGTGTTGGGAAAGGGTGTTAGGTAATAGCTCCAGGAGCCTGGTAAAGAGCATCTTAACTGCTTTCTGTTCATGAATTGTTACCCCAAATATGTTTTCTCCCCTATTAGGTGGTAAAAGGCCTTTTCCTTGGCAGTAGAGCCATGCTACCAAGTAAATGAGGTCCACTTCCTCCTCTGTATTTGATCAGCCTTTAAAACTGTGTCATTCATCCTTGATCTGCGTAGTGTATATTTCCTTGGTAAATCGTTGGTACTCAGTAATTTGTAAACTGCCTCTCACTTTAAATGTAGTAAGGGAATTAGCTTCTTAAGGGAGCCAGATTATGAATTATTAGGACCACAGATGCCTTGTATTTGCCTGTGAAGTGATTGATCGTGTCTTACTTAATACTTCTACCCTATAAAGTTACAAGCTCCAGAGTCTTACTAAGTCTTCTCAGAGTGGAGCAGGAGCATGTCTCACCTTTAATGTGGGGGAAGGACAAGGTCCCCATGCTGGGGCAGCCACAGCACCTTTGCTGCTGCCCCAAGACTTGATCCAGCTAAGTAACTGTACATTTTTTTCTGCACCCTCCAGATTTCGGTATGACACGAGACATCTACGAGACAGACTACTACCGGAAAGGAGGGAAGGGCTTGCTGCCTGTGCGCTGGATGTCTCCCGAGTCTCTCAAGGATGGAGTCTTCACTACCCATTCTGATGTCTGGTATGAGAGTTTCCCTGCATGGCCAGCAAGTACCTTCCAGATACTGGTTCAGGCCCTTGGGCTGTTCTCCTCCTGGTCTCTGTTCGTTGTCACCTGAGTTTAGCATTTAGGGCCCCATTTGCAAGACTCCAAAGAGTATGTAAACCATCATTTTCTTCCCTTTTTAGCTAATATTAATTATGTTTCTAAGGAGTGGAGAAATGCCAGAAGTCTGAGCCTTCACTCACACTTCTGTTTCTCCTCTGCCTGTATCCTCCCTCTTTTCCTTACTCTCAATATCATTAGTACTATGTATATGACCTTACCTCACCTTATGGTACCTTCAGCTTGAAGGCAGTGCTTTATTGAAGCCCAAAACTCAAAGAGTCATGGTTGTGGTTTTCTGTTGGTCCTGTCTGATGTCATACACACACACACACACACCCCATGAACCTCCACTGTTGCTGACCCAAAGCATCTTCCTTAGTAATAGAAGTGTCTTGTGGTGGAAGCACACTGACCAAGGGGTGCAACGGCTTCTCTGTAGTACTGTTTACTGCAGTTCCTTGGAAACAACGTGCAGAGGTCATCGGGTTCCAAAATACAACTGGAGTTCTTGGCAGGAGAGCCCTGGCACGTCCCCCTCCTCCTCGAATGTCAGCAAGTGTCTTGGCTTTCCTCTTGGGAGATCCTGTTGCTGTTGTGTTACAGAAACGGTAGTTGTTTACTCCAACTGCAGATGACCACACAGAGAAACCATCCCCGTAGTGACTGACATCATTTTTTTAGCCTCGTGAGCCTTTCCTGGTCAGAAGCCTTGGATCTTATTTGGAAGACAGGTGCAAATTGGAAATAGCATTTGACTATGACCCAGCGCAGCCTGGTTGTTCCCTGACAAGGATGAGGTCTGTTCTGCAGTTAGCCCATCCAAGGTTACCTCTTTTCTGTCAGGTCTGTTAAGATGAGGTCACAGGAGAAGGCACACCTAGGGCCACGCTTCCATCTGTGTATTCGGAGCTTCACGCTTATGGAAGCTTTGAGGTCAGCTTGCAGGATAGGAATACAGAGTCAGCGTGGGGAAATAAAACTGGAGCCTCACACAGCCTCATTCTACCCCAATCCTGAGTAGCAGCTGTTACTACCAGCCACGGCAAGGGGCTCACAAGGTGCTCCCTGCCAATTTCCTCCACTTTGACTACATAGATGTTATAAACCAACCAAAAAAAAAAATGTCTGTATAAAGAGGAAAGGCATTCAGAATTCATTCTGCCAAATGCTAAGGCATCGATAATGCTTTGGGCATTTTTTTTTCTCAACCCAACTTTTAAGCATACAGCTGGGGACAGCAAGGACACTGGAATATATAAACTGTTTCTTAACTCCAACTGAAGCTGTGCTTCTTGGAAGAATGGCAGTCATTTTAGAATGAATTCACAGTCATAAGACAGTTGCTCCTAAGTAGTATAAATCCAAAAAGAAATCCAAAGTATTTTCCTTGACTTTCTGGGAGACGTTAGGAGCATGGCATTGGGAGGCACCCTCAGGTCAGGCAAAGCCCTGAATCCCATCTTCTGTGGAGATGTTCCAAGGACTGTCCCCTCCCTCACAAGGGCAGGCAGGCCCTCGTCTCTAGAGATCTTGGTTCTTTCTGGTTATGTGTTCTGTCTTCCTAGCCTCCATATGAGCAGACTGCTGGTGTGGGACAAGATATTGGCGGCAGGGAGTTCAGGAGGAGAACAGGGCGCCTGAGAGAGTTAAGCTGGAGGCTGCATGCTGAGTTTGTAAAGAGTCGGTAACCAGTCTGATCTCCGGATAGGACAGTCAGAGCTTGGGGCCAGAATTATTACTGAATGCCTGGAGGCCTGTGGTGCACCAGGGAAAGCATGAGAGACAAGGGGAGTTGGCCTGGAAGGGAACTTCATCAAGACCAGTTGACGAAAATAGAAAAACCACATACATCATTGCTTGTCTCGGGCCATATTTCAGACACGAGGGTGGGCACTGCAACCTCCAAAGAGAGCCTCTGATGTGGCCACGCAAGCTCTGGAGGGAAGACTCCATGACTGAAGCTGACAGGAAATGTATTTCTCTGAGCCCAGATCTTTTAGAACCATGATTTCACTGCAGAGCATGGCTCTTTTTCTTTTTTTTTTTTTTTTTTTTTTTTTTTTTTTTTTTTTGGGGGGGGGGGGGGGGTTGTTTCGTACAATTTGAAGACTCTATCTTAGTCATTGCCAGTTCAAAGGGACCTTGGGTCTGATTGCCGAGGTTCTATTTCTGTCTAACATTGCTTAGTATCAATTTGTACAAAACCCTTTTGTTCATAGAAGGGAGCTGAAGCAGCGAACCAAACATTATGATTCACTCAGAAGCTGCCTGCTTCAAGCTCAGGCCAGGCTCCTCCGAGTGCTAAGTGGAAAATGTCTGCCTCAGGCTCTTTTGTGGGGCTCAGCCCCACTAGTGTTCCATCCAAAGCCTCGTGTTGGCTTACAATGGACAGCCTAATTTATTCCATTCATAGGACCTGAGTGTGAGAGCAAAGAGGCCAGGGAGAACTTGGCAAAAGCAGGGATTCTCCCTGAGAAGCTGTGTTCACACTACAAGTGACAGTGTAGCCATTACCTGTCTGAAGTTGCTGCCTACGTGGATCTGCTGTAGTCTGATCTTCTGGCTGACAGGCAAAACTGCACGCATGGTAGGGTTCCTCACCGCTCTGCCTGCTGAGTTCATACCTCGGCCAGCCTTCAGACCAAAGAACTCTGTTACTGTAACACATGCCGTGGGCCAGTGCATCCCACCCCACTTCCCCACCTGACACAGCGCCTTTCTAGCCAGTGGTTCCTGAGTTCTGTATGGGACAGGGATTTTTATCTTCCTTAGCCCAAGTCATGATCCCACAGACCTTGTGGATATCCCAAGACCCAGCTCCTGATTCCATACCTGTCAGATCAGAACTGCTCTGGGGAATCCTGTTTTAAAACCTCCGAGCAGATTCTCCTTTGTAGCACTGTGGAGGGAACCATTAGCTTAGAAATTCCCAAACTGGTATGAAAAGAGTCCCCGAAGGAGATAGTCAAGACACTTAGCCTGTCCCAAGTCAGCAGCCAGGCAGGGACCTGGTCTTCTGCATTCTGTGCTGAGCTAAAGCCAGTTTGGCTGGGAGAGGGTCCTGAATGTGTGTGCTGTGGATCAGGCTCTCGAAACTGTGAGGACTGCTAGAAGCCCCTAACCTCAGCTGCCTCAGTCCTGCGCCCTGCACCTTGGTGGCTCTACAGGGAGCATTAGCAGTGACATGGGAGGACAGATGTCCCGCACTTAGCCAGATAGCTGGCTTGACAACCACAAAGTGCTGTCACCACCTTGAGGACATTTTTTTTTCAGTACTCAGGAGTGGCACAGGCTCCTTCCCATCCTTTTCTGAGCTACTCACGTTCCGTTCCTCCCACAGGTCCTTTGGGGTCGTCCTCTGGGAGATTGCCACGCTGGCTGAGCAGCCCTACCAGGGCTTGTCCAATGAGCAAGTTCTACGTTTTGTCATGGAGGGCGGTCTTCTGGACAAGCCGGACAACTGCCCCGACATGCTGTACGTATTCCCTGAGCCACTCGGGATCAGTACCTCCTCCGGAGCCATTCCTTCTGTTGCCTGCGGGTACGGGAGAGGATTAGGAGAGGCTTCTCCATCCAGACTGGTGGAGATGAGCTTGTTGGATCTGTGACTTTGTGCAGCACCTCTCCCCCATCCTGTGTTCCTTAGTCCCCCAGTGCTGACTGGCACTTTACGCCATGGTGTTTCAGCATGCCGCCACCTCCCTTTCTCTGTGACATACGGGTCAATAGCAATCCTGACTCATCTTTTCTGTGCGAAATTTAATTATTTTTTTTTTAAGGCAATACTGCAACAGTTACTAGTGTTGGGCCATATTTAAGAGCTCTCCCAAGCCACTGGCAGGCCTGACAGGTCTGTGCAGCAGGCTCACACAGAGCTTTGCGGTGGAGAGTCGCTCTCTTGCACTAATACAGTAAACCTCACGTAGCCCCAACACAGGGTCGCAAACCGTCTGTTGTCAGCTTTATGCCTGTGAGTCGTGTGGCCAGGAAGCCAGGTTGAGCTCACCCCTCTTCAGACACACTCCTAGGCATACCCTCTTAGGGTGCAGGTGGAAAGGTCGCCTTGCTCCACCTCTAGTAAAATTACAAGCTGCAACACTTCGTTGAAAGTCACGATGTGGTGGAAGTATACCCATGGTGCCAAGTATACCTCAGTGCTTGGCCAGTGTGACTTCAAGAAACTCCCCAAGATGCTCAGCTTGTGTCGGCTTCCAGTTTGGGGACTTAAGTGTGTTCCATTGCTTTTGTGGTGAGGCAGCTGCTACCATGGAAAGAGTGTGTCGGAGCAGATCGTTCTCACTGTAGCTAGAAAGTGAAAAAGAGCCCTTAAAGCAGCAGCTCTCACTCAACCTGTGGGCCTCGACCCCTTACCCTTTCACTGTGGTCACCTAAGACCGTGGGAAAACACAGATATCTACATCACAGTTCATAGCAGCGGCAACATTACAGTCATGAAGTAGCAACAAAAATTATTTTATGGTTGCGGGGGTCACCACAACATGAGGAACTATAGTAAAGGGTTGGGGCGTTAGGAAGGTTGAAAGACCCTCGCATTAAAGAGGTGCAGTCCTGATATAATGTTCTTGAAGGCAACCTCCTAGGCTCCACCTTTCAAAGGTTCCCCAGTGTTGCCAAGCTGGGGCAAAACTTTTACTTGGTAGGGCATCAAGCATCCAAATTTTGTTTGTACCCTTTTGAGTGGAGGCCTTGCTTTGTTGTCCGACGCTGGTGGCTCAGTGGGTGGGGAGAATGGCCCTTCCTGGAATGAGGCTCCAAAGGAGATAAGAAGGTATTCTGATTGGCTCATCAGGCACAGAGAGCAGTGGACTAGTTTTTTGATATGAACACCTTAAGGCGGTGCTCAGCTGGCTTTCTGCATCTCAGGGGTAAACATCAAAGTAGGTTCCCATTGATACATCCAGACCAATATAGGAGTTTTCTAGAAACTTTTCAAAACACGTTCAGCCTCACTTGTGAAAGAATCGCAGGGGATTGTCAAGATTCCTGTACATCTATGCAAAAAGATGCTCAGATCTGCCTGCTCTCCTGCCTACTCTGTCAACGCAGCACTCACTGGCTTGGCGCCTCAAATGGTGAGGTGATGCACAGATGGAGGCTGTGTGTGTGGGCAGTGGGCAGAACCCGCCAGAGGTGCCAGTGACCAGGGGTAAGATCTTGTGAGGTTGAAGTCCAGGTGTGGGCTAGCTAGTCCCATGTGGACTCCATCAGTTTCTGAAGGAACCTAGGAGCGTCGTGGTGAGGTGACATACTGGCTTGAGATCTTTGGGAGATTTCTGGTGAGCTCTGAGGCAAGGCTTCAGGCAAATGAAGACTCCTGTGCATGGGGTGGGGGTTGGGAGGTCAGATTTACCTCAAGGCGGTAGGAACAGTGATGTGCCTATACAGCATGTGAGGCCATGGCTTGTCTGACCACCTCTCCATAGACTGAGGGGATTTCTCCAACAGGCTGGAGAGTATTTGTGGTGCTGTAGACCATACACCCCCTCGCCATTTCCACCCCTCAGCTCTGCCACAGTGGTGTAAAGCAGATGCAGAAAACAGCAATTGTGGAGCCTTTGAATCTGTACATAGGGCAAAGTTTAAGGGTTGGAGTATGAAATGGCTGCCTCTAAATCTGCATAAGGATGAACCACAGCAGCATATATTTGGATACTAGAATCAGTGGTGTGTTTCACAAGCTGAAAGACAGTTCAGAAGAACAGGTGTGAGTTTTGTTCCTGTGGTTTAGGGCTAGTCACAGGAGAGGTATTGTTTTTGTTCTTTCTTTCATGGTGGGGCAGGCATTTGTCTCAGAAACTCATGGGACCTCCTGAAGTTGATCCATTTCCAGCTGACTGGATTTTTTGGTATGAATTTAATATGCTTGGGAAGCAGCCACCTGCCATGGGAAAGGCAGTGGACTTCCTGTTCCCAGCGTAGAGTGAGGAGGAAGTTTACACACAGAGGCTGCTCTTGGATGTGAAATGATTGATTCAGGAGGCATTTCTGCTTTGCCATTCAGAACCCCCTTGGCACATTTGTCTCCTTTCTAAGAAAAGAACATAGTGAAGGGAGACAAGCTGGCTCCAGGAGGGAGTGTGGTGTCCCGATTCTGAGATGCTGATGAGAGGAAGATGTGTTCTGGGAAAGGATTCTTTTGTTGCAGTGAAAGAACACCCTTGGGAGTAGTCTGAAACCTGTTGGGTCTCACATGTAGAGGAAGGGCTTCCATTATGTGGTTCTGAGACAGGAGCAGCCCTCCCCGGCCATGCTGTAGCTTCATTGTACCTGCACATGACCCAGGTTGCTTCAAGAGTAGCCAACTGTCCAGCCTTGGGTATCACAAAGTGTTTTAGCTTTAGAGGGAAGACTGTCATCAAACCCCAGAGTATCCAGGTCTGGGTGTAGGTGCCGTGACTCAGTTTGAATTAAGCTAGCAAATGCTGTGAGGCTGGATCAGGAAAACCCATCATTACCATCAGTGCCTTGGACACAAATTTGGCCGTGAGGTCAAAGGCCAGTCCCAGAGTTCATGGAAGCTGGAGACCCTGAAACAGGTCCCAGCCCTAAGAATGGGATGATGACTTGAACTCACCACAGAAACTCAGGTGCAGAACCATTTGTTCCAATAACACCTCCACAGCTCTCATGCCAAGTCTTTAGGACGCAGGATTCAGGAAGGGACTTGAAGGCTTTATAATCCCAGCCACACCAACTCAGATGTCACTGAGACACATTCAGGCGAATCTGACTGCTTTTGCATTTTCCCTTTCTCAGAGTCAAGCCTCCAGGATGCTGGGACTCTCAGGCCGGTTCTGTAGAGATAATGATCCTATGGCTTGACTAGGATCCAAAGAGGCAGATGACAGTGTCTGTGTGGTGATCCCTGGCATGAGCTGGACTGTATAGCCGCCTCTTTCCAGGTCCCAGCTGAAAAGTAGCCCCTAAAACAGCCTTAGCTGCTTGGGGATTCTAGAAGGGGACCCAGTAAGCTCTGTAGGACCTTATGGAAGTCTGATCAGTGGTAGGAGTCACCACTGGCTGGTACAGTACTAACAGCGGGGATACTGTAGACGTGAGCTGTAGAGCACTTCTCAGCTCGCCAGTGCCTCCTATAGATGACAGCCTGTCCAGCTCACAACATGGAGTGTGCCTGGGGGCTCAGGAGGGGGATGGAAATAGCAGTATGCGTATACCCCTAGGTTAGAGCTCACTCCCAGGGAAGAGCTGGGTGTATACCCTCAAATAGGGACATACACTGCAAAACACAGCTCCAGCCCACCAGAGCAGTGTGGTGGCTTTAAAAATGTGCTCTTTAAAAGAAGCGTTTTATCAGCTTATTAATCCCAGAGTCTACTGGAGAGTTTTCTTTGTGGAAAGAGTAGAAAAACAAGGTCTTAAATCGCACAGAGCAAAAAAGACTTCCTTTTATGGGCAGCACTGGAAGGGCTGACTCTGGAATGATTTAAAAGAGGCATCACATGGCTTGTTTGTGCTGATGTCACCACATCACTGCCCTGCTGGTGGCATCTCCTCGGCCCCCACCCCACCCCTACCCCCACCCCTGGCCACAGGGCATGGAGCCAGACACATCTCATGTTCTTGCCCCTAGTTGCACTCTTCTATTCAGGCCTGTCAGCCAGAGAGGAAATTGCCGCCCAGCCACAGCAATGAGTTCCTTAACGTTTACACCCCATTCTGATTAATTTGGGGAAAAACGACGGGGACACGGGAAAACAGGCCGCTTTGCCACCTAACCAGAATAGGAGGGTATATTACCTGGCTGCTGTCGATGCAGACCAAACCCTCTCATGAGCTCTGTCTATGGACAGCCGAGAGAGAGAGAGCTGTGTCCTCCTGGGACCGTGGTTACTCTTATGCAGATAACTAAAGTATAGCTATATTGTTTGATAGAGAGCCTCACTCATGCTCCTACTCGCTAGCTGTGTGACTTTAGACAAATTACTAAATGTTTTGGTTGATACTTTTTTCCTTATGTATGAAATGAGGGTGTGTTATAACTGTTCTATTCAAGAGACGTCTCTGGCTCCCAAGGACTAACATGGCCTCTGTGCCCAGAGCTCTTACTGCGTGCCTGCAACCTGGCATGTACCACCAGCTTCTCTTGGCACCACTGAAAACAACTAGTTGGCCTTGTCTTTGTCCAGTTGTTTTCCTCTGTCGAAGGCATTGGCCACTTTATGAGGTTTCTTTCACTACTCCCTCCAGAAGGATAGACAGTGAATATTGGAAAGTTGCATTTGGTGGATCGTAGGTAAAACATTTGCCAAGCCAGGAATTTAAAAACAGCAGAACAGAATTCCCTGGAGGAGCAGAGGTGGAAGGTGCTTTGGTCTCATGCTCCTGTGACTGAGGGATGCTGGGTGGCCTCTTCTTGGCATCATGACCACCCTGTACTTGCTTTCTGCTGTCCTGTCAGTATGTCAGAGCCTGGGTGCAGTACTCTGCACAGCTTGAGTACCAGAACCCTGACTTGACTAGGGCAACAAGGGAATGAAGAAAGAACAAGCACACGGATATAGAAAAGCTGGGTTTGGGTAGCATGGACTCTGGACACTCAGTGTGTTTGTTGTATATAGTTGAACAGGGAGGCAGGTATCAGTACTAGTCTCTGCAAGGAAGCAGTCTTCAGGCTGGAGAAAGTGAGAGTTAAAATGTTCTGCACACACTGTCAACGTTTGCACTCAGATCTCAGGAAGGCTCTATAATCTCTGAGCATCACTGGGGAAGACTTTGCCACCCCCGTGGAACTGGAGCATTGGGGTCCTTGACATGGCTCTGCACATGTCAGCAACACACACTCACTCAGGCCTTCACCTGCTCAGGGCTTCCTTCACTGGCCAGGGTGGTAGCTGTAGGAGCAGCCTTCCTCTTCTCTTCCATCGTGTGTGGCTGCCAACCCAGGTGACTTGGGAGCCTTTTCAGGTTTCTGACTTGTGGGAGTGACGGAGGTGCAGCATGGGCTTTCTACCCTGTTCCTACCTTCCCCTTGCTTGTAGAAGAAACTTAGGCCCAGGGCTTCCCACGGGCTTGTTGGTTGTCTGACTTGAGGTTTCTATTAGGCATTGCTTCCAGTCTTGGGTGCAGGGCTCAGCCTTCGTGGGACATGCAGTGAAGAAGGTGCCGGTGTGAGATAGCAAGCTTGGGAGGTGTTCTCCTTCTGCCTGGCACCCCTGCCGCCTCCTTCCTCAGGTCCACTGCCAGGGGCATCCTAGTGCCCGAAAGGAGCTTAGAAACACCCTCAGTAGGGTACAGAGAACAGTGGCCATTGGGAAAGCTATGATTGTCATTAGTGGAAAATAGAGGTTTCCTGCTTCTGATTCAGGAACCATGCATCATGCATGACTTGGAAGAGGTGCTTCAGACAGAAATTAGATGCTTAATCTCTTAGCATCGCTATCATTGATATGACTTTGTCATAGTGGACTCTGTGAACCAAGACTTAAGTGAGTTTGGGCTTGGCACTGTGCTAGGCCTGGGTTCTGGGCAAGATGCATGGCAGGATGCCATATCTTGGGCTTCTCTGACCTCAGCAAGAGGCCTCTTTGCAGTTCAGCCCCTTTCATTCTCCCCCGTAGGTTTGAACTTATGCGCATGTGCTGGCAGTACAACCCCAAGATGCGGCCCTCGTTCCTGGAGATCATCGGCAGCATCAAGGATGAGATGGAGCCCAGCTTTCAGGAGGTCTCCTTCTACTACAGCGAGGAGAACAAGCCTCCCGAGCCGGAGGAGCTGGAGCTAGAGCTGGAGCCGGAGAACATGGAGAGCGTGCCGCTGGACCCTTCGGCCTCCTCATCCTCCCTGCCTCTGCCTGAAAGACACTCAGGACACAAGGCCGAGAACGGCCCGGGCCCCGGAGTCCTGGTTCTCCGAGCCAGTTTCGATGAAAGACAGCCTTATGCTCACATGAATGGGGGGCGTGCCAACGAGAGGGCCTTGCCTCTGCCCCAGTCTTCGACCTGCTGATCCTCAGACGCTGCTGAAGCGTGTGCAAACAGTAACGTGTGCGCCCACGAGTGGGCGGGGGGAGCGCAGGTTGTAACAATCTATTCACAAGCCTCCTGTACCTCAGTGGATCTTCAGAACTGCCATTGCTGCCCGCGGGAGACGGCTTCTCTGCAGTAAACACACTTGGGCCCTTCCTGTTCTCAATATGCAAGCAGCTTTTTATTTCCCTACCCAAACCCTTAACTGACATGGGCCTCTGCAGACCTTAATGACAACACTTAATAGCAACAGGACACTCAAGAATTGAGTTTCCTCACTCTCTGCCTTTCTCTCTCTTCTGCCTTCCCTCTCTCTCCTCTCCTTTTCCACTTCCACTCTCTCCTTTTTCTTTTCTTCTGCTTCACAATTGAAAGATATTTCCGAAAGCCCAGCTGGGAAGCCTTTTTTTTCTTTCTTTCTTTCTTTCTTTCTTTCTTTCTTTCTTTCTTTCTTTCTTTCTTTCTTTCTTTCTTTCTTTCTTTTTTAAATCAGATTGACTTAATGGCTGTCCCTGGGGCTCTTCATCAGCCCATACATACTGGCCTGACACCTTGGGTTTTTACAAAAAAAAAAAAAAAAAAAAGGAAAAAAATGCACACACTGAGATGGAATTTTTTTTTTTTAATGTATCTTTAACCTTTTTAGGGTCATCCAAAATTTTAAAAGGGCCATTGTTAATCCATGGTTATCATTTTCATGCTGCCAATTTTTGCCAAAATCCTGTTTTGTTTTGTTTTTTCTTGTGCACACTCCCTGCGCTGATTTCCTTTTGTCCAGAGGCGTGGGATGAAACACGGCATCTTGTTGATAATATCACTCAAGAGACACGTTGGCGATGCCTGTGTGTTCCCCGTGTGCTCCTAGCCCACATCCCCCCAGGTCTCCTTCTGTGATGACTAGCTTACTATTTCGGAGAACTGGACAAGATGGAACTTGCCCTCCTTGAAGAAGGGCAAGTCTGAACCAGCTCTTCACCTTACCCCACCCACAGCACCCCAAGAATTCTGGAGGAAATGGCCGTGAGCAAGCCTGAAGGTCAGGTTGTGGGTCAAGGTGGTCGGCATACCACCACCCTCCCGTTGCCCCAGCTCCCCTCCTGCTCCCATTCCCCCTTCCCCGAGGGACACAGATGCGAAAGGGTTCCAGAGACTCAGCCCAGCTGTTGGTGCAGATGAGCAAGGAAGGGGTTCAGACACGGAAGCAGCCCAGGCAGTGGATCCAAGCAGTCTAAGCGTTGACACGGTCTCTGTTACTAGGACTTCCTCGTGGGTCTCTCATGTCTGTGTTAGACCGTGAAACATTTGCGTACACATCGTCTTCAGTGTCACTTTTATAACTTTTTTACGGTTCGGATATTCATCTATACGTCTGTACAGGAAAACAAAGCTGCTATTATTTTTGTTCTTTATCTCTGTGGATTTAATCTATGAAACTTTCAGGTCTACCCTTCTTCCTTTTCGCTTACTCCAAGAAACTTCTATGCTTTGTACTAGAGTGTAACTCTTCTTCCTCCTCTCCAGCAACCGATGCTTCTGGATCATAATTTGCCAGGAACTGTTTGATGCCTTTTTATAAGTACAGCGCCCTTCCCCTGCTCCCTGAAGCCCATTCATTATCTTCTAACCCATAGGCTCTGTGAGCACACTGCTGGTAAGGGAGTGAGGAGGGCCAGAGGCCTGGACCCAGGTACTCCTGGGCCCCACTTTCTCCTTCCCACAACTCCCTGCACACAGCATTGGCATCTGTTACAGTGCAAGACATGCCACAAACTCAGGTCAGAAACAAAAAGGTTAAAAATCTCACACATCTGGTTTAGTGTCTAGATTTCTAGCCCCCACTGTTGTAAGTCACACCTTGGCTTTCCCTTTTTGTTTTGGTTGTGGCACCCATACACACATATATATTTAATTTTGGGAAACAATAGCAGTTTTAAACTGCAGACAGCATCTGGATTATTATTTTTTTTTAATGGATATTTAATCCTATCCCATTTTTTTAAAACAACAACAACAAAACAGCTGCTGAGTCCTCAGGGTTCAGCAGAGCATGGCCCAGCGGCCCGTCTGTGGCCTTCTGCCATCACCTTCACCACACCAACCTACCTGTCTTAGAACCAGAATGTCTGAAGGGGTGGCCTCTGTGTGAGCAGGGTGCAGGGTTCTGACACCCCATAGCCAGGAACAGCAGCCTCAGTGTTCTGGAGCCCACTCCCAGATCAGGAGGCCTGAGTGACAGGCAGAGCAGAGCTGACCCCGTGGTGGCCATGGAGCCCTTTGATGTTTCCTTAGCCGGAACCACAGACCTTTGGCCCTGGGGGTCCTGTTTTGTTTAGTTTTTAGCACTTCTTACCAGAGGGATGACAGCATGAGAGTTGCTTCTGGGATGGAAATATTTAAATGATGAGTAAGAAAAAAGTTGGAAGATAATGATTGCAGTTGTGACTGGAGATTAAACACAGAAAAGAAAGCTTTTAGTTCTCTGGCTTGTCTGTAGTTTCAGGCTCACGGCTCTCACTAGCCTCTTCCTCACACTGTTTCCCCTTAACAAACAAAGAGAAGAGAAGGAGGAAAAGGTTTATTAAGAAGGTATTTCATGTAGGAGTTTTAATTTATTTTGTGATACCTGTTTTAATCACTGTAGAGAAGCCCCTGTTATGAATTTTAAATACTGAGGAAAAGTGTGCGCATCTGTGTGTGTGTGTGTTAGATGGGACAGTTTTTGGGTTGGGAGGGTGTTTTTTTCAAACATTTATCTACCTCACTCTTGTTTTTCGTGTGTGTGTGTGTGTATATATATATATATATATATATATAAAACAATACATCTCACACTTCTCAGTACCTGACAATAGGCCAATGATACTGGTAACCTCATCCACACCACAGGCCACATACCCAGATGATGCAGAGGGGGGTCAGGCTGGATTTCTGGGGTCAAAGCAACACTAACTCAGTCTGCCTCCTCCCACTGTTCTCCAAAAGCTCACCTTGCCTGGGACAAGCTTTGGTTATCTTTCTCCTCACCGGGTTCCCGCCAAGGTGTCCCTGCATCCATCCCAGCACCCCCTCGAGCCCAGAGCTCACCAGTGGAGGAGGGTCACCTGCCATCCTCAGCTGGCAGACTTCGGAACAGATCTTTATAGACTGACATGGCCACCGCATTTCATCCGTAAGAGAGCAGGTACTCCCAGGTTTTGAGGTTTGTGTGTGCACGTTAGGATGCCCTGTTGGTCCCCTCAGCTGCTCCTCTGAGACCTGTGCTGCGGCAGGGTTATGCCACCATTGCTGTCTTGGCATTGGTTCCTCCTAGAGGTATAGCAGTGTCAGCAGACAGAGGGCTCTCCCCTCACCCCTCCGCTTCTGACAGAAGGCCAGTACAATAAAGGGAGGTAGGACAAAGCCTGCACCCCTGCAGGCTGCTGTCCCTCCCTCCTCCTCCCCGCCCCCCAGGGCTAAACAAGGACTGACCAAATCTTGAGGCTGGAAGGCCAGTGGTTGGCACTCTGCCTTCCCTGTGCTTTGCCTCTGTCCATCCCATCATTCTGCTGCTCACAGGGTGGACAGTGCACTCCTCAATTCCAGCAGCTGCTCTCACAGGCCCTGGGGACTCTCGCTGGGAAACGTGTGGGTGATTGTTCCCAGTGTGGAGAGCTGTCTGTACTGCGGGTAAGCTCAGGAGCCCCTTGCCTCCTGCCAGAACGCTGCCCTTCTCTGAGCTCCTAGACGCTCACAGGGTTGCTGGGAGACACCGTTTGATCAGGGTTTTCTCCTACACTGTAGGTGACCCCATGGGATAGTGGCCTCTCCTCTCCTTTGCACATACCTGCCGGTTTCCACAACTGGATTTCTACAGATCATTCAACTGATTTTACGGGGTTTTTGGTTTGTTGGTTGGTTTTCTTTTTTCTTTTGATTTTGCTTCTTAAAACTGTCCGAGTTGGTGTTCTTTTATTTTACGTAGGTGATTTTTTTTTTTTAAGTAGAGAGAAAACACTAATAGTGTAGCACCCATCGTAACAAATGCTCCAGAAACATTTCAGTGAAATGACAGTATGCTTGTAGTGATGGTCACTCTGCTGGACCACCTTGACTTTTGCAAGGCATCATGAATCCACAGCTCTAACCTAATTTCATGCTGATTTTCCCACCTCTTCCTGATTTTCCTCTTTATATGCTCCAAGTAATCTTACCAAGCTGAGTTGTGGCCTTTTTTCATGCAACTCCCTTTCCTGACAGGAGCTCACACTGCTTGAGATAACATGAACCACTGAGGCACAGCATTCAGGTGATGTGAACTTTAAGGTGTTCTCCCACACAGCCTTCCTTGAGGCAGCAGGAGCTGAGTCACGGGGACACAGGCGAACCTGAGCTGCATGAGGCCCACACTACCCGATCTCCTTTCAGGAATGTCGTAACATTTGACTCTTAGTTGGAATGAGGCTTCCTCCTTGGGAGATAGAAGACCGCCCAAGGCCATCCGTGGCCTCTCCTTCCAGCCTGTTTCTTATGACTCAGGACAAGTCAATGGTAGGAAAAGCGGCTTCATAAAATAGAAAAGTGATCACTGTGAAAAGAGCAGAGTGTTTGGTATGCAGTCATGTTTTTTGGGCGGGCTGACAGATGGATGAGCTCCTGGAGCCTCCTTAGCAGCCCACCACTGTTAGTAGGGTCTGTACCTGAGGCAAGCAAGTGGTTGTGGCAGGGTCACACTGAGCTCAAGTGGGTGAGAAGTCTAGGATGCTTACCCAAGGTCCTGTGCTGTTACCGTCAGGTCCTCTGAGAGAGGCCACACAGCGTTGAAGGCGTTGGCATCCTGCAGGTGACCTTAGCACCCTATCAGTACGCTTCAGCCCATTTTAACAGTAATGAGTTTATGGTTTGGGTTTTTTGGTTTGTTGTTGTTTTGTTTTTTTTTTTTTTTAATGTTACTTTTGTGTTTGTCTGATGTCTTTTCATTTCCTGGGCTAAGCAGCGGCACGGGGAGACCTGGACCACTGAGATCCACTCCTTAAGAACCAGTGATGACAGTCAAACTTTCTCACTCCACTCTGAACTAGGTGGTGGTACAAATGAGAGCTTCGAGACAGGATGTCTGTTTAAAATTGAACCTGTCTTGCCAGAGATGCTGAAGATACAGACCTGGGATAGGCCAGGGATCTTCACTTGGGGCCTCCAACTTGGATGACCAGTTGGTGATTTAGAGAAACGAACATTCCTTGACGGAATGCCGGCCTGTAGGAAACCATGGTAACTGGGATCATGGCATGAAGAGCATTGCTGACAGAAGGGTAAAGGGACCGTAAGAAGCATGGACCGCATTTGGACTTGATGGTTTCTGAAGGTGTCATGCCCACATCGAGGCCGTGACGTCATTGTGGGCATCCGGTTTCAGATAATAAACTCAGCATCCTGCTCTGGAGACTTCTCACGGAGCTAAGTCACATTGTTGAAGAACTCAGACTCCATCGCGCTCACAAGTTGAGTATCAGCCTGGGGCATGACGTTAGGGATTTATTTTATTTTGTTTCTGTGAGAACTTCATAATCACTGATTTTTGTGTCCACATTTGTGTCTGCATCTTTCCAGTAAACATTTTTTTTTTCAATTAGTCACTCATTATCGTTTCCAATAGGGCTTCTAAGTCCAGTAGATTACGGGTAGTCAGTTGACGAAGATCTGGTTTACAAGAACTAATTAAATGTTTCATTGCGTTTTTGTAAGAACATAGAATAATTTTATAAAATGTTTGTAGTTTATAATTGCCGAAATAATTTAAAAACACCTTTTTTTTTTCTCTCTGTATGTGCAAATATGTGTTTGTGGTCTTTTTCCTTTTTTCCTTTGTTTTTTTTTTTTTTCCTTTTTGACACTTGTTTACTAGCTAGCTTTACAATATGCCAAAAATAAAGAATAAAATAAAAAACAAAAAATTAAAAATTAAAAAAAAAATTAAAAAAAAAAAAAAAAAGAATTCTCCCCTCTCCCAGCCCCAAGCTGTGGTTCACCTTTCCCACACGCTTTGTGCTCTACTTTGTAAAAAAGAAAAAAAAAAAAAAAACAAAAACAAAAAAAGAATGACAGTGGTTTAAAAAGTACTTCTGTGTTCTTCAGTATCTTGGTCTTAGAACCCTTTGCTAGGAAAGGGAACGCTCTCTTATTGATTGTTCCCTGTGGAGTGTAGCAGCCTAAACAGATGGAAAGAACCAAGAACCTTGCTGGCCGTGGAAATAGCAGCGTGTTCCCACCCAGCAACGTGGGATGGCCTTCACCGGTGGCATCTGGCTCCCGGGGCTGGTGTTTGTCCTAACTCTGCAGTGCCATAGAGATGGGAGGGTTTCTCGACACAGAACGGCTCCACAGTGATCGCACAAACAATTCTGAGGTGCAGGCAGCTGTGCCTCGGATCCCAGTGAAAGCTGTGCCTACTTGTATTTTAGGCTGAATGCTGAAGGTACACTTTTTACCATACAGGACAAAGTCGTAAGAAAAACCATGACGTGTTGCCCCACACACGTGCGCCCCCGTTTTTTTAGAGTTAAAATGTATGTCCCTCGGTTCCCAGTGCATTGTTGGCCATGTCTCTACAGTTCCGGAAGATACCATTGTTGAGGACATCTGGACTTTCCGACACTTCGGGAAGAAGTCCTAGGAACCATTTTCGGGGTTGGGTTGGGTTGGTTTTGCAGTTTCTCATGAATGTTGGGCATTGTGCAGACATGTACAGAGATGGACCAGATGCCTGCCTGGTGACATCACCTGTCTGCTTCCCAAGCCAGTGAGTTCGGGGTGAGAGTTTGGCCAGAGTTTGTCTACCTCTGGGATTAAAGAAAAAAGAAAAGGTCAAATCAGAAGGTGCGATGGAATAGATGCATCGCCAATAATGCATTTCTGAGTTTTCTTGTTAAAACTTTTTCTTAAAAAAGAAAAAAAAAGTTTAAAAAAGATAATATGGCCAATTTGTTACATAAAATAACTTTTCTGTGTATAAATTATTCCTAAAAAAAAAAAAAACCCTCTGTTTATATAAAAATCAGTAGATGAAAAAAAATTCAATGTTTTTGTATATTCTGTTGTAAGAATTTATCCCTGTTACTGCGGTATACTCGGGACTCTTTGCATTATGAAAAAAGAAACTTTGTCTATTTTGAATGGCTGAAGCTAAGGCCACTTGAGTTTCTATTACTCCTGCTTTTTTCTAGTAGCTAAAGTACCACATGGGTTAAGTTAAATAAAAGAATTCTGTATGCACCTTTGTCTCCAGATTTGTTCCCTCTCTGTTCTGGAAGCATCTTCCACTTTCGCGGGGAGCTGAACTTCTCCTGGCGGGTGTGTTCACACGTGTCACTCGGAGATGCTCAGCGCGACAGCATTGCCACCGCGTCCCTGACAGCTGAATTTCTCCCGATGCAAATTGCTGTTGAGCTTGGAGAAGCTACTCTCTCCCCCATTAAATCAGCTAGGAGGAAATTAGAATACATAAAGTTTCAGTGCTGCCTTATAGGATCGCTTTAGAGGATCCTAGACCTTCCATTGACAAAAGGCCAAGGTGGGTTTGATAGGTGTGATTCTATGGGCCGGGCAGGGTTGCCAAAGACTTAAATACGTGCATTTCCATATCCTTGGTAATACTTCACAGTTAGGGTGTCTCAGAGAGTTCGGAAAAGAGCCAAGAAAATCAGAGGCAGGTGTAACTGCCTGCAAGGTGATGCGACAAGTTAGGTTGCCCACAGGAGTCTGACATGGCGACATCGCCATCTTTGTCCTGGGAAGTTGGCAGGTGATTTTGGTTGGAAAATGAAGCAAGCATTCTAGACGTACATTCTAGACTCAGAACAAAAGGCTTAAACACATTTTTGAGAGAATGAGCTGGTCATCTCACTAAACACTTGATTATAGGAAACTACTCAAAGTGACAAAATCAGGACAGCAGAAGAAGAACTGAGCAGTAAGATGTAGGAAGTAGAAGCAGGTCAAAGGTCAAGATGACGCAAGACCTGGTGGGTCTCCAGATAACCAAATCCATTGGGTATTTGGTTTATAATCAGGTCATTGTGAAAGAGCACACCCTCCAATCTGGTGTTGTCCCGGAGTTCTTGCTCACCAGATGTGCAGGGAGCCTCCCCCATGGCTCTGGAGGTCTTATTTCAGTGGAATTCCCACAGACAAGTGCCTTGGTGTGCCTTAAAATAAGCTTGCCTGCCTGGCCAGAGGCAGCCGCTTCTAAGGATGAGGGAAGTGGACTTCTAAAAGTTGGACCTCCCCCTTCCCCTTCGAGTCACCTCTTAAGTGGGTTCTATATTTCCTTTTTTCTTTTTTACACTTTTTTGCTAGCTAGATTTACAATACGCCAAAACAAAAACCCATATTTAAGCCACAAGCTGAGAGCCCATACTCAGAGCTTTTCTTCGTTTTCTTCGCCCTCCTCCTTCATTTTTCTCCCCCTCCTCCCCACCCTCACTGGTACTTGTGTGTCGTTGGTGACATGTTTTCTCATCCACCCCTGCACTGGGTTTTTACAGCCAACCTGCAAAGGTGGGACTTTTTATTAGTCTGCCTTATGATGAACGCACAGTCATGCTTCAGAGCTCCCAGCTGTTAGACGGCCCAGCATAGACCAGCATTTGACACTATGGCTATCAAACATACAAAACCACCCACTATCAGCCTTAACAGGATACAGTGTGTATTGCCAGGGGATACCAAGCCATTTGCAACACACACATACAATGCAGGCGGGTTCCTCGAGTCTTGAGGAATTTCAAGGTCTTGAGGGGCACAGAAGAGGAAATGAGATGAAAGAGTGGTTCATCAGTGGGGAGCTCTGGGCCTCCCGACCAGGTATCTCTAAAACAACAACAACAACAAAAAACATTTTTGATGTGTCTGGCTGGGTGCCAAGTGAACGGAAGTAACCCTGGAACCCTCTCCCAGAACAGGGTACTTAAGGTATGGAGCAGGAGTTCTTCCATGCGTTTGAACTGCCTGGTCCTCAATTGGCAAAACCGTTTTGGAGGGCTGTAGAATCCTTAGGTGGTAGAGCCTTGCTTGAAGAAGTGAGTTACTGCCGGTGAAAGCAGATGCAGTGTGACCAGCCCGCCTCCCGCTGCTGTCACTCCACCTTCCCTGCACGAGGCGTCTGCCCCACCTTGCAGTGTGCACAGCAGCAAAACCTTTTCTCCTTAAATTGCTTTTGTCGGGGCATCCTGCCACAGCAACAGGAATAACTTATGCTTCTGAACACTCAGAGTCCGCCCTCAGTGACACCTCCTCTGACAAGGCCACACCTCCTAATCTCTAAGGGTCTCCATGGGACCGGCCAAGCAGCCAGGTTGTGTGCAGGTGGCCTGAACCCTCCCAACCCACCTTTACCTTTGATCTGCCTTAGCGTGACTTGAATCCATCCTATGTAAAATGCCCCTGGTCTATTTGCAGAGGGAGTCTTCTGGAGTTATTTCTTGCAGAGGCAGGGAGATTTCTAGGAGTTCCAGGGCAGCCAATGATACACAGAGAAATCCCTATCTCAACAATACAAAATAAACCACAAATGAAAGCTTTTCAGTTCCTTTGGTATTGACCTGGGTTTTGGTGGCTACTCTACCCACCCCCTTCTCCTCTCCCCCTCCCCCCCTCCCTGGCTGTCTTAAAACACATAGAGACTAGGCCTCATGCAACACGCTGCCATTGAACTATACTCACAACTCAATCTCCCTAAGTAGCTATTAGGCTACAAATGCCTTTCTTACAGTAAGCCAACAGTTATGAGCACCCCAACATAATAAGAAATGTCCCAGTGTTTCATAGCTACCTTCATCTACTTCCTTAGAGGAAACAGTGCTACTCATGGGGCTCATACTGAAAATGAGTACCCAAAAGACACTGACATGGTAGACACACAGCTCTTCGCTGTGGGAAGCTTGGCACAAGACTTGGTGTAGTGTCCTAAAATGAAAACAAAAAGGAGTATGATGGCTTGCATGAGAATGGCCACCACAGGCTCATGTGTTTGAATCCTCAGTCCTCAGCTGGTAGAACTGTTTGAGAAGGATTAGGAGGTATGGCCTTGTCAGAGGAGGTGTCACTGAGGGCGGACTCTGAGTGTTCAGAAGCATATTTTTCCTGTTGCTGTGGCAGGGTGCCCCGACAAAAGCAATTTAAGGAGAAAAGGTTTTGCTGCTGTGCACACTTCAAGGTGGGGCAGACGCCTCGTGCAGGGAAGGCGGAGTGACAGCAGCAGGAGGCGGGCTGGTCACATTGCATCTGCTTTCAGGAATGGGCAGTGAAAAGGAAACTCACTTTTTCAGGCAAGGCTCCACACACCTAAAGATTCTACAGCCCTCCAAAACAGTTTCACCAACTGAAAACCAAGCAGTTCGAACACATGAGGGGTGAGGGGAAGTTCACATTCAAACCACAACAAATGGTTGCAGAGAAAGTGATAGACCGACTGTGAGGATGATTGCCCAGCAGAGTCTGTGTGATAAATGCCAATGAACTGCTTGCTTAAAATTTGTTAAAATGACCAGAGGAGATGGGGAGGGGAATGGGAGGGGGAAGGAGAGGGGGGGGGAGAAAGCTAAACAGTAAAGACTGGATGGCCCCCAAAGCCATTCAAAGGTCCTGAATGACAAGCTTGGGAATCAGAATTTAGGGCCCTGGAGCCAGGGCTACACCTGGAACCTCTGAAGAAGCTCTCTCATCCCATCAATCCAGGAAGGACCACACAGCCTTGGAAGGGAAATTTTTAGCTTGCATTTTATTGCCATGAAAGCCATAGCTTCAGCTAGTCAATCCCTTGTGAAGCATCTGCCTTTGGGAATTCACTTTCCTTCTTGCTTCTGTGTGTCCACCTCCTGCCCTAACCTCTAGACGTGTAACCGTTTCTAGACCTTCTCAGAAGCACAGCTGGCCTTTCCAGCCAGGGTTGAAACATTTCATCTAAAGGAGCCAGCCCCCAGCCCCCAGCCCCCAAACCTCTACCCCCAGCCGCTGCTTCCCTAAGCTGCTGCCATTTGAGTCTGGACTTCTCCACTGTCTTCCAACATTTCTTGGATGATGACTCGCAAGGCTTTGGCCAGAAGGCTGGCTGGGAGCCGGTGTGACAGAGGAGGGACATGGATGAGTGTTGCATGCCCATTTCCGAGGTGCAGAGACAGGTAGTAGGTGTAATCACAGACGTACCTGCACACACATGAAACCCTCATGAGTCCTGGCCCTCGTCACTTCCAGACACGGGGTAAGCGCAGTTTTTCATAAAGCGTGAGGGAACTACCACTTGAGTTTGGTTCTTCTGATCGAGAAAGGACATGGAGCTGAGAACCTGCCAGACAGACATGGGCTCTTGGGCTAACAAACTAATGGCCAGCACGTTGTCGGGACAGAATCGAACCAGACTTTCAAACAACTAGTGGTAAGACACCTTCACGGGGCAATGACTCGCTCATTTCCATCTTCCCTCAGACATTACGTTATCCCTTGAAGAGGAAGGGGAAGTAGGAAGTGCTTAGTGGGGAGGGGCTGCTGGCATTTGGAGAAGAGGTTAAGTTAATCTGTGTGCCTGTGACAAAGACGGGCAACTCTGGGGTACCTATGACCAAAGCAGCCACACAGACAACATAGGATAGCCTCTTGAGTCAAGAGAAGGGGCTCTGAAGGACAGTCCCTCTCTCCCACCTGCTTGTCACACGGACACCTGAAGTGTACCTGCCCGCATCTCGGGAGAACGCCACCTTGAAATCCTCAAGAGCAACTCGCCTTGAGACCTCCTTCATGCTGACGACAGACAGCATTACCTCGGGACCACCTGGGAGGCACACGCCACCCTCGGGCTGGAAGCCTCTTACGTCTGAATCCCGATAACCTCGGTTCTTGCCGCACTGTTCCAGAAAGATGGCCTTGGCGGACGTGTCCATGCCCACGTGCACAGCAAGCTGTGTGAACAGACAGAGCACAAATCCTGGGACACCAGAGCACTAGATGTGCAGAAAGGCCCAGCCGTGGCAGAGCCCAGCTTCAGGGTACAAAATTAACACAAATCTACTAGGAAACCCCTGGATCCCTGCCTCGGCCCTCAACTAAGGGTGCTGGAACAAGAGGAGCATCCCTTTGGGTTAAATAAGGCATGCTACATCTACAGTCAGGGACTTTTCTATTTCAAATGGTTCTTATGAGGCTGTGTGCTCTCTTTCCCCATGGGTGGTGGGTTGAAGCAAGCAGGTATCTAAGACCCTGGGAAAGGCTGGCTTTTAGTGAAATCACACACCTTATTTATTTACTTACTCACTTATTTGTGGTTTTTTGAGACAGGGTTTTTCTGTGTAACAGAACCCTGGCTGTCCTGGAACTCACTGGTGTTGAAATCACAGAGATCCATCTGCCTCTGTCTCCCAAATGCTGGGATTAAGGCGTGCACCATCATCCATTGCCAAAACCACACATCTTTCTAATGAAACTTTCATAAATGAAGCTAGCAACAATCTAATAAAATCTTATTCGACTTTATTTTTCCTGTTTTGAAAATAGTTGCAGAGGGTTTTGTTGCAGTATTCTGTCAGTGTCTTACCACAGGGTGCTGTGTGTGATTCCTTCATTCTGTGGTCACTGGGGGAATGGATATTTGGACCCCCTTTTTATATGCAGAGTTTATGTTCTGTTATTATGTAGGCAGAGTGCTTTGGTTTGAAATAGGTTTTTTGAACTCACAGTGTAGACCGGGTTGGATTTAAATTCACAGAGATCCACCTGCTTCTGCTTCCCAAGTGCTGGGGCTCCGGGTGTGCACCACCACACCAGGACCCTGGCAGCACGCTTTGAAGGTGGGCCGACCCTGGGTGGCCCACCATCCGACCTTTCCAGGCCCAAAGCTCTTTGCCTTAAGTTCCTCAGAACAACCAGAACTGGCCATACTCAGGGCTTAATTCAGGTCCTCTCTCTCTTAGGTAGGAGCTATCCTTGAGTCCTGGCCCAGGAAGTTCCTAGGCCCTAGGCCCATCATCAGATTCCCAGGCCCACTGCCTCTCCAGGCATCACTTACTTGTGGTTGCAAATCTTCCCAGATTGTGGTCAGCCTCCGTTTCACCTCCCTGTAATCCACAGGCAGCTGCAGCGTTCCAAGTTCTAAGTTAGTGTCCGCCCCTAAGCCCAGCTTGGAGAGCTCCTGCAAAACACAGCAGAGGGCTTGCCTCAGTTTCCTGGGCACAAAAATGGGGCCAGACTCTAAAGGACCCAGAGAGAACCCAGGATCTTCTCTGGACCTCAACCCTTCCCTCCTGGTATGGAAGAACTCGAAGTGACCTGGACCCAGAAAAAAATAGCCACAGCTCATTCAGCTACACTTGGGGAAACGGGGCACCCTAAGGAGACACATCTGAAACAAGCCATGTTTGGAGTGCTGAGGTCTGTGGACAGACTAAGATGAGCCAGAGCGAGGGTCTGGGAGCACACATGGCAGCTAGGACAGCAGAAGGAAGCACAAGAGCCTAAGCCTGAGGGAGATGGCTCTGACATGCTGCCCTCAACGGCAGCTGACAGGTGTCTTGCATGTCACAAGACAAATAAATCATCTAGCCTAGCACCCCTGGTGCTAATCCAGCCACCAGCTGTCTGGTGTAATCTGAGGAGTCTATGGAAGGTACCACAGGGACGCTCCACCCCACGGAGGATGGGGACTGATGAAGACTGCAGATGTTAGATGGAATGCTTAGTCAGGTGTGGACTTCTCTGAGACAATAGGAAACCGTGGAAGGATTGTGGTCAGGAAGCAAAGAATTTAGAGCTACCTCATACACAAATGGAGAAGTTGGGCTATCTTGGGGTCAATCTGAAATATCCATCGGGAGGTGGTCCCTTGGCTCTGTGTGCGTGGAAGTGTCAGAGAGGTCATTGTACAGACAAGATTTTAGCAGCAGCAAAAGCCATGTATATTTTTTGTTTGGTTTGGTTTTGGGTTTTGGGGGGTTTTGTTTGTTTTGTTTTGTTTTGTTTTAGAAAGAGAGGGGAGAAGGAAGGAAGGAGAGAGAAAGAGGAAGAGGAGAAGAGGGAGGGAAGATACTAGGAGAGGGAAAGGGAAAAGCAGGAGGAAGGGAAAAGAGGAGAGGGGAGGGGAGAGGAGGAAAGGGGGAGGTGACAGAAGGCAAGATGAGGCAGTGAAGGATGTGGGCATCTCCCTTCTAGGCAGAGTAGAAACAGCAGGTGGGTTAGAAGAAAGAAAACCCCGAGCCTGAGCTCTCAGGAGTATGTGCTTGCTGTTGGTCACAGTTCAGCCAGGAACAGAAGTCCAGCTTGTGCTCCAGTTTCTGCCTCCATTGTTCCTGATGTCCTTTTCTGGCATTTCCAGGCGTCCATCAACAGGCTGTCTGGGTAAGATAGGCTGTCCACAGATCCCAGACAGGAGAGCCCAGCTTCTTCTCTGGGCTCTGGCCCTGTCCTCAGGGGCAGATGGGTGATCTCTCTGCCTGTGCACCTCTCAGAAGATGAGGTGCGTCTAGACAATGGTTGGAACCTTGCAAGCCTCAGCTGCCCTGTCAGTGCAATGCATTTCACAAGTGCCCTTCACAGGGTTGCCACGAGGGTCAAGGCAAGGCCGTGCAACTGGAGGGACACGTGGAGGAAGATGCCCTTTGGATCTTGGAGGGTTAGAAGGAGTTTGCCCAGGAAAGAATGTTCTGGAGCAGAAACAACATGGCTTGGAGGTGTACAAAGATATTCCTCCCTCTTTCCTTTTTCTTCCTTACCTCCACTTCCCTTCCCCCTTCCTCTCTCTCCCTTCTTTCCGCTCATCTTTCTCCAACTTGTCATGTGGTCACTGTTCATAGTCTAACAGTCCAGGGAACATCTTGGCTGCTTGGCCCTACAAAATGGGTGACAGTGGAAGAGTGAATGATCACCATATCCCTCTTGCCCTGAGGGGAAGGAAGAGACCTGGGGGCCATCAGGTATCACTGAGATCCTGGCCTGAGTTCCAATGCCATCCAGACTGAAGGGAGCTCATGAAGGGAGCAGTGCAAGCCAGACCTGGGAGTGCTCACCAGGCTTATGGGGAAGAACCATTGCAGAGCTAAGAAGAAGGCTGGGGCTGAGTGTTGGAGCAGCTTGCATAGCCTCGCATGTGGAAAGTCTTGGGCTCCATTCCCAGCATTGAGGAAAGAAAAGAAATAGAGGACTGGCGGAGGGAGGGGGAGAAATACAGGTTAGCCACTGGTGGGGTGCGATGTAACCGTTAAAATGACTTTACAAAGACTACTGAAACTGAACTCCTCTCGATGGGGTAAGTGAAACAAATGAGGATCATGCACTCTTTCCTAAAGTCATGGATAGAAATGGTCAGCCCTGAGAGCAGGATCGCGCTGATGCTCATTTCCTGCTATACTCGGTATGATGATAACAGATGTATAATGTACTGTTTTTTCCTAGTTAATAAATAGTCCAGTCATCCTCCTAGGCTGCCCCTGGAGGACCCCTGGCACTCTGCTAGGCATCTCCCCACAGCCTCGAGAAAAGTAGATACCAGCCCCATCTTACAGAGGAAACAACCCAAGTCCATAGGGACACAATTAAGTGGAAGAAGTCACAGGAAGCAGCTTCAAAAGAGATACAGAGGAAGCCTGGAGAAACCCCAAGGGCTGTCCACAGACCTAACTCCTGTCTTAAAAAATCCTGGGGTGCTGCTTAAAGGTAGGCGACTGTGCCCGAGCAATGTCAACTTCAGTCCTCCACATATGACACTCGCTCCAAACCTCTCTCAGTATCCTTTCTGTTGTTCTTCCAAACTGATGAGTATTTGCCTAGAAGATCCAGGAATAAATGTCAGGGACCCTCTAGCCAGTCACTGTGTCCGAGTATTTTTGCTCATGTTTGACATGGCATGTCTGCTCATTGGCTGATGTCTGGCTAACACAGAGCACAGTGCACACTTCAATCTCTTTCCTGGTGGTCTAGTGGGTAGGATTCATGGCACTCTCTCAGGACACACGCTTTGGGGTGGGTTTTATGGGGCAGATGTAAATCTTTAAGGGCTTCATTCGTTCTTTAATTGCTTTTCTTAATTCTCTCCTTTGTTTGGACCAACCCATCAGCTTGTCTTGGTTTCTGTGGCTGATAAGGGGCTCTGTGAGGGTCACAGGAATTGTCACTCCTCATTTCCTCCTGGCTCACATTATTCACTTTACCTCCTATGTGTGATGTCGTTACAAATCATTTTTTTATGAGATTTCTTGATCATAATGTGAGGATTAGTTTAATTAAGGTGGAAAAGCATGATCCTGAAACCCATTAGCAGGTTGAGATGCTTTATGATGAACTGAAAGTGAGTCAAAAAAAGACAGGCTTTGATAGCTCCACTATGTCCCTTCCCTTTCCTCTCCCCCGAGGATGAAAGCCCCTCATCGCTAGGACCCCGGGCCTGAGGACCTGTGGAGACAACAAGCAAGGCAGTGTGCCATGCTCAGTCCACCCACCACAGAGTGCTCAAGGTTAAGTTCATATTTTTATGGCCTATCCAGAGACCTTTGTATCCATGGAGATGGCTGCTATTGAAAATAAATAGAGGGGGGTGGGAGGAATGAAGGAGAAGAGGAGAGGGGAGGGGAGGGGAGAAATGTTGGGGCCAGAAGGATGGCTCAGTGGTTAAGAGAACAGGCTACTCTTCCAGAGGTCCTGAGTTCACATAATGGCTCACAAGTCTGTAACTGGAGTCCCATGGAATCCGACGCCCTCTTCTGGTGTGCAAGATGTACATGCGGACAAAACCTCGCACACATAAAGCACAAATAACTCTTAAAAAAAAAGAAAATTATTATTTCTGAGGATGTAGAGAACTTAGTAGTTTCTAAACAACCAGTCTCTGACTATCCATATGACCCAGCACCCCCACTTTTGAGCATATACCCCCAAACTGAAAGCTTGTTCACAGTGGCTGAAAAGATGATGCAATCCAAGTGTCCACCAGTGGATAAGCCGGTAAGAAGCACAAGCACAGGAGAGTATTAGACTGCCTTTAAGGTGAACCTCATCTCAGCTGGGCGGTAGTGGCGCACATCTCTAATCCCAGCACTCCAGAGGCAGAGGCGGGTGAATCTCTAAATTTGAGACCAGCCTGGTCTACAGAGCAAGTTCTGGACAGCCAGAGCTACACAGAGAAACCCTGTCTCAAACAAACAAACAAACAAACAAACAAACAAACCTACCAGCCAAACACACAGACCAATACACATACAAAAACAAGGAAACAGAGACTTCATTTCCTTCCTTCTCTCTCCTTTCTACACCCCTCCAGTTTTGAATTTAAACATTTTCCATGTATTTCTTTATTTGGTCTGTGGGTGTGTGCATGCCTGCTTGTCATGGCTCACATGCAAAGGTCCCAGGACAACTTGCAGGAATTGGTTTTCTCCTTCCACCAGGTGTGTTCTGGGAACCCAACACATGTTGTTATCGTGGGTAGCATACACTTTTGCCCTCTAAGCTATCTTGCGGGTCCTCTGTTTTGTTTTTTAAAAACAGGGTCTCGTGTGTCCCAGGCTGGCCTCAAACTCATTGTGTAGCTGAAATAGGAGGACCCTGCACTTCCTATCGTCCAGCTCACCTAACAGTGAGCTACAGTGAGATACACCATACCTGGGTCCTCTGGAAGAGCAGTCAGTACCCTTTCCTTATTTGTAAATTAGAAAATGAGATGGCTCAGTGGTTAAGGGCACTAACTGCTCTTCCAGAGGACCTGGCTTCAAATCCCAGCACCCACATGGCAGCTCACAACTGTCTCTGACTCCAAGATCTGACACCCTCACACAAACATTCAGGCAAAGCACCAATGCACATAAAGTAAGGGTAAATGAATTTTAAAAATAAGCCTAGGAAATGAGAGAGAGGCTCTCACTGTATAGTTCAGCATGGCCTAAAGGTCTATCTATAGCAACCATTCTTAACCTGTGGGTTGAGACCCCTTTGGCAAACCAAAGATATTTATATTTTGATTCATACTGGTAGCAAACTTGCAGTTATGAAGTAACAGTGAAGATAATCACCACAACATGAGAAACTGTATTTAAAGGTCACCCCCCCACACACACACACCATTGGCAAGGCTGAGAATCACTGTTCTAAGTTCTCATGCTTCAGCCTCCCGAGTGCCAGGAACGTGCTTAGTCACATGGATGAGTCTTGACACTATCACGCTAAGCGAAGTAAGCCAGTCACAAAACTCAGTACTGTACGAGTCCACCTCCACTCAGTAGCTAACACAGCCAGCTTCAGAGAGACAGGAAGTAGAAAGGCAGTTGTCAGAAACCAGGTGGAGGGGGGTGAGGACCTGCCGTAAAATCAGCAGAGGTTCACTGAGGCAGATTCAAAAGTTCTGGACATTTGTTGTGCAACAATATGAATACAAAATAATAATAACTACTAGGACCTGGCAGGGGAGGGAAGAATGGGGTGGAAAAGTGCCAGAAACGAACAGTGCTGATGGCCAGAGAACGATGTAAATGGACCCACAGAACTGTGTGCTTGCAAACTACGGCCTTTACCAACACCCTCCCACTAAATATCTTGTTCGTGTGTGTGTGTGTGTGTGTGTGTGTGTGTGTGTGTGTGTGTGTGTGTGTGTTTTAACCTGACCGATAGTGATCTGGTCTGGAGGGAGACTGCACTCACAGCTTTCAGAATCACTTCCTTGTTCACAGACCAATAGTGAAACTGAGATTTATTTATTTATTTTTTTTTAACTAAGCAGATCCATTTATGTACCTCAAAGTCTGTTACAGTTCTCAAGTCATCAGGTCAAGTGAAAAATAAAGGAGAACAGTCACATGTGCACAGAAATCTGTGTGGCATGTCTGAATGCATGTGCTGGCCAGGGGACAACTGGGAGTCTTCGAACAAACATCCTTTTTTCTTTTTTAGACAGGGTCTCTTAGTGGCCTGGAGCTCAACAAATAAGCTGGGCTAGCTTGCCAGCAAACCCAAGGGAGTTCTCTGGCTCTTCCTCCCCAATGCTGGGATTACAGTATGCACTACCAGCCCAGCTGTTCTTACTTGGGTCATGGGGACCAAACTCAATTCCTTATGCTTGCAAGTATGTTTGACCTAGCTGAGAAATCTCTCCAGAGAGTAGTCTTTTTTTTCTTTCTCTCTCTCTCTCTCTCTTTCTTTCTTTCTTTCTTTCTTTCTTTCTTTCTTTCTCTCTCTCTCCCTCTCCCTCCCTCCCTTCCTTCCTTTACTTATTTATTTTTTATTAGTTACATTTTATTAACTCTGTATCCCAGCTGTATCCCTCTCCTTCATTCCCTCCCAAACCATCCCTTGCTCCCTCATCTCCTCCCTGCCCCTTTCCAAGTCCCTGATTGGGGAGGTCCTCCTCCCCTTTCATCTGACCCTGGTTTATCAGGTATCTTCAGGACTGGCTGCAAAGTCCTCCTCTAAGAGTAAAAAGTCTTACAAGTGAGAAAGGAAGAGGGAGGTTCCAGCAAAGGCACACGGGATAAACATGTGTGGGGTTTGGTTGGTTGCTCGTTTGGTTTTTGTTTTGTTTTGTTTTTTTGAGACAGTGTCTGTCTGTGTAGCCCTGGAACTTGATCTGTAGACAAGGCTAGCCTAGAACTCAGAGATCCACTTGTCTCTGCCTCCTGAGTGCTGGGATTAAAGGTGTGTGCCACTACCACCCAGAGACAAAATAAACATTTTGATAAAGAGGGGTCGCATTGTTTACTCAGATTCATTAGTTTTCCCCACTTTAGGGTCTGTTAAGGCCCCATCCAGGGCATCACAACCCATGTAATTGTCACATCTTCTCTTACTGTGACTTCCTTGTTTTTAATGACTTTGCCGGTTCGATGGAACTGTGGTCAGACACAGCATTGTTTGTGCCTCAGTTGAAATCTGTCTCCTGCTCTTCTCGTGTCAGAGTGGGCTCAGGGCTTGGAAGAGAAAGGCTCTAGAGTTATAAAGTGTCCTTCTCATGATGGTGTTTCACTTGTCACTGTAGAGATGCTGACTTTGACGGCCTGGCCGGGAAGTTTGTCAGGCATCTTCACCATAAAGTGCTCTTTCCCCCACTTCACATCCTGGATTCTGTGCCAGGAAGTCCACATGCACAGTCAGCACCTGAGGAGGAGGATTAGGCTCTCTTCAAGGCCAGAAGTATCTGCATAATGTAGGCACCTGCAGAAGCAACTCCTTTCCTCTCCAAGGCCCTAATTTACATAGAGGATATATGTAATTTTCTTTAGAGTGGTATAGGCTCTTGTCTAGTCAGATTCATTATGTGTTAGGCTATGGTTTGATTCCTGCATGCTTTCCTACCTGCCTTTTTTGGGGTCCTGACTGCTGAGGCCCACCTGTTCCAGGGAGTATTGCAAGCATCTGTGATTTACTAGCTGTATCAAAAGCTGAAATTAAGGTGGGGGCTTTTAAAGTAACTGCCCTTCTGCTGTACATCAATGACAATATGCTTCAATGAAGGTCATTTGAAAACTCATGCTGACCTTGGCCACCTGACCGAGGCACTGTGCCTCGTCCCCACCATCAAGCGCCTTTCTGGTTTATTTCGGGGACTTTCCACTTCCTGCTCTTTGGACCACAGCTGACCTCCATTCACCGAAACCACAGATGAGAAGGGTCAGCTGCAGAGGTCTCTGTATGTCCTCCTGCCCTCATCCTCCCCACACACTAACATCGAACAGACTTGATGAACGGCTAAAGAGATGCTCTGGCCTCTTACTCTTCACCAGAGTGGGGCAGTTCTCGCCTGTTTTTGGCTGCTTTGAACAATGATGCTTGGCCTTAGGTCTCTGGGGTTGAGATAGGAAGAGCCCTGTGTGTTTTCCCAGTGTCACACTCTCTGCCAGCATGGGAAGCATTCGAGGCAGCTTTGCTCACTTGGTTGAGGGCAGGCCAGACTCCTAAGGGTATCTATCACCAGGGCTCTGCTTCTGCCATCTTTTTTTTTTTTTTTTAATAATTACTTAGTTTTATTTTATGTGCACTGATGTTTTACCTGCATGTATGTCTGTGTGAGCATGTCAGATCCTGGAGCTATAGACAGTTGTGAGCTGCCAGCTGCTGGGAACTGAACCTCAGTCCTCTGAAAGAACAGTCAGTGCTCTTAATCTCTGAGCCATCTCTCTGGTCCCAGTCCCCTGTTTCTGTTGTCTTAAACAAACACTGGAGCAAAGTGACCCTGGAAATGGGCCCCAAGACGGTCAGGTCTGAACTCAGACTTCAAAGACAGTTCTGGAAGGCTACCTGGAACTCTTCTCACCTCTACCCTCACATCCATTCTCGTCACCCCATTGGGGATGTCATACCTGGGGTGCCCAACATCTTCAGGGGCTCTCCAAGGCCCGTGGTGGCCAGCCAGGTGGAGATGGCGTGAGTCAGATACCCAGCCTCTATGTTGCCACCTGTAGTCACAGCTATCCGCTGTGCAGCCTGGACCAGCCTTGCAAAGCTGCATCTCTGGGATGTTCTCCATTTCCCAGCTTTAGGCTCCACCCTGCCACCACTCTGCTTACATGTTTAGCCCTCTCTGATAACCCTCCACAAGGATATTTAGAAAGAGACCAAGGAACCCAAAGGGTCCTCCAGAGATGGAGAAATGATTGAGAAGCCACAGATGCATTTTGAGCAGTATGTGTGTGCCAATGTCTCCCTCCATAGATATCCACCTTCTTATTCGACACAGGATCTCTCGCTGAACCTGGAGCCCACTGATTCCACTAGTCTGGGTGGCCAGCAAGTCCCAGGGATCGTCCTGCCTCTGTGCCTCCAGCATTGTAATATCCGGTGCCTGCTGGCATGGCCAGCTTTTCATATGGGTCTGAGTGATTGAACTTGGGACCTCGTGCTGGCACAGCAAGCACTTTACTGACTGAACATCTCTCCAGTGAAATTAAACGTTCATGTTAAAAACAGAAAACAAGCCAAGAAGGACTGCCTGTCTGACTCTCTAGAGTAAGGCGAGAACTCTGGATACTTTTTTCTTTTTCTTAATTATATATATACATATATATACTTTGCATCCTTGTTGTAGCCCATCCCTCCTTCCCTCCAAGTCTCATCCTCCGCCCTCCCTTTTCCTCAGAAAAGGGGAGCTCTCTTTCCATCCACTCCAGTTCATCAAGTGTGTCCTCTTCCCCTACGGGCTGGCGAGGCAGTCCCGCCAGGGGGGAGTGATCAAAAAGCTAGCAAGTGAGTCTGTCTGTGTCCCACGCAGTCCCTACTTCCCTTACTAGAGGAGCCACATGAAGCTTAAGCTGTCCATCTGCTATATCTTTGTCGGGGGCCTAAGTCCAGTTGCTGCATGGTCCTTGGTTGATGCTTCCATCTCAGGAAGCCCCTCTGGGCCCTGGTTAGGCAGCTCTGTTGGTCTTCTTGTAGAGTTCCTGTCATCTCCAGGTTCTTTTCTCTCTCCTCCCACTTTTTCACAGGACTCCCTACTCATGGCTCAATGTTTGGCTGCCAGGTTCAGCATCTGTTTTGAGGCGCTGCTGGGTAGAGTCTCTCAGAGGACAACTCTGACAGACTCTGTGTCTGCAAGCTTAGCAGAGCACTGTTCATAGTGTCAGGGGTTGGCACTCTCTGATAGGATGGGTCTTTGGTTGGGCCGGGCATTGGCTGGACATTATCTCAATCTCTGCACATCTTGTAGGCAGAGTAACTTTGGGGCTGAAGTTTTTGTGGGTGGGTTGGTGTTCCCCTCCCTCTGCTAGAAGGCTAGTCTAGTTAGAGGGTGTCCTCTTCAGTCTCTATGGCCTCTGCTACTAGGAGTCTCTGCTTGAGTCCCCCTCATATCCTCCCAGGAGCCTACCCTGACTTAGGTCTCCAGCTTGTCACAGAAATAGCCCCACCCTCAGTTTCTCTTTTCTCTACAGGCCTTTTGTCCTCTCTCTCTCTCTCTCTCTCTCTCTCTCTCTCTCTCCCCTCAGGTGTGATCTCCACCCTCTTAATTCTCTACACCCCCTCTTGTAACATGCTCCTTCTCTTCAGCCACTACCTCTGTCTATTCTGTCTCCCCTACCAAGTGAGATTTATGCATCCTACCTTGGATCCTCCTTGTTATTTATCTTCTTTGGGTCTGTGCCTCATAGTATGCTTATCCTGTACCTCATGGCTAAAACCCCATTATAAGTGAGTACATACCATGTCTGTCTTTCTGTCCTGGGTTACCTCATTTGGGATGATCTTCTCTAGTTCCATCCATTTGTCTACAAATTTCATGATTTCTTTGTTTTTTAATAGCTGAGTAGTATTCCATTGTGTAAATGTGCCACAGTTTCTTTATCCATTCTTCAGCTGAGGAGAATCCTGGGTTTTCTCCAGAGTAGAGTGAAGTTTGGGGGACCCACAGGAAGGACCAGGGTAGTTGCTACTGTTCTTTTGATAGGTCTGTCATCTTACTCTGGCTTGGTGGTATACCATGTTACCACACGAATCCACTGCCTTGTCTTCTATTCATTATTGCTGTGTTTTAAAACCGCATGAAAGGGGCTGGAGAGATGGCTCATCGGGGGAGAACACTGGCTGTTTTTCCAGAGGACCCAGGTGTGACTCCTAGCACCCACACAGCAGCTCACAACCATCTGTAACTCCAGTGGCACTGGCTGTGGCACCCTCTTCTGGGCTTCTCAGACACGTGATGTATACAGACATACATGCCGGCAAAGCACCCATACACATAAAATAGAAATAAACCTAAAAACAGAAGCCCAGCATGGAAGGAGGATGAGACCATTTCATCTTTGGGGATAAAGAGAAATTCCCTACATACCAGGTTCATCAAAATTGGAAAGGGCCCTAACCTCTTGGCTACTTAGGCTGAGTATATTTGAAACATTGTTATGTCAAAATCCTTTTGTTGCAGTGGTTTTCAACCTTCCTAATGCTTCAAACCTTTAACACAACTCCTCATATTGTGGTGACCCCAAACCCTAAAAGTATTTTGTGGCTACTTCATAACTGTAAATTTTGCTACTGTTATGAATCATAATGTAAATATCTGATAGGCAGGGTACCTGATACGGGACCCCTGTGGGGGTCTCACCCACAGGTTGAGAACCACTGTTTTATTGTCATTTCAGGCTCAGGCGCTTTTAGAAAACCTTCTAGAAAATTCTTTGGAATGGGACTGGAGAGGTGGCTCAGCGGTCAGGAGTGCTGGCTACTTTTCAGAGAATCTGGGTCCAGTTCTCAGAACCCACATGGCAGCTCACAACTGCCTATAACTCTTGTCTCAAAGGATCTGACACCTTCACACAGACATACACATAGGCAAAACACCAATGAATAAATAATAATAAAGAAAAAAAAAAAAAAAGAAGAAGAAAGAAAATTCTTTGAAAGGAGCCTGAGGTGTTTCTGTCTCCAATACCTAGTATCTCCGTTAGGGGGTCTATTGCTGTGATGAGACACCCTGACCACTTGGCACCTCTCATTAAAGAAAAACATTTAACTGGAGAAGCCTTACAGTTCAGAGGTTTAGTCCATTATTGTGGTTCCACAGTCCACTTTACTGACTGAGGGAACAAAGCCTAGCGGGGCATCTGGGCCTGGTGGTCCCAGTCCGGTGGTAAATGCCAAGAGGGAAAATGCCGTCTTCGGAACAATTCAAGTGTTATAGCCTTTGAGCTCAGAGCTCCTTCACTGACACAGCAGCTCTTGGAAGAGATTCCGTGAACTAGCTTGCGCGCTTTTATTTGGTGGTAAACAGGGGCAATATGAGCCTTGGGGAGTGGGAAAGGATTTCCGGGTGGGCTCATATCGCTGATTTGGGCTTCCTGGTGAGAATCCTTTATTTGCATGGAGAGGAATTCCAGGGGCTTGGCTACGTGACTACTCTAAGAATTGTGGAGGTCAAGACTACGTGTGCCAGGGAGGGGGCGATCCTTACTCCTGCCGGGGTTTGGACCTGTCTCTGCCATGCTCTAGCTCTGTGCTGGCTTCCCTGTTGGCACAGTCCACATGCACCACACGTTACCTGGTGGGAAGTGTGATGTCACCCAGGCAGACATGGTGCTGGGGAAGGAGCTGAGAGTTCTACATCCCGTTTGGCAGGCATCAGGAAGAGAGAGAGCCACTGGGCCTGGCTAGGGCTCACCCCAACTAACACACTTTCTCTGTAAGGCCACACCTCCTATGGCCACTCCCTAAGCATTCAACTCTATGGGAGCATTTCTTATTCAAACCACCGCATTCCACTCCGCTGGCCCCCACAGGCGAGTAGCCAGATCCTAATACAGAAATGCATTCGGTCCCACTTCAAAAGGCCCCTGCAGTCTATCAGGCTCAACCCTGCTTAAAAGCCCACAGTCTCTTCCGAAAGTTACGGCAATCTCTAACTACAACCCCTTATAAAATCCAAATCAAAAGCAGATCGCCTACTTCCAGCATACATAATGGCACAGGATATGCATTACCATACCAAAAGGGAGGAGAGTGAGCACAGTGAGGAGATACTGAACCAAAGGAAGATCGAAACCAGCTGGACAAACTCCAAACTCTGCATCTCCACGTCTGAAGTCAAAGTGCTCTTCACATTTCCAACTCCTTTCCGTTCTATCAGCTGCAACTTCCTCTATTAAGGTCACAATCCCTCACAGTGCCGCTCCCTATGCGCTAAGCATTCAAATACATGAGTCTACGGGGCCATACCTATTCAAACCAGCACAGCAATCCAGGCCTCACCTTCACAGCTGCATGCAAAGGTCTCTCTGGGCCTCCATGCCGGGATATCCCTGACCTGGCCCCAGCAGCCTTCCTTGGTTATGAAGGGAGATTCCTTAAACCTTTTCTGTATCCTTGACTCTGAAGCTGCCAAGTTCTGCTTGCTGAGCTTGGAACAGAGACCCCTTTTTCAAATATATTTTCACCAGCTTTCTGTTTTCAGTGATTTCCTTCACTGCCTAAACTTGGCTGTTTTGGAACTCAATCTGTAGACCAGGTTGGCCTTGAACTCAAGATATCTGTCTGCCTCTGCCTCTGCCTCCCAAATGCTAAGATTAAGGGTGTTGTACCACCATACCCAGCGCTAAACTTTTCTTTAATTTCTTTTCACAGGGTGGAAACTTACACCATTCCCATTGCGTTTAACATCACGCTCTTCTTTAATCTATTTAATTTAATTTATTAATCTACTTAATCGCCTTGAGCCCTGGACTTGACTCCATTGCACTGCTGGCATAATGGTTTTGTGGACTGTGTAAAGTCTAACCCTTGTTAAATCAAAGGCTGATTTCTCTACCCCGCTACCTGGTTTCAATCTGGACACAGCGTTATAATGTTTATTCTAAGTATCTCCTGTCTCAAGTATATGTAAACACGCTCACCATTTGTTCTCTGTTCTGCCAATAAACTGTCAACCAGCCAATGCTAAGCAACATAGAGAAGAGGGTGGGACACCCGGGTCCAGCAAAGGGAGGAGAGAGAGAAAAGAAGGAGATGGAGCCAAGAGTAAAGGACCAGAAAACACCAGGAGAAATGAGCCAGAGCTAGGAGAGGATTAAAACGAAAGTATGATTGGGAACTTTGGCTTGGAGGAAGCTAGGAGGTTGGGGTAATTATTGCTCAGTACTGTGCTCTAGGCTAATTAAATAAATCAGAGTCTCCATGTGTCAATACTTGGGTAAACAGCTGGCTAAAAATAAACTACCACCATAGTAAATTTATGATTTATATCACATTAATAATCCTTCTACACTATACTTCTCTGCGCTTCTTTTCTCCTCAGACTGTACACTGTGTATATTTCCTTGTTTAGCCTATTCTTTTCCATTATAGATCTGCGTAAGTATGGCCACTAATAACCAAGCAACAAAGTTAACACTAAACTGGCTGGATATTTCCGCTGCCAAAGATGTTAATCCATACCTCTTCTATTTTGCCTCAGGCAGATTATTGTGGACAACGTAGCCGTATTCTTCACCAAAATATCACAGCCATGGTTTCTAGGCCATATACTAATACTCTTCTCCTTTGAAACCTGTTGAGCCTGGCTCCCACAGTTCAAATCCCCTCTGCTCCATCTTCCATACTCCTACTAGTGTGGCTGTTAAGTCCCACTTTAAGTGTTCAACTACTTTCCTAATCTCAACTTCCAAAGCCCACGTTCCACCAACAGGAAATTTGCTCGGGGGCTGGAGACACATGGCTTGGTGGTTTTAAGAGCACTTGCTGCTCTTCCAGAGGACCCGGGTTCAATCCCCAGCACCCACATGACAGCTCACACCTGTCTGTAACTCCATCTTCATGGGATCTGATACCCTCTCACCAATGCACATAAAAAATAAAATTAAATAAATCATTTTTTTTTTTTTTTTAAGAAAGAAATTTGCTCAGGCCTATCACAGCAAAACCTTAGTTCCTGGTACCAGCTTCTATCTTATTTCCCATCCCTAGTGACACACTTCCTCCAACAAAGCCACACCTCCTAATGCCACTCCTTAAACATCCCAATAGGAGTCCTTGGGAGCCATTCTTATTCAAACCACCACACCTTGGAACTAGAGGATTATGAGCAAGGATGAGCTGCTACACAGGTCACTGCAGAAACATCTGTTTTGAGGCGCTGCTGGGTAGAGTCTCTCAGAGGACAACTCTGACAGACTCTGTGTCTGCAAGCTTAGCAGAGCACTGTTCATAGTGTCAGGGGTTGGCACTCTCTGATAGGATGGGTCTTTGGTTGGGCCCGGCATTGGCTGGACATTATCTCAATCTCTGCTCTGTCTTTATCTCTGCACATCTTGTAGGCAGAGTAACTTTGGGGCTGAAGTTTTTGAGGGTGGGTTCCACTGAGCTTGTGGAAGGAAGATGAGGTGGCTCCCTGGTCAGCTCCTGGGCTCACATTGCTGGTCAGCAGCACTGAATCACTCTCTTGGGAACTCTGCAGAAAATGCCTCTTTCACTGTGAACTTTTAGACTTCCTGTTATTTTTCTGCATTTTCTTTTTCTTTTGACATTCTTCTCCCAGTTATGAATGGCCACAACCAAAAAATACCTTTGTGTTATGTTTGTTTTTTTTTAATAGTTCACCTCATTCTTGGAGGTGAAATGCTGCACGTGTGGAAATAAACATTTGTTTTTTCTTTTTCCTTCTGCGACCCATTCATTCTCCTTCACAGTGCTTTGTTCAGATAATTAAACATTGCTTGGGAATGTACATGATATCAACAAGCTTTAATTATACTGGAAGAATGCAAGAGAATTGAAAGAAAGTTATCCAATCCTATCAGCAGCCTCTGGCATACATGCTCTAAGCCAGGGCCCCTAAGGGACAAAGATACTCTGATATTGGTCTATACTGAAAAGTGTGTAGCTTATATAGACTCAGATTGTTTAGGGCATCTCAGCATGTTTCTACGTCTTTACAGTGGTCAGTGTATGTTATATATATTAAGTAGCTCAGTCCTTTACCTAGTATGATCACTTAGGTGACTAATCCCACCATAGACACTGTTGGCTATTGTGACAACACCTTCAGTGGCTATCAAAAACCAAACAGGATTGGCAGCTCAGTCTCCATGTGGATCTCTAAGTGAGGGAAGCAGGGGCTGCCTCTATCATGAACTCAGTTGACTGCTCTCTGATCACTCACCCCTGGCGATTCAGCCTTCCCAGGCCAAGGAGGAAGAGGATCCAGGCAGTCCTGATGAGACTTAACAAGCCATGGGCAGATTGCAATAGTGGAGAACTCGCCCTTTCAGTGGACCAGGGGAAGGGGACGAGGGGAAGAGGGAGGCAAGGTGGGACTAGAGGAGTTGAGGGAGGGGGCTTCAGTGAGAGTATATAATGAATAAATTGTGAAGAAAAAAATTAAATTTAAATTTAAAGGAATAAACAAAAGGAAAAATAAAAAGTAAAGACCATAATGGCACCTGACTCATGTGGCTACTGATGGATAACTAATAAAAACAAACAAACAAGCAAACAAACAAACAAACAAACAAACAGGAGGGCTAGAGGGATGGCTCAGAGGTTAAGAGTACTGGCTGCTCTTTCAAAGGTCCTAAGTTCAATTCCCAGCGACAGCATGGCAACTCTTAACCATCCAAAACAAGATCTGGTGCCCTCTTCTGGCATGCAGGCATACATGCAGGCAGAATACTGTATAAATAACAGATAAATAAATCTTTAAAAAAAATTATCTGGAAGATGCTAAACCAAAAGTGGAGTCCACTGACATGTTAGAGAGGACACAGGATGACCCAAGGTGACCCATGGGGACAGAACAACCCTGAACATTGACAGCAAAGAGTTTGCAACCAACTCTGTCCAAAGAAAGAACACAAGAAAGGAAGAAGAGAAGCGAGAGAGAGTCAAGGGCCCAAAAGGAAGGTAAACTGGGATGCCAGTCAGCTGGCATGGCCCAGCCAGCCTTGGGAACCTCTCTTTCCTTCATGCAAACCATGAAGGAAATACACACCCACCCCATCACACAATGAGAAGGGTGTACACTTTTTTTTTAAGAAACTTCAAATTCATTTTTTTGTCATTTCTCTCATCTCCCTACTGTCCTTCTACCCTAGCCTACCACTAATCTACTTTTCTCTCCATATATTTGTTTAATGTGGACATTGATACAGGTTGAGTCAAATGATATATAGTCTTTTGTGACTGGTATCTTTCACTTCTCACAATTCTAAACCATCTTTTAAGTCAGCTGTTTTCTCAGCTATGTCAACTATATTTCTAGTTTCTCAGATTGCTATCAGTCCTGTTTTCAGTTTTCCTGAGTTTTTGATGGTCTCATTATTTCTGTGACTCTGTTTTTAAATATTTCACTATAGTTCTAGTTAGACTTGGTTGGTTGGTTTGGTTTGGTTTGGTTTTTTGTTTTGAAGACAGGGTTTCTCTGTGTAGCCTTGGCTGTTCTGAAATTCAATGTACAGACCAGGCTGGCTTCGAACTCAGAAATACGCTTGCCTCTGCCTCCCAAGGGCTGGGATTAAAAGCTTGAGCCACCACTGGCTATGGTTTTATGTTTTAAACCTGCTTTTACTGATTTTTTTTTTTTTCACATGGCAGTTTGTTTTCTTGTGTATCTGGTGATTCTAGGCTGGGAATCGATACTTAGTTCATTTTTGTAAGAAGTTTGAGTTTTATTTGAATTTTATTAGTTTTTGTTTTGGTTTGTGACAGGGTCTCTCTATGTAGTCCTGACTGTTATGGAGGTCACTGTGTAAACCAGGCTAGTCTTGAACTCACAGTGATCTGACTGCCTCTGCCTTTCGAGTGCTAGAATTAAAGGAGTGTGGTCCCAAGAACTTTTGATCCAGGACCCTTTACAATGGTCTAGCTTAAAGGGTCATCTCTAGTTCCTTGCTGCTTCCTTTTTTTTTTTTTTTTTTTTTTTTTTTTTGAGATATGGTCTCATATAAGCTAAGCTGGCCTCATACTCACTGTATACCTGAGGATAACCTTGAACTTCTGACCCTACTGCTTCTACTCCCCTAGCACTGGGAATATAGATATATAGGTATAGGCCGCCGTGCCTGATCTTATGTGTGCTGGGATGGTACCCGGGCCTGCAGGCATGCTAGGCAAGCATCCTACCAACTAGGCCACATCTCTAGTTCTGAACACAGACATTGCCCTTACCTGCTTTTCTTGTGTGTGCGTGTGTGCATGTGTGTGCGTGTGTGCATGTGTGTGCGTTTACTCCTCAGAGCTAATCATGGCTTTCTGCATGTCTGACTATATACAGAAGCTTGGCCCTCAGCATATCCAGTTTGCCACCCTCCTGCCACCTCCTGGAAGCCCCAGCCTGCTCTTTCTGATTTGGTTCACTAACCTTAATAAGCCTCCTCCCAAGTAATCCTCTCCATTCACCCACTGCTGTGCTGATCTGCCACTCTCATCCTATGTGCCTGCGGCTACAGACCTGACTTACAGAAAAGCTCCATCACCATGCCCAGCCTGTCTGTGGGACTTTACATGACTTCCTTAACCATCAGTATGTCTGCACATATACAAACCAGATGTATTAAAAAAGGGGTAACTGAGGCATATATACACAAAACTTGGGTAGCTTGTCTGCATCCCACTACTTACAACTGTGGGACCTCAGAGGCGAACCAGAAGCTGTCTAGCTCTTTTCCATTTCCCATGGTTGCAGAAAGAAACAGAATGGTCTGGGACTGCTGGGGTCTTGGCAGGAGTCTCGCTGATCAGACACTGGCTCCAGAAAGCCAGGAGCTCATGAAAGCCCTGTAATGGCCTGTTACCTTGTGTGCCACAGCAAGGGGTGGTGGTAAGCCCAAGCTTCTCAGAGCTTTTTCATGATTGGAAAAACAAAAGCCCAAATGCTAACTCAAGGGTCATGAGCCTCCTGCTTGCCTTCGCATTGACAGACCACAAAATCAATGCCGTGGCTACCTTGAGTGCATGACACTAGTAGCTTTGCTGCTGTTTTCAGCTTGGCTGAGAAACCCTGAGAACAGAGTCCAGTCCCCACATTTGGCTTGATCCAACAGAGGTGTGAAACTGAAAGCCAAGTGGGCACAAGCAGCTGTCAATATCCAGAGCCTCTAAGTGACACCCACATGAGGACTGATGGCAGACAATTGGCCCAGGGAGGCCTGTAGTCAGGGACACTGTTAGTATTATGGCAGCCTGCTTCTGGGTTGCCTAGCAACCTGTGATGTCATCATGTATCGCAGGCCAGGTGGCTACACCTGGCAGGCGGGGTTATGTTGCTACTTAAAAGGATCAATCCACTACTTTGTCTCGTTCTTGCCCTCTTGGCTCTTGCCCTCTCCTCTTTCTCTGTTGGGGTGTCCCCCAGTTTTCTTCCCCCTATTATGTCTCCCTCTCCCCTTCTTCCTCTCTCTCCATCTCATCTAATAAACCTCTTTCATATAAAATCTGCTGTGCGCTTCATCATTATTTAATTTGGTCCTAATATTGGTGCATTGGCCGGGAATCGAACCCAGGCCTCCCGCCTGGCAGGCAAGAATTCTACCACTGAACCATCCAATGCCTGAAAATCTTTTTTTTTTTTTTTACTTTCTCTCAACTGCCTTTACCCCCAGCACATCTGTCCCGCTGCCCGGGACAGCTGCCTGAAGTGGCTGCTCGTATGACAAGCCCTGGGGAGTCCTGGGGAGCCTCAGGGAGCTCTGGGACTTATGAGGCACCAAAATTGGCTTCAGACAGACACAGCCTGCTAGGTAAGCAATTACTGGGGACCCTATGCACACATAGATTGCTTTAAATTGCCTCAGGTCCCATGGGCGAGATTTTAAATTTCCCTTGGAATGCCTGCTGCTAGAGGCTGGCTTGTAGACAAGGGTTTTCAGTTACGCAGACTTCCATCCCATGTGCACGCAGCCATGCCACACTCACACAGAGAGTTTTAAACTGAGTTGGGACAGTCATCCCATGAGCAAGCACCTGGTCTTGCTGTGCTGCTACAGTCCTGTGCACACATAGCTGTGAGGCGCCATGTTGATTTTAAAATAAAGAAGCCGCACAATGTGCTTGCCCCCCACTCCTGCATACCTCCAAGCCATGCGTTCAAACACTGGCTCTCAATATTTCTGACCTAAGTTGCTATGTCCAAGCTTTTAAAAATCTTTTCTTCCTCGTTTCTGTATACTCTGCTCTTAAAATATACATATTTTAAAATGCTTTAAATGGGTATCTACTGATTTATGTAATTTTCTCATTGGTTTACATTTATAAGACTTCCTTAATCATAATTAATTCTCTGTTTATCTCCTTTCAGACTAAGACAGCAACAAGCCTCATTTTAAACTGGTATGGATTTTTTAAAAAAATAAGTTAAAAGGCTTAATATTTCCTCCTGTTGCTATGCTACTGTTGTATTGACTGTCCAGAGCTTTGACCTTTATCAATAGAGCTCTGATGTATTAATCTAACTCTAATACAAAAACATTCCACTATACCACCCAGTATCATGGTTCTAAGCTCAAGATTTTAAATCTCCATAATGTGTACTCATACTAAAGGTTAAGAGCAAGTGAACTTCCACTTCTACTTCATGAAAGGCTTCTGCCTTTTCAGAGCTCACCTTAAAGAATGCTTATGCTGTTAAGACAAATGTGTAGGCCTACTGCTTTTTCTATAATGTATATTTCAGTGCAGATTACAATTGTGATGCTAACATGTCTAAAGTTTTATCTCCTTCATAAAACTTAAAAGTAATTCTTGTAAGCTGCAGAAAATCCACCTAAATCCACCTGTCAGGTCAACTGGGTTCCAGATAAGTACTGCATTTACTGCCTATCTCAGAGGGTTGGATTCCTCCCCTTTCCCTAGTTTTGGGACTTCCCTTTCCTGGCTACTTGATTGCTACCTTCTACGGGCAACAATGGCTGGATTGGTGAATTCCTTTCATTGGCCAGCCACTGGATTGCTGAGTTCACCTCATTGATCAGCATCTAATAAACCTCTTTCATATAAAATCTGCTGTGCACTTCATTATTTAATTTGCTCCTAACAGACACCAGCCCTCCTTGTGGACAGTGGGCGGTCAGAGGATGAGCCTTCTCCCTGTCAGCCACATCCTTAAAAGCAAGTCAGCTGTTGACAGTAATGACCATTGATTGTGCGCTTGCCCATGCCCCATGCCATGCTCACACAGAGCAGCACATTCAAAGCTGTAGACAGCTGCCTTCGAACTGAGTCTTTAGTGAAGTCCAGGCCATCAGTGTTAGCATTCCTTATGCATGAGTGAGGCCACAAGCTGATAAAAATGACCTTCCCCAGGCCCTACAATCCAAAGGAAAAGAAGACAAGAATCTAGCTCAAGATTCAGCAAAGCCTGCATCGGAGCTTCTTTATCCCACCTAGGAGTGTCCCTTGGCCACTTTTCTTACTGCACAAATGGCAGAAGTACCTGACCAGGCAAATCACACCACCCAAGGACCAAAGACGAGCCTTTCTTCCAGGGGTATCCGGCTTGTTTTCCCTCTGAGGTGACCCGGGTTACTAGGATTCCCATATACTGGGGTTTCCTCACTGCCACAGTAGGAACCAGGTTGACTTGGGGCGAGGTTTACCTTCACTGCTTCCCAGCTGGAATTTACCAGGTGCTGCCGGAAGGGCCCAAAACCTAAAACCAAAGGTACCCAAGTTTATTCAAATCAGTGTGGTAGCAAGTTCTGCCACATGGTAACAAGTCCCATAAGCCCCAGAGACCAGCAACCTTGCTATTCTGGGGGGGCTTCCTCAGAATCCTCTGTGTGAAACCCAGTGGGGGAGGCCCCCTCAAAAAAGGGGAGTGTAGAGAGCTAGAGGGCTGGGTCAGAGGTTGAGAGTATTTCCTGTTGGCCTTGGTCTGCTCTTGCTGTGATAAACACTGCCCAAAACCAACCTGGGGAGGATAGGGTTGATTTGGTTTATAGGTTACTGTCCATCAGCAAGGAAAGCCAAGGAAGCACGAATCCAAAAGAGGAACCTGGAGGCAGGGGCACAGATGGATGCCACTCACTGGCCTGCTTACATAATCCACTTGCCCAGGGATGGCACTACCAAGAGTGAGCCAGGCCCTCCTTGGTCAATTAGCAATATTTTAAAAATGCCCCCACAGGCGTGTACACAGGTGAATCTAATGGAGGCCATTAAGTTGAGGTTCCCTCTTTTCGGGTGTATCAAGTTGACACCAAAGTTAAGTCACCATGCTGCTCTTCCAGAGGATTTGAGCTCAGTTCCCGGCATCCAGGTTCTGAGACTCACAACTCTCTGTAACTGCAGTTCCAGGGGACCGGTTGTCCTCTTCTGATCTCTGCAGGCACCCAAACATTCATGGCTCAGGCACCTGCACTCACACACAGGCAAGCGTAAACACAAAGTAACAAAGAAGTAGTTGAAAGGGGTCTCACCCACTTCCACAGTCAAAGGCTAGGAACAAGTACACACAAGGGTTGCACTGAACCTGCCTGTATTAGTTGCTTTTCTCATAGCTGTTACCCAACGTAAGGGAGGGGCGATTTATTGACTCATGGTTCAGAGGGCCAAGTCCACCATGGTGGGAAAACAGTGTTCGGCTGTGACAACACAAGTGTGAGCCTGAGGCTTGTTCACGAGTATCGGCAGTCAGGAGCCTGAGAGCTTCTCTTGAACCAAAGCGAAGCTGCGAGTCCCAAGGCTTATTTCCCCACCAGCTACTTCCCGAAGGTAGACTCCACGCCTTAAAGGCTCCACAGCGTCTCCCAAAGCACATCCTCAGCTAGCAGCCAGATGCCCAAGCACATGAACCGGTATCACATTCAAACAGAAATTCAAGCTTTGGGGAGAAGCAGAGACAGACCTGTGCGACCATCCCCATCTGCTTGTTGACAAAGGCACAAAAGCAATCCCATGGATGAGGACTGTGTTTTTCCAAAAATGGTTCTGGAGCGATGGGACACTGTGATGGCTGCCGTTAACTGATAACAGAATCCAAAATCACCTGGGAGCCAGGGCCCTGGATATGCTGGAAAGTATGTCTTGATTGTGTTCATTTGAAGTGGGAACGTTTGCCCACTGTGGGTGGCGTCATTTCCTGGCTGAGTGGCAGCTGGCATCCACTGCTCTCTGCTTGCTGGTTATAGACAGGATCCTGCCACAACAGGCTCTTATCTACCATTTGAACTGTGCGCCAGAACAAAGCCTTTATCCAAGTTGCTTTCGTCAGAGTGTTTTCTCACAGCCATAGAAAAGTAATTCAGACAGAAACCAAGAGGCAAAACCCCAGTCTCTTAATGTCCTACAGCTTAGGCATCAGGAAGTTCTAAATGGAGAGCAAAACCTTAGATGTAAAAAGCAAAACTGAAACTTTTAGAGAGAGAGGAAAAAAAAGGTGATGATGGGGAATCTCAGGAGCCTTGATCCAAAAAAGAAAAAACTGACAAACTGGATTCCACAATAATCACAAACGTTGAGGCTGCGGTGGGGATGGCTCATGGGATTATAGGGGCATAATGTACCCACAGCCCCAAGCACCAAAAAAAAAAAAAAAAAAGGAAAGCATAGGCTTAGTAGTTAAAGTGCTCACCCAGCATGCACAAAGCACAGGGTTCAAGACCCAGCACCAAAACAGCCATGAAAGCATTCAGTGAAGGGTTGTTTACACTGGGTTGGCTTGTGGCCACGTCTGCTGGGGACTGTCTTGTTAACTGATGTGGGGAGACCCAGATTACTGTGGGCAGCACCATTCCCTAGGCATCGGGTCTTGAGCCGTACAAGAGTGGGGAAATCAAGCTGAGGCCAGGAGAGCTCGAGTGTGTGTGTGTGTGTGTGTGTGTGTGTGTGTGTGTGTGTTTCCCTCTGCTCTTGACCATGAATGTGATGTGACCAGTGCTCTGAAGTTGCTGTACTGACCTTCCCACGTGATCGAATGGAACCCGGGACTGTAAGTTGAAATAAACTCCTTTATCCTCTAAGTCCCTTTGTTTGTTTGGGTTTGTTGTTGTCTTTGTTTCCTTGTTTTCACTGGATAGTTTATCATAGCCAAATGAATCTGGAACACACACCCAAGTGTTAGAACGGGAGAACAAAGTGTGGAAGAAGCTATAAAGGAATAGCATGAGGTGATTTTGAGGTGATGGCCACGTTATAGATCTTAACTACAGAGGTAATTCCAGGAAGCTACACATGGCTTGAAATTATACAGGGCTGTCTGTGAGCCCATTTTCATTCCTCAACCCCTCTCTCCCTTTCTCCTTCTCCCCTTTTCTTTCTTTCTTTCTTTCTTTCTTTCTTTCTTTCTTTCTTTCTTT
>NW_026596046.1:6756955-6759440 GCF_907164565.1 Psammomys obesus
TTTCTTTCTTTCTTTCTTTCTTTCTTTCTTTCTTTCTTTCTTTCTTTCTTTCTTTCTTTCTTTCCCCAAGATAGGGTTTCTCTGTGTAGCCTTGGCTATCCTGGACTTGCTTTGTAGACCAGGCTGGCCTTGAACTCACAGAGATCTGCCTGCTTCTGCCCCCTAAGTGCTGAGATTACAGGTGCGCACCATGCTCGGATCTCCCTTCTTTCTTAGTTGAAATAATGACAGGGTGTTGGCTTTGACACTGAAGATGTCAAGATCAAACTACTCTAGTGAAAGATATAAGGGGTTCTCTGCCTATTTCTTTACAATTTCTTCTTGGTCTATTATATTTCTGAAATGAAGAGTGTGTGGCCTCCTGGTGGGGAAGGCCAGCTTGTCGGACTGAGAAGAGCGGGACACTCATCTCACGTCAGGCTGCAAGTGGGGTCAGCATTGTCCTACTCAGCTCTCTTTGGAGTAAGAATGAGGGTTTGAGCTCCTCACCTGATTCTCATGGAATACTTCTCAACCCCCACAAATTCGGAACTGTGAAAGGTCAGGATTCTACATCAAGTCCATGGACCCCAGGCCTCTAGAGCAGGTGGCAGCTCTGGAGAAGGGGCCCCACCTGTGCCTAGCAACTGCTGACTGTATGGGGCTCATTCCACCAACAGGACTGGGTCACAGGAAGAAAAATCTCGGGGGACAGAAAACTTTTCAGCAGAAGGTCCCATTACAGGACTGCCAGCTGGCTTTGCCTGAGAGGACACACAGCCTTGCAGCTGCTGTGGGAACCTGCAGCCATAAAGAACAATGTAGAAAATGTCGAGAATAAGTGGAAATACGGAGAAGCCAGTTTCCTCCTAGGATAATAAGAAGCCCATCAGCACACATCATCTGCTTTAGAATCATACTCGGCTTTGTGAAAACAATCTCTTATTTGTCTTAAAATAGGAAAGATAACTGGGAACCAAGGTTGGAAGGTCCTGTTTTGCTTGGCTAGGCCTCACTTACCATCAAGACTGCCTTGGAGTGGAGTTGGGGAGTCAGCCAGAGAAATTTGGTGGAATCAGGGGACCCTTGGGAGGAGCGCTGGCTTGCCTGGTCTCTCATTTTACTATTGGTGGCGGCCAACACCTTGATCTTGAGGCTGTTTGTTGGAGTCCTTGCATTTCTACCATCTGTCTACATGCCAGTTGTCAAGACAAGATTTACATACTCAGCAGAGCCTGCCGGGGGCAGGCTCTAAAGGCAGGTCACACTCTGGAATCCAGTGGGCATTTCCCAATGGCGCCTGACTGGCAGCTACTGCCAGCTGATGAGACAAATGTAGGGTAAGATACGAGTCCAAGAGGGGCACACGTGAGACAGGCATACCTTTCACCAAGAGCCCGGCTTCCTGAGAAAGTCAGGTGTGACTGGAACCATTCAGTCTCTGGACCCAAAAGAAGAAAGATGAAAGTGCAACGGGATAAAAGTATTTCAAAAGAATTTTCTTTTTCTCTCTCTTTTTGGAAGGTTGACAGTATGAGACGCTGGCTGAGAGTGTTTATCAAAGTAGTTTTCAGTTAAGACAGGTGACAGGAGTCCTTTATGACAGAGAAGCCACCTATCTTCCCAGGCCGACCTTTTCCGGGTTCAGAGGCATCAACGTGTGTGTGTGTGTGTTTTGGTTAGTTCAGTGTTCCCATAGCAGCAAAAGCACCGTGGGGCTGGGGAATGCAGACTCCATCAAGGCGTGCTCATTGTAGAAGGGTCTGTCCCGTCTGAATCTGCAATTCTACCCTTTCCACTGGGTCCTAGGATTAAAAACAGCAGGTGACTGCCTGGGCTCCTCCCCAAAGGGCGGAAGGACAAACAAGGTCTGAGTGAACTAGGTTTCAAGCGGGCACCTCCATGCATGCCACTCGAGTTATTTGTGGCGAAGGGGGGGATCAGAGGCAGGAAAGCCTGTGGGTTTTTTTTTTTTTTTTTTTTTTTTAATAGGGCAGAGCAGGAAGTCAGCTTCCATCTGGAATTCCTACCAACACCAGTTGCCGTTCACATTCCCCAGGGAGAGCTGTTTACAATCAGCGCCGAGCAAGTGCGCATTCCAGGCGCCAGCAGCAAGCAGCAGCTACCCGGAACGAAGGGAACCGCGAGCTTACCGGTCACCACCACGCAGCGGGACCGCGAATCCTCGAGGCCGGGCTGAGCTAGGCTGGCGGGGCCCGGCCCAGCCATGATCCCGGACGGGAGGGGCGAGGACCACGTGGGAAGTGTGGAAAGACCACGCCCTCGGGAGCAGAACTGGAGACCTGGAGGGTCACAGCGCCGCCAGGATTCACCAGGACCCAGCTTAGTGGGTTCCGTGGGATGCGTGACACCAAGGCCTTGTCGCGGCTAACTGTCCCCCAACACTGCGCCATTACTAGGACTCAAGGCTGAAATCGCTCCAACTAGGCCCGCGGGTCACCCTGTCTGTTGTTTGTACCTACCTTGATACCTTGATCCTCCTCCT
>NW_026596046.1:6759540-6763047 GCF_907164565.1 Psammomys obesus
CCCCCCCCCCCCCCCCCCCCCCCCCGTGGAAACCCCTGATGCTCAGAGTAGTCCCCGGCGTTTGGGAACTTGGTTCGTGATTGCTCTTGAATTCTGCAAAGCATTTAAACAAGCAACCAAACGCTCAGAAAACACCGGAAGGCGTTGGTTGCAAGCACCTGCTCCCTAGGCCCCGCGGGTCCGCCGTCAGATTAATCTCAGCGCCAGTTTTCGTGCTCCGTGAAGTGGGGCTCATCCCCGCCCGCGTAGACGGAGCGTGCTGCCTCCCACGCACGTCCCCAGCTGCATCAGCCTGGAGCGACGGGGGCTCACCAGCTGGCTGATGTCTGCTGGCTTCAGACTGTTCCATCCTGTCTGGGGAGTGCTTCCTACTGCGTTCCCCTGCAAAGGTGCCGCCCGATGTCACCCACGGTCTTGGCATTTCTCTGGGTTCTAGATGCACTCGGGCTTTTTAAAATCCTGTCAGGGAAACCACAAGAAGTCTTAAGTTTGGGCCAGTTCTTCTACCGATGTCTTAGGCAGCATGCTGGCCTTTCAGAAATACTTAAAATAAAATTAAAAAAGGGAAAAACACTCTTTCAAAGGCTATTTTACGGAGAAACAAAACTCAAGACTTCTCTCCCGCTCTGGGTGAGGCCAGGGGAGCAGGCTGAGCTCAAGCACCACACCCTACAGCTTCCGGGAAGTTCCCCTCGCCCTGGGTGTTCTGCTAACTACTTAATTGGCCATGTGAGACCTTCCCTTTAATTGGCCCCCTGAGGTGGGGTCCCGGCTGCTTGTTAACCGGGGACTGGTGAAAAGCTGCCATTTGTTTCAGCCAGCTCTCTCCCACTTTTCCCGGGAGGCTGAGGCCAGCCCACCAGGTGCTGGAGGCAGCTTTGTACTGGGCCTGGCTGGGGCCAGGGTAGGGGGTGTCTTGGTCCTAGTTTCTCACACTCCCGTGGAGCTGTAGACATTTGTCCCCCTTCATCTACCCAGCTGTCCGTCTCTAGTTGGTGGCCTTTACCTGTTTCTGACGGGGTGGGGTGGGGATCTGCTTCCCAGTCCCTGGGAAAAGCAGATGACAGACAGAAGGTCCCTGTTCGTAAAGATGGCTGCTGATAGTAGGTGCTGAAGGGCTGGCATCGAAAGCCTTTCATCTCAGCACTCTCGTGGCAGAGGCAGGATCTCTGTGTGTTCGATGCCAGCCTGGGCTACAGAGTGTTGTCCAGGATAGCCAGGACTACACAGATAAACTGTCTAAAAAAAAAAAGGAAATAGAAAAGAAAAGAAAGAAAAAAAATGCCACCAAGTCATGTGACCCTGTTTACGAATGGTTACTAAGCAGTCCCGCTAACTGCAATCACCGCTTGTGAACAATACTACTTACTGTATTGGTAATGAACCTGTAATCTCTATTATTATTATTTAAAAAGGATCTTGATGTGTTGCACAAGCTAGCCCAGAACGCTTGGCTTACGGGATAATTCTGTTCCACTACCTCTCCAAAAAAGTTAGGATGATGGGTATGTACCGCCGTGACGGCATAGTATTATTATTTTTTGTCTGCTTGCATGGCTTGCTTGTTTTTGGATTTGACACACACCATTTCTATTTTACCTTAAACTGGATGCGTCCGGGAGTTATCACTTTCCCATAATTTATTCTTTTTTTTTTTTCCCCTGCATTAATGTTTTCTGTAATTCGTAATGAAGCTGTGTTTTGTTTGTTTGTTTGTTTTTTGTTTTTTTGTTTTTTTTTTTTTTTATCCCTAACTGACATGAAATATTTAGTTAGTCACAATCACAGGTCTGGGGCTGCATTCATCCCAACTTGCAAACAAACACCAACAAAAATCCCACCATCTTTCTGTAAGATGAAAACAGCTCAGAGAGGCACAGATTCTTAGGGCTGCTGTCTGTTCTTTCATTTCTTTTTCCACTGTAAAAACAAATGGTCTCTAACAATTGCTAATGTCAAACCCTTTCTTTAGGCTGATGAAATACAGTAAGCCTGAGAATTTGTAAGGCAAGGAGGGAGATGTTTGATTTTACAGAAAGCATGATAATCTTCCTTACAAGATAGTCCCCAGAGGAAATGTTTGTAATTATATTTGACTGGAGGGCAAGGTGCGTTCCTCTCACTGAACCAGGAAGCGAGCCATGAGTTCTCGCTGGGGACAGCCAAGATGACAATATCCTCAGACTTCAAATATTTCACATTTTAAACTAAACATGAAACTTTGTGGGATTTGTTTTAAATTCCTTACCGTTGAGTGGTGACTTCCTGCTTAAGCAAGAGAAAGGATTACAACGGCTGTTTTTCATTGTCTTTGAGGCAAACAGATCTTATGACAGGACACAGACAGTCGTATAGTTGACATCAATGAAATCTCATCAACCTGATCAAATTCCTGCAGGGGGAGGGGAAAGAAATCAATCATGAGGTGCAGTGATTGTTTCAAAAAGAATGCTAACATAGCCTTCCTCTATGTCAGACATCTCCGCTCCCAGACCCACTTCTCATTGCTACTGTCAATCACACAGCCTGTGGCCAAATTGCTTCTTGTCAAAGCACTAACTGAGTCTCAAAAATGTCACCTCATATTTGAGAGTCATCTCTCCTGCTCCCTTGAACCCCAAGGGTGGGCAGCTAAAAAGTTTCTATAAAAGGCCGGTCAAGAAGTACTTCTAGCTTTGCGTAGCACATGGCCTCTGATGAAGCTTTCCAGTTCCTGGTGTGGTGAGCATGAAGCATAGATGCTATGTAAATCAGCTCTGGCCCTGCTCCAGTGACTATTTATAGCGAATTTAAAATTTCCTAGAATAGTGACATGTCATGAAATTGTCTTCTTTTGAATTTTTTTTTTCTTTTTGTAACTATTGACAAGTGTAGAAACTATTTTTGGGTCCTGGGCTGTACAAACATAGGTGATAGGATGGATGGGGGCTGCGGGTTGCACTCTGTGAAATCCCCTAGAATGAAATATTTCTCTTACGGGGAAACTTATGGTTTAAAGTACTGGGACAAAACTTCAGCAAGCTGAATAAGTAGGTTATGCTAGTACCTCTTTGTAAACATTCAGTTCACCCACGGTTGCTAGTAGCCTGGGTATACTGCATGAAAATTCTAGTTATAAACAGTGCATTATCTGAAGGAGTGTGACAGTCTTGCATTGTTAAGCTCTGTCCTGCCTGGATATGAACCGTCACTGTGTCCAGTGTATCAACTTTGTATATGCTGCCCGCCCCTTTATCACTTTGGAGTTCCCGTGCTTATCAGGCACACTGTGCAGGTATCCTGAGACTTGTGTTTATGTAACTCTTAAGAATGGCCCTAAGAAATATTGTCAGCAGCCAGGAGGAGGTGGCGTACCCCTTTAATCCCCGGCACTCTGAGTTTGAGGCCAACCTGGTCTACAGAAGGAGTTCCAGGACAGCCAGGGCTACACTGAGAAACAAAAAATAAAACTAACTAACTATCTATCTATCTATCTATCTATCTATCTATCTATCTATCTATCTATCT
>NW_026596046.1:6763057-6800226 GCF_907164565.1 Psammomys obesus
TCTATCTATCTATCTATCTATCTATCTATCTATCTATCTATCTATCTTGGCTAGTCCTATTACAGCATATTGTTATAACTGTCCTATTTGATTATTTATTATTAGTTATCGCTGATAATCTTTCCCTGGGTCTAATTTATACATTAAATGTTAGCATAGGTTTATCTTTTTAGGGAAAACACATAGTGAATACAGGGGTGGGCCTTATTTTTTGCTTTGGACTTCTCCAGAGCTCTCTTCGCAGATAAGTGCCAACTCTGTGCTGCAGAGAGCAAGTGAGGCCCTGAGGAAATGCCGCCGACACGGGCAGGGCAGAGCCTCTTCAAGGCCCCCAATGCCTTAACCCATGAAAGTGGCAAAGCGTTCCCCAGGTAGGGCTGAGAGGAATGGCAAAGCCTTCCTGGGGGAAGCTCAGAGGCAGGGGAAAGGCGTGCTCTGGTCCCGTGTGGATGTTGACAGTGTGGGCAGTAAATGTCCATCACAGCTTTTTGCCTTGGATGAGCCTGAGGACTACAGAGACAGCTCCTATCCAGATCAGCTAAACCTTGACTCAGCTCTTGACCACAAATGCTGCCTCCTGCTGGGCTGTATGTGTTGACCAAGCCTCCCTGGGCATTGTGTATAATACATAAGCTGAGCTTCCAGGGCGTTGTTGGTTCTCCAAAAGCCAGCCCAGTCCACCCAGTCCCAGCTTTCCTGTGTGTCCTTGTGTCTGTCTTTTCTTCACTCCCTTGCTGCCCTACTTAGGGTTCTAGGACCCAAAGATAAAGTGACTTAGGAGCCTGGGGAGATAGCTCAGTCAATGAAATGCTTATCTCAGAATCCCTGAGAACCTGGGTTCAATCCCCAGCAACCACATAAAAATTCCAGGCATGGTGGTGCATGCCTGTCATCCCAGCACTGGGAGAGATGAAGACAGGCTCCCCTCGGGCTCACTGGCCAGCTGGGCTGGCTGAATTGGTAAGATCCTAGCGTGTGTGTGTGTGTGTGTGTGTGTGTGTGTGTGTGTGTGTGTGTATAAAAAGCCAAAAGCAAAACAAAACAAAAATGAAACAAAGGAAGTAGGTGTGGTCTATTGTCTGTTTTGTTTGTTTTGTTCTTGTTTTTTTGAGACAGTGTTTCTCTGTGTAGCCTTGGCTATGCTAGACTCTCTTTATAGAATAGCTCAAACTCACAGAGATCCGCCTGCCTCTGCCTCCCGATTGCTGAAACTAAAGGTGTGCACCATCAAGAACTGGCCATTTGAACCTTTTAAAGCAACAGGAAGCTGAGATATTAGGGGCTTTATTACAACAATGGAAATATTTTGAGCATTCCATAGGAAACTGGTATAGAAAATGAGGTTCTGTTTTTCTTTTCTTTTTGACATGGAGTTTCTATGTGTTGTCTAAGACGGCCTGGAACTACCAGGTTCAAGTTATTCTCCTGTCTCAGTCCCCTCACTTCTGTAGGACCATCATGCCCAGTTAACGTAGCATATTTTATAACTTCCTCTACAGATTATGAAGTGGTTGTTCTTTAGTTCATCTTTTGAAACTCCTGCAAGTCTTCTAGGTCACAAGAGAAATTACCGTTCTTCCGCCACATGCTGTAGCACAAAGTTTTAGCTGTGGTTTTTGCCTGTCACATTTTCCAGGCTTCTACTAACTTCATCACTCTTTTTTTTTTTTTTTAAGGAAGTATACCTCCTTCACTCAGTAGTAACAACTGTTGCAACAGGAATCTGTTTATTCATTACAATCCAGGGGCTTGCTGGACCTATTGTTTAGCTGCTGGACTGTCACTGTTGAATTTCTCTAAGACCCTGGAATGACTCAACAGCTGTATTCCTAACACAGGAAATTCCTGTGCTGATAGCTATGGCCAGATGAAGGCTATAGCTTGGTACTTAAAAAGTCCTCTTGGACAGGGGCCATATCAAGCGCACGGCTGGGTCTTTGCAGGGCCTCTCCTCTCCACACAGATATAGGTGGCATTTTCCTTTTATGTTGGCTTAGGGCCCAGGGCAATTTTGGTGTCAGTGATGAGTGTTAAGTGGCTGAGTCTGTTTTCAGAAGACTTAGAAATACAGCGCCTCGTTGCTTGTGGACAATCTGATCCTCTGCTTAGGAAATCCAGGGCAACTTCTGAGCATGTCAGACCTCAGGAGTATATGAGACCAGTTTGTGCCCTAAGTTGAAAGTTTTTTTTTAGTAAAAGGGAGGAGCCTTTTGTGATAGCCTTCAAGTGTCAGCAAGTATTTCTCGGGGTAAATTCGTGAAGGAATGTATGCAAGGCCTTTGAAAGAAAGTATCCTTAGCTGGTTCTGAGGCTTGGTGGCTCAGAAATCCAAGTACATGGTTAAGCTTTGGCAGTTCCAATGGTGTGAAACGGTTGTAGAAATAGCAAACGAAAGTATATATATTATGGAAGTTTATATAGACGTATGTAAGGAGATATTTACCTTATAAAGGAAAATATACCTTTTATCTATCTGTCTATCTATCTATCTACTTAGTTTGGTTTTTTGAGACAGTGTTTCTCTGTATAGTGTTGGCTCTCCTGGACTCACTTTGTAGACCAGGCTGGCCTCCAACTCACAGAGATCCGCCTGCCTCTGCCTCCTGAGTGCTGAGATACAGGCATGTACCGTCGTACCCAGCATACCTTTTATTTTTTAATTAAAAATTATTATTGCAGGAATAGGTACCTATGGCACAGTGCAAGTGTGCAGATCAGAGTGTTTGTACTATGATAAATCCCTAGAAACAGCTTCAAAGTCAAGTGTTCCCAACGTGTCTAAATCACAATATCTCATTCTATGCTTTGTTGGTTAGCACCTAGTCAAGACAAAAATCTGGAAGCTGTTGAATGGGCCCAGATTGGCTGGCCTTGGCACAGGCCAAGTTGTCAAGAAAGCCATCTGAGATACTTGATACAGAAACCCACGGAAGATGCTAGGTGTGAAATGCGTTGGAGTGTACAGTGTATGCATGTATCTCACTGGATGCCCTGACCCCCACCTAATTTGTGGGGTTTTTGCTTTAAAAAGTTGTCTTGCTCTACCCCCCACGACGTGGTTTGGATCCTGAATCCAGCTATGTCCCTGATATATCTATCAGTTTTCAAATGAAGTTATTTTGTTGGTTGCAACTTGGTTTTCCTAGAGGATTATTTTCCGGATTCTCAGACCCTAACAGGAGGACAATTTTATCTTAGTTCTATCCTTCCACTTTTATGTTGGTTCTGGAAATTAAATTTAAGTCACCAGGATTCACTGCAAGCACCTTCAGCCGCTGACCCATCTCTCTCAGGACAGTGTGGTATAAACAAACTTTACACACCACAGATAGGGAACTGACAGCAGACCAAAGGTCACAAGACAGACCAAAGTACAGTTACTAGCAAACTCTGGCTTGGAATCAGTGAGTTTATTGGGGTTACAGGAGTATGAGTGAGGGGTTACTAACAGGAGCAGAAATAAAAACAGCTGCATCACCAAAGCCCACCCTAGCATGGGTGACTGCTCACAAAAGCTGGGAACCTGAAGCATGCTGTGGAGCCTGCAGGTAGATGACAGGTTAGAGAATTTTCTTTCAGGGAGGCTCAGTTGGTCTGAACTTCTAACAGACAGTTTAGCCACTCCTCTCCCACCCTCCATCCCCCCTCCCCATTTTTGGCAATTTATCTAATCTCAACTCCTTCTAGGCAATCTGAGATTGATTCTCAGTAGTCTTTACTAGTTATATACATAGTCTTTGGAGGGAGGGGTCTAGAGAAGCTAGTCAGTTTCAAGGATTTCCTGAAGCTATTTTGTAATTTACTTCCTATCCTAAGGAGCGTCCCTGCAGTATTTCATCTGTTTTTCTGCTGTTTCTCTTCCTTGTAAACATTTGGTTTAAAGAAGTGTCCCTCAAGGCCTGGCTGTGGTGGCTCAAGCCTTTAATCCCAGCACTCAGGAGGCAGTGGCAGGCAGATCTTTTTGAGTTCAAGGCCAGCCTGGTCTACAGAGTGAGTGCCAGGACAGCCAGGGCCACACTAAGAAACCATGTATGGAAACAAACAAACACCAAGAAGTTTCTCTCAAAAATGGAAGGTTTTAATCTGAGCGGAAACTGCTACACAAGGGAAGTCTACACCATTTAATGTATGGAAATAAATGGGTGCAGGTAATACATGGCTGTGGTCCCAATACATGGAAGGCTGAAGGCAGGAGGATGGAGATTTTTAAGATTAGCCTGAGCTATAACAGTAAGATACTATTTGAAGGGACTGGTATCCACACAAGACAACCAAAGACTAAGGTCTCAGCACAAAGGAGATTTATACAAGGGGCAGGAATTAGAGTCAAAGAGAAAGACAGGAGGAGATAGACGATAAGGAAGAAGAGGAAGGGATATTTGTCTTAGAGCAAAAGACTGCCTCAGGACAGAAAGGAAACAGACATGGCTCCTAGGAAAACGTCAGTTTATAAAGGTAAAAACAAAAGGGGGTGGCGAGCCTCCCGATAGGATGAGTTGGTTAATTTTGATTTGGCATGTTAATTAGGTGAGCCAAAAGGGGGCTTTTGATGGTTGGACTTCAATACTTGGATAGCTGGTCCTTGATCTGCAATCTCAGGAGGAGGAATGGACATTGGTGGCCAGCTTTCGGAATGCAATCTAATGGTTTTTAGAAAGGCAGAGGGAATAGGGGAAGGCCAGGCCTGCCAGAGCCAGGTTTGCCTTCCAGTGGCTGGCTAGGCCCCTCCTTCGCCATTTGTTGGTACAAGTTTAAACAAAGCAATATTAATAAAATCATCAGAAGCAAGTTTAGACTTTGTTCTAGCTGTGAGCTTGGCTCAGTCTACCTAAGCAAGGAACAAAACTAAGGAACAGAAAGAGGAAAAACCTAACTCAGGATTGAGTTTGGGAAAAATGAAAAGCAAGGAACGATGCAGACCATAATTCTTTACATATATACCCAGGCACGTATGTATATTTTCAAGTTTCTATATGAAAATGTATAAAATAAAAATCTTTAGAGAATGGTAACAAGGCCTTAAAAATACTTTGCAGTACAGATTAATAAACTTTCAACCTAATGCTAATAGTTTGAGTAACATCAATGATTACCTAAGACATATATATATATATATTTAAATATATATATATATATATATATATATATATATATATAACATGACATGTATGCACATACATACATATATGGCTATATTGTGAAGACACTTATGGCAACTTAAAGGCACTTATAAATATTTTGAAGTGTCTTTACAAATGATAGGTTATTTCCGCTGAGGATATGAGCCAATTCAAGCCAAATTAGAGTATATAAATGCAGGTTTAGTGGGGACAGCTCTGGGGTGGGTTCACCAAACTCAGAGAGAGAGAAAAGCCGGCCCCTTAACAGGCAGGGGCTGAGGGCTGCAGGGAGAGCCTGGACGCCAGGTCTGCTTTGGTTAAATGGGCACCTCAGCCGCTTGTCCCCGGTCTGAATCCCATCAACAAATACGCTGTAAAGACTCTCCTGAGAAGCCCACACCCACCTGGTGTGTCCCCCAATGCCACTTTCAGGATCTCCTTGGACTACCCAGACCCGTTCTCCAACTAAGGGGCCCAAGCCTTCTTCCTCCTTCAGACTTCCCAGGAGCTGGGACCTTAGGTGTGTCTCCACCATGATCTGCAGAAAGGTGAAATCTGAAGTCATTAACCCTTGCATCTTCCCAAAGCAATATTTTGAGACAGCTGAATATACCCGGGGCGAGGGGAATTGTCGACGTTGAATTTTGCTTTGTCGAATGAGTGCCTGTTTGACCATTTAATAAATCGTGGGCACACTGCCGTTTCCAGGACACTGTTGGGAAGACACTGAAATGGGTCAGAATGATTCCTGGATGCCCTGCATTAGGTGTACGTTTATTACATTTTTAGCTATTTTTCAGCCGTGCTAAGTTTTTGAAAAGGGTCAATGCAAATGATTTTTGCACAAAGATACAGAAGGGACCATGGTGGGGGAAAAAAAAAATCTGTCCAGTACAGGCCTAGGGACATTGGGGAGGAGGGTGCGTGCCAGTGTGTACGGAAGCCCAACAGCAACGACAACAAACTCACTTTTGGCTCAGATTTTTCTTTTTGTGGACTGAACCTTGTGGAGTCAAGGCAAGGTAAAGAAATTACGGGCGGTGGTCCTGTGGGAGAAGATAAGAGGCGCTGGCAGCCTGGAGGCAGGGAGTGTGAAGGAGAAAGCCCCCAGGGGAGGCGACAGAGGCGGGGCAGCCCCTAGGGAGCCAAGGTGGAAGGGTGGTGGCCTTGGGGGTGGGGGTTGGGGTGTGTGTTGGGCTGACACGCGGTACACACAGGTCGGGAGCATGGAGGTTGAGGCCGTCCGCGGAGCCACAGGTAAGGGGTAGCCGAGCGACTGCGGAGGGCGCGCGGCAGCTGGGGACACAAGGCGGCAGGGCTCCGCGCACCTGTCGCCACCGCAGCTTGGGGTGCGGTGCAGAGCTGAAGGCCTCGCAGCTCCCTCTCTTCCTCTGGAGCATGTAAGTCCAGGGCCAGCGGGAGCTGCAGGAGGAACCTCTACAGTTGAAACCCTCCAGGGTCCTGGGCCGGGTCCCCCTCCAACCCTCAACACCGGCCTTGGGGACTTTTGGACCTGGGCTTGGTGGCCAGCCGGGAGTGGGGTGGTGGGAACCAGCTCGGAGGTGCTAGGTTCTCGGTAGCCGTCTAGGAAATGGGAACCTCACCGTGGGGGAGAATTCTGCTTAGCAGCTCGTTCCCACTTCCTAGTGAGGAGGACCCTGGTGGGGCCTGAGCTGAGAAGAGTCGCCGGGGCGCACGCTCGCTGTCAGCCTTTTTCCGGTTCGAGGCACACAACCCACATGCCTCTTCCAGCCCGGTGAACTTTCAGCGGAGCCTGGATTTGAAGACACATCCCTGAGCCCGCTACCTCCGAGGCCTCGGGTAATGCCAATCCAGGCCTTTTGCTAGGCGACCTGTCCCACACAGTCAGGCCGCGCGCGGTCCACCTATTCAACAGCTCAGGAAAGTAAACCACGGCAGACGTTTGGAAGGCAGTGGCACCGGCAGGTAGCCGCTCGCCCTCGTGATCTACATTAAACTTTACAACTGAGTTGTTTTTTTTTTTTTTTTTTCTCTCTTTCTCCCTATTTTCAGGTGAGTGAGATAGAGAATGTAGCCGTTAGCTAATTACATGGATTAGTAAAGCTTTTAGTTGATCTCGAGATTAAGAAAAAGTTTGTATTACATTTTGGAAAGGGACATAGTTTCTTTTGTTTTATTTTTGTACGTTTTTTCCCCCCCCAGAAAATAAGTGTTAAAGACTTGGCTAGTAAGTGCTGTTTGCAGTTTACTGTTGGAAAACTAGAGTAAAGGGGGAGGGGAGGGAGGCTTGCTTTTTTTGGTCTTATCTTCCTCATCTACAAAACAGAAGAAGGCCCCTAGGGTTTATTAAGCTCAGCATTCTCTCATTACTCCCATCTTTGCTGCTGGCCTCCCTCCTCTCCTGGAAGTGAGGGGCTCCGGAGTGAGAGGCCCTTCCCAGCCCCTGCTCCGGAGATCCTCTCCTTCCAGCCCCGCTGCATTTTAATGGGAAAAAGAATCAGGATTTCGTCTTCTGGAAAAGTGTAGTTGGCCTACACCGGTTTATGGATTTTCCTGTGCTCACTTCGACCTTTGCTGCGGTTTCGATGGTCACCGACGGTTCAGATGACACACAGCAGGCTCACATTTATCATTTCCACATGTGTTAGATCCTAATGGGTTGGAGGCTTGCATAGTTGAACTGCTGCCTGAGCTTTGATAGCTGTTTCCAGAAACAGCTTGAGCAAATCTCGTCTACTGGGGAATCCCTTTCTTTTTAGCAGAGAAGCATGAAAGGAAAAATTATGCTTTCAGGTGAGGCGACATGCCAGCCCCTACTTAGCTTCGCTGCTGAGAAATGAGAAAGGACATGTGATATTCCTCTCACAGCTGTGCTCTGTGTTCGCATGAGGGGCCCCCTGGTAGGTTTGGTTTGGGAGCAGTACTGTCCAAAGGGAATTTGGGGGTACCCCACAATAATTTACATCCTGACATGCCCCAAGCGTTCCCCCCTGTATTCATTCTCCCCTCCCTCTCTCTACATGTTTTTAATTTCCCTGATGCCAAAAACCTTCTTAGGTTCCACTGGGCCATCTGTTGCTGTCATTTCAGCTTAGAATAGAGTGGAAAGAAAGGAGAGAGCCAGACACAGCCTGGTCCTATTACCATCCTCATCTTTTACCTTGAACTTCTTCCCTCCGCTATGAACTAAGGACTGAGCTGCCTCATAAGGATTAGTTGAGGCCCTGTGTATGTGAGAACTCACTGCTGGGGAGTGAATGTAGAGAAAGCCGTTTATTTTGGCTTTTGAAAAGTTGGATATTCTGATAATTTGGGCTGCTAATGAAGCTGAGAGTGACAGGTAACAGCCAGCAAGCAAGCATGGACAGTTCAGAAACTCTCATGGTTTTCATGAACTTCTGCAGAAGTGGGCAAAAGGGTCAAGGGACAGGAGAGAAGTGAGTGAGGCCTCGTTTGGTGGCCTTTCTGTGTCTTTTTCTTTTTTTTCTTTTTTTTTTTTTTTTTAAGGTCCTGTGTGGGGCTATCATTTTTGAACCCTCAACAGACCCTCAGGACCAGTACCAGGAAGTAAAGAAGCAATGGGCAGATCCTAAGGCTGAGGAACCTGAGGTCTGTCGAGACACAGTGGCCCAGAAATGGGACTGGGGAGGGAGGGCATATGCCACAGGACTCTAAAAGGACTAGACATAGCTATAGTTTGGAAGGCGTTTGCAGAGGTGAGAAAAAAAGGAGAAGACCTTGCCTTAGCTGGAGGTCTCTCATCATGTCACACTCAGGGATTGAACTCAGGTTATCAGGTTTGGGGGCCTTTACCTGCCAAGCCTGCGTATACCCCCCCCCCCCCACTTCTGGGGAGGACAGTGTGTACTTACTTTTAGGAGCGCTTTCTGTCAGGTATTGTCCCGAGCCCTTCTCAAACATTATTGTAACAGACCTCTACATCACATAGTTTACTGGTGAGGAACCGGAGGCCCAGAGATGGGCTGGGGTTACCTGGCCACTAAGTGGCTACATTGGTGCTGAAATGGAGGTTTCTGGCAGGGCCGGTTTCTGGTATGGCTCAAGTCAGAGCTCTTGCCTACTGGGGCTTCCAGTGAGAAAGGAAAGAGAAGGAAGGGCCGGTAGTGCAGTGTCTAAAAGTCTGGTTGGCTGTGAAGGTTGCCTGCTGCTTCCTATCCAAGCAGATCTCTGTCTTCGTGAAAGCAGGACCCCAGTAGATCTTAGTGTCCTGAGCTCCCTGAGAGGAAATGGAGGAATCGGTTCTTCTTAGGTGTTGTCAGAAGCCCTTGTTGGCTCTGCATCTAGCAAGGATTGCTGGGAGGGAGGCTTTGTCATCAGATATATCAGGCTTGCTGTGCTTTGGGCAGAGTGCTCTGGCCAGGGCTCTGGGTAGCCTGACTCCCAGAAGGGCCATGTTCTCCCAGTAGCTGAGTATCTGTGTGTTTTCCCTTCTGTGATTCTTGGTGCAGTGAGGTATGTATACTGTGTAGCTAGTTCTTGTTCACTCCCCACCGGACTTCTGCACCAAACCGGGACTGGCATTTCCTGAGGCTGGACCGGATGTGACGGGGCTCCCCCACGTGGTCTAGTCAGAGGGAGTGAATCTGACTCAGGACTCGAGACTGAGCAGTGGGATGGAAGGCTGACTGATCTTCACTGGCTCCTGGCTCCTCTAATGTTATTTGGTGTGAAGCCCTGGGAAGTTCTACCTGAAGGGCTGTAGAATGTGAATGTGCTTTGTGATAGAGGAAATGGTTTGTGGCAATTTTTTTTTTTTTTGAGGCGGGTTTCTCTGTGTAGCTTTGGCTATCCCAGACTTGCTTTGCAGACCAGGCAGGCGATGCAATTGCAGTTCAGTGACTGTTGGTCGTAGCTGAAGGTCAGGGTGCAGTTAATCAGGATGGGACAGTTGTGGTTTTGAAATGCTGTGCACACCTGTAATCCCAGTGCCCTGTAAGTTGAAGCAGGAGAAATACAAGGTCAAGGTCAGTCTGGGGTACATAGTGAGACTGTCTCCTGCCACTGCCATTCCCCAAAAAACAAAAAAAGCAACAAAATAAATCTAGGCTGCTTACACAGCCCCCCTTGGGTTAGGGGCTTACCTTCCAGAGTTAGTGATCAGCCAGTTTGGATACAGGACCCAAAGCCTTGTGGATTTAAAGCCATTTAAGGTTTGTTTATATAGGTGTATATAACACAGCAGAACCCCTGCTGGTCTTCCTGTTCTTTTCCCAGGTCTCTAAAACCCTCTCACATTGAAACTGCTGCATTCGGTCATTCAGGATCCCTAAGCTGTGTGTGGCCTCACTTTTCTAAGAGAAAACAGTGTCCATTGGTTCTCAGGACATACAAATCTTTCACAGGTGTTTGTGCCTTCAAGACAGGACAGCCACTGGGCGTTTGATATCCAGAATGAGCACTACAGGGCTGAGATCTTTTTGCCGTATGTGTTGCCAGGGAGGGACACCATGTCTCCAGCTAGACAGCTTGACTTGCCGAAATTAAGATAAATGTGTTGTTCTTGGAAACCAAGTCTGCAAGCACGACTTGAAAATTCCGCTAACCGAGAGAAAGCTGTGTTTGTCTCTTCATTGCCTTTGCGATGAAGACATTCTAATCATTCTCTGAATATTTCATTCAGTGGTAAGTACTTGAGGAGTTAGCCCTGTAGAGTCCTCGCCGGCTCAGAAAGCCGCACACACACAGTGCAGCCCATTGCCCAGGCGTGCTCTGTTACTCCGCTCCATGATAAGTGGGCTCCTTTGTGTGTGTGGATGTTGCTCACTTGACTTTTATGTTTCCCCGTGTGTACCCACATTTGGACAGAGCCTCTTGCACACAGAAGAGACGTAGGTGGTGGTGGGGGAGGGATGTAGTAGCTCAGGTGGTAGAGGGCTTGCCCAGCTTTCCCAAAGCCCTGGGCTCAGTCCCCATGATCCAGAGGAAGAAGTGAGGAAATCCACGGCAAGGCTGGAGCCAGTCTGGGACATGTGAGACCCTGTCCAAAAAAAAGAAAAGAAAGGAAATACAGCTAAACAGAAGGGAAGACATTGCTTTATTCATGTTTTTTTTTCTCTCGTAATGCCATGAATATTAGTCAAAAATATTTTTTAAAAATTGACATAAAAATATAACTTAAAATCTACGTAATGAAAATCTAGTTGTTAATGCTATCTGCTTTTGATCACAATTAAACACAATAATAGGCAGATCATCTTTTTAATCTTTTTTAAAGATTTATTTATTTACTATATATACATTGTTCTGCCTGCTTGTGTGCCTGCATGCCAGAAGAAGGCTCCAGTTCTCATTATAGGTCGTTATGAGCCACCATGTGGTTGCTGGGAATTGAACTCAGGACCTTTGCCCTCAACCTCTGAGCCATCTCTCCAGCCCCATCTTTTTAATCTTCTGCCCCCTTTTCTATATTTAATGTTATTGCCACCATTCTTGCCCCAACCTGATTCTTTTCTATTTTGAAATTTAATAACTGTGTTTCTCTTCTTTTAAGTGCTAACTTAGGAATTTTAATATTCATAATTAATTAATTTATTCTGTGATTATTCAAATTTTAACTTCCCCTGGAATAAGTTAAGGGCCTTCAAATGTTCTCTCTTCTATTGTTTCCTCCCCAACTCACATACTGTGATGGTTCATAGTCACTGTCAACTTGACTAGATTTAGAATCACCTAGGATACACATCTCTGAGCATGTCTGTAAGGGCGTTTCCAGAGAGGAAACTGAAGAGAAAAGACATACCCTGAGCGTGGGTGGCACCATCCTACAGACTGGGTGCTTAGACTAAATCAGAAGGAGAAAGAGAGCTGATCACAAGCATCCATCTCTTTCTCCTTGCTGAACTTGGGGGTGGTGTGTGAGCGGCCGTCCATCTCTTAACCCCTGCCACCACAGAGCTGTTGTTGCGGCCATGCCTTCCTCTTCATGATGGACCTCGCCCTCAGACGGGGGACCAGAACAAATGCTTCCTTAAATGTCTTTTGTCAGGCATTCTGTCACAGCCACGAGAAAAGTATAAAATGTACTTATGATGACACCTCACTTTAAGCTCCATTAAACATTTTCTTGCTCCTTAAATGAAATGTTTTATGTTGTGTGGTCAGCATTGGCTTAGAGTCTTATTCAGGTTTATTATTGTTCTCTTGTGCCCATCTCTTCTTGGTCAGACTTTTTTTTTTTTTTTAAGATTTTTATTTATATGTACATCGTGTTCTGTCTGCATGTACACCTGCACGCCAGAAGAGGGCGCCAGATCTCATTATAGATGGTTGTGAGCTACCAAGTGGTTGACTGGGAATTGAACTCAGTACCTTTGGAAGAGCAGCCAGTGCTCTTAACCTCTGAGCCTTCTCTCCAGCCCCGGCCAGCCTTTTCTTCATGAGGTCAGTATAAAAAATAATTATGTAGGAGATCTGCTCCTAGCAAACTCCCTGATTGATAAGTTTCTAAATATTTCTTTATTTCATCCAATATCTTGGAAGTTGTTTTTTTCTAGATGAAGGATGAATATTATTTTCCTTTAGCTCACTTAAAAAAAAAATGACATTCCATTGTGTCCTGCCTTCCATAGTTGTGTGGAGAAGGCAGCTGTCCACTTATTAGCAGCCAAGTGGAAGGATCTGTCCTTTCTTCCTGGATGCCTTCAGTGACATCTCTCTCTCTGTGCATGAGCATCTGTTTGCTGTTTTTCAGCTTGGCTAGTGTATTGAGGTGGGAATTTCTTTGGGGTATTGGTTAAGATCACAGAATCTAAGATTAGGTGTTTCTCAGAAACTCATCTACAGTTTCTTCACATTTTTGATTCTCCCTAATTTTTCTCCTTTTGGAACTTTAATTAGCCGGTTACACCATCTTGTATCTTGTTCCTTTTCTCTTGATTTCTCCGTACTTGCTTTCCAAGTTTACCAGCTGTGTCTGTCTGTGCTACATTCTGGGTCACTTTTTCTGCTAAGACATTCCTTCTCAGAAATTCTACTTCCCTTTTCTCCTAAAATCTTATTGGACAATGTGAAAAGTCTTGGCCCCTATTACCCTGAATGTAAATGTTTACAGAGCATGTTTAATAGTGGCATCTTCTATTGCATTGTTTCAGTGTGTGCAGTCTTTATGGGTCTATGCTACCTCTTTTTTATTTAAAAAATTTTTTTTTAAAGATTTGTTTATTAATTACACAGCATCCTGACTGCTTGCCAGAAGAGGACACCAGATGTCATCATAGACGGTTGTGAGCCATCGTGTGGTTGCTGGGAATTGAACTCAGGATCTTTGGAAGGACAGCCAGTACTCTTAACCTTTGAGGCATCCCTCCAGCCCCCTATGCTACCTCTTTAATGGTGATTTCTTTCACCTTATGTTCAGGGGGCTTTTTTTTTTCTTAGTCTTTTTGTTTGTTTATTTTGTTTTTGAAGCAAGATTTCATTATGTAGTCCTGACTGGGTTGGAACTTGTAACGTAGACCAGTAATGCCTCGAATTCATAAAGGTTAGTCTGTCTTTGCCTCCTGAGTGGGTGAGATTAAAGATGTGCATTGCTGTGCCCTAGGAGCTTGGAGATTTTACAGGTCAGCTTCCCTCAAGGCTGGTACCCTTATCCTTAGCCCAAATACACATGTGGCTTAATTATCGAAGAAGCTCAAACTTGGATTTCACCAGTTTTCAATGCATTTTGTGAAAGCCATCCTTTTGAAGGCTTTTCACACTTTTTGACTTATAATACTTGTAATAATACTTATAATAATATATTAGAATATATTATTAGAATAATAATATATTAGAAAATATTAGTGTTTTAGAGGAATGTACATCTTACTCTTCTGTTGGCATGTTCCTTAACTTTCTGGTAATGCTAGAATCATAATGGACTCAGGCTGCTTCCAGGTTTAGTTCATGAAACCATCAGTTGAAAGCTGCCAGGTGAATTTCATTGGCCTATTTGGAAGGAGGGATTAAAGTAGTAGGTCAGCTTGCCAAAACCTGGCTCACATGTGTCGTCTCTCATGCCACCTACACAGCTTTCTCTAGTCTAGGCTATCTTCGTGCTTGCCTGAACTCTTGGAAATGTCTCTGACTCAGTTTCTTACCACAGTGCGTTCTGGATAAAGCATTAAATATTCTACACACCAAATTCTCTCTTCCCAGTTCTTGCAAAATTTTCAAAGTTTATGTGCAAAATTTTCAAAGTTTATGTTGGATGCTAAGAATATATTGGCAAAGGACTTGAGAGGACATTTCCTAAAGAAGATGTATTCGTGAGCATGTGAAAAGATGCTCTATGTTATGATTCATCAGGAAAGCACAAATGCTCCATATTACTAATCATCAGGAAACCACAGGACAGTGTCACCTCAGCCCCAGTGGGTGGCAACAAAGCATTAACAAGACAGAAAACACAAGTGTTGCTGAAGGTGTGGAGAAACTGGAATCCTTTTGTCTTGTTGATGGAAACGTAAAATATTACATACAGTATGGTAAGTGGAGAGAGCAGTAGCACACTGCTTGCCTAGTCTGCCTGAGGCCTTGGTTCAGGCTTCACTACTGCTACCAGAAAGGGAGAAACTGGTATGGAAGTTCTGAAAAAATTAAACAAAATTACCATGTGGTCCAGTAATTCCTCTTCTGGTTTGTACAGACTGAAGGACCGCGAGCAGGAACAGTATTTGTGTATCCAAGGGGTGTCTTTCGCAGTATGTAAAGAGGTGGGAGCTACTGAGGTGCCCTTTGTAAACAAAAATGTTCTCCACAACGGACTGTTTATTATTCAGCCTTGAAAGCAAACATGTGCTACGACACGGGTGAACTCTGAAGACATTATGCTCAATGAAATGAGGCAGTTGCAAAAGGAAAAAACTACCTGGGTACATCCAGGTGACATGTCCCCTAAGCAGTCAAGCTTAGGGCTGCAGGGCCCTGGAGAGCTGCTAGGCTCCGGAATATGGAGTGTGCCCTGTCAGTCTGAGAGGAAGAGGAAGTGCTGGGGGTTTATCATAGGGATGACCTCACGGTAATACGAATGTGCTTAATGTCGCACAGCTGTTCGGTTAGAAGTGGGTAAGTGGGAAATTGTGTATGCATTTTATCGCAATGAAACTACCTCAAATAACCATGGATCTGTATTGTGATTTTCATATAAAACAAAACTCTTGAAGGCAGAAGCCAGATATTCAGTGTTTTCAAATGTCCATTTGCTTTGGTAAAATACACATAATATAAAATTTATCGCCACTTTAACTATAAAGTGTTTAGGTGAGCGCAGTATGAACTGTTGCCGCCATCCATTTCCATCAGAACAGAAACCTGTGGCCTCCGCGTCCCTGAAAACATCGTGTCATGTTGTCCTTTGCACTTGCCTATTTTAAGTAGCTCATGTAGGTGGAAATAGAAAACCCTTTCTCCTTTCCGACTGGCTTGTTTCCCTTAGTGCAGTGTCCTCAAGTTCTGCCCATGTCAGTTGCTGCTAAATTCTCTTCCCTTTTAAAGCTGAGCAACACTCCCCCCCCCCCCCGGAAATGTCTATCACATTTATACATGTATTCTCTGGCCAGCGGTTGTTGGAGATGCTTCTAGCTTTGTGCTTTTGTGAACAGTGCTGCTATGAACAGTTTACAAGTCCAGTGTACTGTGAACTAGGGCTGCCACGAACACCATGTAAAGTGATCAGAGCCGCTTCAGCTGTTAAGAGTAAAGCGCTTGACAAATAAATAATATAAATGTTAAAAAAAAAAAAAGAGTAAACCGCTGCTTCGAAGGAGGAGGGGGGGGAGGAGGAGGAGGAGGACCTGGGTGAGACTCCTAGCACCTTGCATGGCAGCTCATTAATTATCTGCAACTCTAGTTCCTAGAGCTCTCACACCCTCTTCTGGCTTCTGTGGACATCAGGCACACACCCGTTGCACAGGCAGATACACAAAAAACTTCGGAATAAATTGGTAGGAGGGTGAGTCATCAAGGGCTTTGCTGAAGATCTCGAGGTCTGGGTTTGGTTTTAACCTCGTTACTAATTTGCCTTTGTTGCCCTACTTGAGAAGCGGGGTCGGTGCACTGGGCTTTATTGACTCTGGGGTTGGCGTGAGTTTCGCACAAGCTGTGCGTGTAAAAGCCCCTTGGAAACCGGCTGTCTCTGTAGATGTGAGGTGTAGAAGTGACTTTTCACACGAAAACCCATCCTTTCTTTCTCCCCAGTTCTCCTACTTTAGAAATGTTGTTTATCCTTCAAACTCGGAATATCGTGTTCCTTTTCCATTTCGTCATGTTAAGACTGAGTGGGTACCAAGCTCAATGCGGGAATCAGCATTCTGTTCCGTTTACTTTCCAGTCTTATTTTAGACACGTGAGTCTAGCACACTCTGAAAAGGCAGCTCTCACGATGCTTGTCTAGCTGTTGAGAATGTTTCCCCTCGGCAAATCCTCACGTGGGTCAGGTGAGCCAGCTGCACGACACCCATTCTTAGGTGCTTCCTGTCTGAAGGACAAGCCGAGTCCTTCAGCGGTGGGCTGCCTCGCCAGTGCCCTGGGGTCCCTTGGTTCTGCCCGTTGCTCTTCACAGAGATCACGTGCTGGTTGGGAACCCGTTTTCTTCTCTCTTCAGAAGTTTCGTTGTTTGAAATGTAGCAGGTGAACACTACATGTGATGTGATTCTTGCATAGAAGAAGTTGGTGATGTCTGTAACCAGCTTTGATGTTTGGTTTGGGTCTGTGAGCTGTCATCCTGTGGCATGTGGTGAATGCATCCCAGCGGTGAGAGGATGTTTTTCTTTGTCTTTTGCGTCCTGTGTGGTATGTGGCTCCAGTTCCATGCTGGGTGGTTTTCCTACCACAGGGCTCCCTCACCAGCTGTAGGGCTGCCACACTCGTTCTTACGGGTGCTAGTGTACTTTCATACGTTCTCAGCAATTAAATTCAGGATGCTAAGACTCAGGTTTTCTGTCTTGTGTGTGTGAGAGAGAGAGAGAGAGAGAGAGAGAGAGAGAGAGAGAGAGAACCCCTTCTCCCTTTTCAGCAAAGCTCAGACAAATAGTAATGTCACAGATGACCAACTGGGATGGAGTGGCTTCAGGTCTCAATGGGCGACGAGCCTGAACTCGTAGCAGCTGTGTTGAGGTGAAGACCTCTTTGGTCACTATTCATATGGAAGCAGTTATTGGAGATTTTATTTCCTGCTCTCTGTCCCTCTTCCCTGGGATTCTGTATTTGTCTCTGAATAGGACACTTTCTTGAATGCTTTAGCTGTATATAGACAGAAAGCTATAGTCTCAACTTGCATCTCTTAAGTTTATTTTTTGTGTGTATATATTATGTGTGTTTGCGAGTGCTAGTGTGTCTATGCCAGAGCACATATGTGCATGTCTGACTTTTGAGAGTCAGATCCCCGTCTCCAACTGAGGTCACCAGGTTTTCTCAACAAGCACTTTGACCTGCTGAATCTTCTTTGCTGACCCATCTCATATGCTTTTGAGTGATTCAAGGGGGGAAAATATATATATTGCTGCTCATTTGTGTTGGAGTGGTGCTTTTGTGCATTGTATAAAAATTATTCTTGTATATTCAAATGCTGATTTCCATACCCAGAGAGTTGAGTACAGGCCAGACCTTGATATTGTTATTATTAGGAAGTATCTCCTGCCTTCCTCTCTTGTAAACATTTTTCTCCATTACCTTATGATTGGTTAAATAAAGAGCTACCAGCCAATAACTGGACAGGAGAGGAAAAGGCATGACTTCCGGGCCCAGAGAGAGAGAGAGGCAGAGATAGAGATTGAGACTCAGATGGAAAGAGAAAGAAGATGCCATCAGGACACAGATGAAGAAGATGGTGGCAGAACAAGACTAAGATGGCAGGGAACTGGCCATGAGGCAGGACATAGGCCAGGCCAGTACTGTTGGGTTAGAATAGCTGAGTATCTGCCCAGCTATAGTGTCCTAAACTTATAATAAATATAATGTCATTATTCATATCTGGGGCGGACAAAGAAAGCCATGTGGTTACGTATTTGCCCAAAAAATCAGAGGCACTGATATTCAGGTTACAAGGCCAGACACGTTTGTGCTGCAAGCAGTTAGAAGCTGGAGCGATGGCTGACAGGGGAGAGCATTTGCTGCACTGGAATAATGAAGACCTGAAGTCCAGATCCCAGCACCCATGGGCTCAGCGTGGTCACCTACTCGCCTGCAATCTCAAGGCTGTAGGGTGCAGACACGGAGGATCATTTGGAATGATTGCTGCTCATCTGCCTAGCTTTAGATTCAGCAGAATAGGATAAAGAATGATAGAGCAGGGTGCCTGATGTCCTCCTCGGGCAGCTAAGCACCCACCCACAGAAATGTGTGTAATTAGATCATATAATACCCCCATGTCATGTGTGTTTTGGGCCATATGCGTGCATGCTATGGCACAAATATGAAGGTCAGATTTCTCTCTCATACACATACTCAGAGCAGTTAGGAACTGAAACATTCTATCAGAACTACTGTTGGAAGGTAGGATGATTTAGCAGATCTCAGCAATGGCTAAGTTTCTAAAGTTATCTATAAGAGAATTAGAAATGCTGCATTTACATACATGATGAAGTTGCCCAAGCCCGTGTGTCATATTATATTAGCTAATTCTAGGAGCTAACCATAGATAACCCTTTCCTATCACTGAGATGGTTTATATATTGCTTATTTCATTAACAAAACAAGGACTATGTAAAAGCTTGTGTAGGTATGACATGAAGTCATCTGCATATGTCGCCATCTTAGAGGCGGGACAAGTGATTTATTCTCAGCCGAGGCATTGACAAGTTGCAAGTTGGCCAATATTAACCATGTGACAACAGAGCAACAGGCAGCCTGTCAATTACTGGGGAATAAAACCTCCACCGCCAGCCACCTGCAGACCTTCAACAGTGCCTTCTCACTCCCTGACAGTTTTGCTCATCTGCTCAGAAAATTCTAACATATTCTACATTCTGTCTTCCAATTTAAAAAAAAAAAAAACTTTGCTAAGAATATTTTGGCAATCAGATGCTTTTCAAAAACAACAAAAATATCCCAAGTGTTTATTGGCCTCACCTTCTGTTCTCTGCTTTATTGGAAAGAGATGTTCTGTAGCACCATGGATGCCTTTCCTGGTGGCGGGTTCTTCATGGTTTGACCTTGAACTCTGGACTCTTGCCTGTCTCTGAGAGGGATGGGTCCTTCTGCTCTCAGTATTTCCAACACTGCTCTCCAAGGTATGGCCAATAGCACTCTGGGACCAGGGTCCCTTGTTATAACTAACTTTGGGAAGTAAACCTGAGTGAAACAACTTCTCTTGCTGAAAAAGTTTCTTTCTCTGTTTGTTTTCTTTTCTTTCCTTTCCTTTTCTTTTTCTTTTCTTTCCATTCTTTGTCTTTTTTTTTTTTTTTTTTTTTTTAACAGTGTTTCACTATGTAGCCAAGGCGGACCTGGAACTCCATCTGTAGACCAGGCTGGCCTCGAACTCATAGAGATCTCTCTGCTTCTGCCCCTGAACTGGGTGGGACTGAAGGCGTGTGCCACCACCTCCCTGCAGCCTGCTACAAAATTTAAAAAGTCCTTGGTTGCTGATGGAACTCCTAGTCATGAGCTTAGTCATATTGGGTTACCCTTTCTACACTTGCTGGCACCAGAAGACCCCTTTGGTCTATCCCTACTGCATCCCAAGCATATCTGTAGAGCCTGTGTTTCACAACATGCAACAGGGTAGATGGAGTCATATGCCAGGAAATTGGCAGGGATATGCACCCAGACCTTAAGTCTTGAGATGTCTGAGGAACATAGGGCCCTGCCTCCCATCATTCCTTGGTGAGTGATCGTCATCATTTAGGGTTTTTTCTTTCTATTAAAAAAAAAAAAACATATTGTGTGTGTGTGTACATACATATGTGTGTACATACACGCACACGTATGCCACAGCGCACCCGTGGAGTTCAGGGGACAACTTTCAAGAGCTGGTTCTTTCCTCCCACCACGTGGGTCCTGGCATCGATTCAGGTTATATGAGGCTTCGTGGCAAGTGCTTTTATGTCAACAGACAGCATGAGAACTCTCGGGAATCGGCTCACCAGTTAGCACAAGCACGATGGATGTGCCCCGTGGAGCACGGGTGCTGAGGACTTGATGCTGTTCTGGAGCACTGCTCTGCTTGTTGCCATCGAAGTTTCCACATCTCCTAATCTACGAGTTGTATGAAAACTCCACCCCTCTCTGAGCAGTGTTATTCGTACTTAGAATAACAATGCCTGATCTTTTTTTTCAAGCATTGCTGCTGGAGCACACTAATGATTCAATCAGCACCCCTGGAAAGAATTTAGAGAAGATTGTTGGTAAAGTTAGGTTCTTTTTTTTTTTTTTTTTTAGATTTATTTATTTATTTATTATGTATATAGTGTTCTGCCTGTATCTGTGCCTGCGTGCCTGAAGACAGCACCAGATCTCATAATAGATGGTTGGGAGCCACGATATGGTTGCTGGGAATTGAACTCAGGACCTTTGGAAGAACAGCCAGTGCTCTTAACCTCTGAGCCATCTCTCCAGCCCACGTTAGGTTCTTGTTAGTGGTAGAAAATCTTAGGGGGCAGTTTGGAGTTTAGAAAGGCATACTCTTTTTTTTTTTTTTTTTTTTTGGCTTTTGGTTTTTCGAGACAGAGTTTCTCTATGTAGCCTTGGCTGTCCTGGACTCAGGAACTCACAGACATCCTCCTGCCTCTGCCTCCCCGAGGGATTACAGGTGTCTCCCACCCTGCCTACCTGAAAGGCACACTCTTAATAGGTGAGCTGGGGATTTTTTGAGGTCAGAGAATAAGAACAAAAGCAGCCTGACTGTCATTGGCTGATGAGACTCTCTAGCTAAAGGCGGGCTGGTGATCAATGTGATGATTAATTTCTTGTACCTGTTTTTGCCCTCAGCTTCCTGATATGATTTAATAAAAAAATGTTAATGAGTAGATGTGCACCTTGCAGATTTTAAGTAGAAATGACTGATTACTTTTTGTATAAAAGTTTATATTTGTGATTCTTTTAAGATTTTTTTTATAAGATCACTTATTTAGATTATTATTTAGATAAATAATAAGATAATTGATCCTTTCTTTGTAAAGAGAAGCTGGCTGAGAAAGTTACCTTGCTTGCTTACACTTTGTTAATATATAACAAATGGCTTGGTTATGAATGTATGTGGGAATAATTTGTTTTCTTCACCTGTACTGTGTAAAATGATTTTCATGTAAAGGTATTGTTTTTCCATGATCATTTACTAAAAGAAAAATAGAAAATAAGCACATTGTAATTTTTATACTACTTGAAAGATTTTGCTGGGATATATAAGCTGTGGGGAGAAAAAATAAAGTTGTTGGAGTTTGTTGTATGTGTGTGTGTGTATGATTTCCCCCCTTTTATTTTTATTTTATTTTTTCTTATTCACTGGCCCCAGTGAATTAAGAGAATTTATTGCTGGCCACACAGAGACTTCCACAGTCCCAGGGAATCAAGCTTTATTCCCTGAGAGAAAAGCCTGTTGTGTCATCAGATGCCGGCTCTACGCTCCACCTCGGTTTACCCTGACCTGTCAAAGCTGGCTTTTGACACACTGAGCCATCTTGCCGGCTTTCTTTCTTTTTGAAATTGCTTTGTGGATGTGTTTTTTAATTCATCTATCTAGAGCAAGACAAGATTTCTCTGTGTAGCCTTGATTGTCCTGGAACTGCTTTGTAGACCAGGCTGGCCTTGAACTCACAGAGATCTGCCTGCTTCTGCTTCCCTGAGTGCTGGGATTAAAGGTATGCCCCGCCATATCTGGCTGCATTTTGGATTTTTAAAGTAGTGGAAGATGTTATATAATTTCTAATCCTCCTGCCTCTACCTCCTGAGTGTTGAGGTTACAGATGTAAGTGATTGAATCTAGAACTTAGTACATGCTTTGTAAGCACTCTTTAAATTTCAAAGCATTCCTGGCCCCTTCTTTTAATTTTAATTTAAATTTCTTTTTTAGATAAGGTCTCACCATATATCCCTGACTGTCCTGGAACTTGGTATGTAGACCAGGTTGGCCTCAAACTCACAGAGATCCTCCTGCCTCTGTATCCCAAGTGCTGGGATTAAAGGTGTTTGATACTGTGCCTAGCCTCTTTATTTTATTTTATTTTTTAAATTAAGCATATATAGTTTAGCAGATATAGTTTAGCGTGTGTGGGTATGTGGGGGGTATGTGTGTGCTTAGCTTGTGCAAGACCATGGGGTCAGTCTCCAGCACCAATAAACAAGCACACAGATAAATAACACGGTGAATATGAAATATAATTATCTTCAAGTTAAAAATAGCCTTCTGCCGCTTTTAAGTGCATGACTGTGCTTTGCCTACGTGCATGTACCATGTGTGTGTTGTCTGGCCTCTATAAAGTCCAAAAGTGTGTGCTGGATTTTTTTGGAACTGGTGTTACGATGGTTGTGAGCTTCCAGGTAGGTAGGTGCTGGGGACCAAACCCAAGTCCTCTGGAAGAACAGCCAGTGGTCTTGAGGGCTCAGCCGTCTTTCTAGCTCTGGTAAGGCACCCTCTCATGAGTTCTTTGGAGGCTCTCGCTCTGCATTTGTGAATTCATTTTCTTAAATCTCACCCCCTTTACAGACCCAGCCCTGAGCTGTGTTGAACCACGTGTGCCTTTTGGTCAAGCTGGGGTCCCAGTAAGGTGGCTTTTGGATTCTGAGTATCTAAGGCGTTTTGGGGTTGTCTTCCTTCAGCGTGCTTGCGGAACACACAGAGCTTTCTTGCTGCATGCTTCTAAAGTTTTCTGCTGTCCTCCCATGTCTGATGAGAAATTAGTCTTTATTCTCTGTTGAGCCCAGGATTGTTTTTTTTTTAATTAAAGATTTATATGTGTATTTTATGTGTATGAGTGCTCTATTTGCATGTAAGCCTGCACAAGGGCATCAGATCCCATTACAGATTGTTGTGAGCCACCATGTGGTTGCTGAGACTTGAACTCAGGACCTCTGGAAGAACAGTCAGTGCTCTTAACCACTGAGCTATCTCTCCAGCCCCCAAAATTGATCTTTTACCTTTTCTAGGTGGTAGATTTCTTTCCCTAGTAAGGATTCTTTCTAGAATAGCATCTTTTTTAGAAGAAAATTTACTTGTGAACAAAAAAATAGCAAAAAACCCCCACCTGCATGAAAAAAAAATACAGAAAGCAAACATAAGAAAGATTTTTTTTATCAGCGTTACTCACTCTAGTTCATAGAAAATGAGAGTGTAGTTTAGTCTCGTGTCCTTGCATTTTTTCCACATTATCTGTAGCAAGAATTGTTACTGTAATTGAAGAACAACAACCCACATTACTAAAAATACTGAGCGACTACCGCCAGCTTTTCCAATGACATAATGCCCCGCCGTTACTGCCAGGTAGTGGCTTTTAATGAAGCCAAGTTTGTGAGACTGGGACTAGTAAAATTTGAAATATTGCCCTTAATGTTTCTCAGGATAATAGTCCCATCTTAGAAAAATGGTGCTTTGCCAGAATGAAAAGACTTTCTCCGATCTTTATACTGAGTGTATGACCGAGGGCATACACTCTTTGAGTCCACTGAAGGCTACGCTAACTGACATTGCTGCTTACATTCAAAGGAGCCTGCGTTTTTGAGGAACTGGCTGCTCATTAGACCTTTCTGGATCGGCAGCCAAGCTGTGGGCCACAGAGCCTGAGAAGTCCTCGGAACTCAAGCTTTGCCTAGGAGATCTCAAGCCTTTTCTGTATTTTTCTCTAAAGGAATGCTTTCAGGTGTACCACGATTTTTGTTTTTTAGGGTGAGGCCACCAGCGTGTACTCGAGTGAAATCATAAAATTGGGCTTTATCCAGGAATTTCAATTTCTTTACGGTCTGCAGTGAGTTATTTCAACTGTATGCCTTTTTAATAAAAGCATTTAGTGTTGTGCTGTAGAGATTACATTCTTTTGGCTTTGGAAAAATATTTCCTGTTTGGTTCAAGCCATGAAGGCCTGTTAGGGGCTAACATCTGGAAGCTGCAGGGGAGGGGCCTGTCTTCCACCTCCAGGGCCTTTGGGTTGGGACCCTCAGGAGCTCTTTTGGAGACAGTGAACCTTCCTTCCGGGTTGGAGGAGGGGAGTCCCCCCCTTTCTCTCTGGTTTTGAATGTCTATCACTTCTACTTGGGCAACTCTCATTTTCATGTTCCCCTTGTTTGGCATAAGCTTGAACATTTTCTGTATAGGGGAAAAGCTGAGAAGGTGACCCTCCCCCCCACACTCTCACAATATTCAGGCTGGACCATGTCTTGCTGATTCTACAAGCATTAGGTTCTTGAGAAGACCCATGCAGATCTGCCCCTGTGGCCTTGACGGGAGGTCTCTCCTGGGGACAGCCAGTGTCTTGGGAACACTGCCCATGAGTTCTTTTGGGGAGGGGATGCTTAACCTGCAGGGTGAATGTTTACATGATGTGTACATGACATTTGTCCTGACCACACACAACAACAAAGAATGCCAGGCAACTCTTGGCAAGAGCCAAGCCTCTGGCCTGGTGGCCTTGGATGGGTGGATGGGTGCCTCTCCCAGAGAACCTGATAAATAGCTTCTCCAGGGGGCTGATCGCTAATGTTCTTTGTCAGTTCTGCAATCCACACCTCACAAGGGGATTGATGGTCCAGATGTGATGAACATGTTTCCTAAGACATAGGCCCAAAAGCAGAACAAACAAACAAACAAACAAACAAACAAACAAACAAACAGACAAAAAAACCTCAGATCTGGTCTCTTCCTGTTCCATAAGCTGGTATTGCTGGGGTTGGGGGTGGGGGTTGATCCTGAAACTTGCTCCTGTGGGATAAATGTGCCATGAGTGGGTACCAAGGGTCCCAGCAGCTCACCTGCTCGCTTTTCGTAATTTATTGGCACGCTCGCTAAATCTTGCCGCATACCCATAGGAGGCCACATGACAAGCCCGTGAGGCAGCTGTTAAAATGGAAAGCTCAGTGGAACAAGCACTCACATTTCCTAAGCGCTTCCTACGGGAAAGGCATGACCATGGGACTTTGTGGGGTGAGGGCGGGGGTGGAGGAGTTGGTAGGGGAGCGGACTTGTGCTTTACAAACCCCAGCTGCTGTCATGGATGCCTTAGGAGGTGGCTGAGCTAAGGCAAAACTGAGGGGCAAGTTGGAAGGGATTTTGACTATAGGACAGAAAGGTGGCTAGGCCTTGTCAGTTTCTATCGTAGGCTGAGGTGGTATTTGAGCTCAGGCCTCGGTGACTCCTGGAGTCCTTGATCTTGGTTTTGGTGGCTTAAGGAAGGCTCCTCAAGGGTGCTGCCTGTGTCTGGTAAGCCTTGAGGATGGAGTTGCAGAAATCCAAGAGTAGGGGCTACAGGAGCCCATTGGGTGCTTCAGTGTAATGATGGGAGCTCTGATTTAAGTCAGTAACAATCTGAATGCGTTCCACAGAGCTTGGAATCAGACAGGCCTGGGGTCATGCTTCGCTGCTTTTATGAAGCCTTGCTTCCTCCTCTGTGTATCGGGGGCAAGCAGGATACAGTGAGAGAAGGTAGTGGACACTCAACTGCCTCTTGGCAACTGGAGCGCAGAGAAAGTTTGTCGTCGCTTTTCATTATGGATGGAGGTTAGATGGATGGGAGGGTGAGGGGAGGACAGGACAATTGAAGGCTGAGTTTGTTCTGTCAGATTTGAACCAGCCTCTGGGTCAGTTAGTGTCTTTTGGGCCCGTCTGGTGCAGAGCACTTGACAGTCCCAGGAAAGAAGTAGGGCAGGCCTGCCTGGGCGTAGGGTCAGCAGGTTCCCGTGGTAGCCAAAGGCATTGCCGTTGCTGATCATGTTGGTGAGGAGCCTGGACTTTCTTGATCACGTGTTCTTGTGTGTAGAGGGCAAGCGCCCTCTTTGCTAATAGAAAGTCTTGGCTTTATAGAGACTTGTCCCTTTTATATTCACTTGGTCATTGCTAACAAATAAACCACCAACCCTTGATGTCTTTATTTTAAATATTTCTGAGAACATTTTTTTTTTTTTTGTATGTGTATATTTTATACTCAAATGACTAGTAGGGGTGGAGAGATGGCTCAGTGGATAAGAGCACTGACTGCTTCTCTGGAGGTTGTGAGTTCAATTCCCAGCAACCACATGGTGGCTAATAACCATCTATACTGGAATCTGATGCCTTCTTCTGGCATGCAGGCATACATGCAGATAGAGCACTTGTACATTAAAAACAAACAAACAAAAAAACTTTAAAATCTTAAAAAAGTTGAGTAGTGAAAGAATGTTCAGTTTTCCTTCATTATCCCATGGGTGATGGGTTCAAAGACAGCCTAATTCTGCCTGTTCTCAGGTCCCTTGCCAAATGGTACATTGGTGTGTAGCCTACTCCTGGATACCCTAGTCTCCAGGTGACTTAGAATTCCTAATACAAGTAAACGTCATAGAAGCAGTTGTTGCCCTTTATTCCTTAGGGAGTCACGATAAGGACATCCTTACATGTCCCATACACTCCTCCCTGCCCCCCGGCATTTTCAGTCTGTGGTTGGTTGGATCCATGGGTTTCCATTCAGCTGTGGGCCGTATGTTTATCCATTGACATTTTAATCCGGGAAAGTGGGCCTGAGGGTTTGGGTGGACACAACCATGTCCACTAATCTTGGCAGCCTGGACACCTTTAAGTTCTCCCCCTGGTTGCTGATTGGCAGAGCTAAAAATTCCTCCTGGACTTTTTGCTATCAACAGCATTTGGAGCCTCAGAGAGGCTTCCTGAAACAATGGCTCTCCAGAGAGGAGTGGGAACCTGAGATGCCCTCGAGGCTCAAGCCTGGACTGCAGGTCCAGATGAATCTCTGTGAGACAGAAGGAGACAGGTGGATAAAGAGGAGGCCAGGAAGGGGAGGGAAGGAGGAAGAAGAAAGGGGCAGGGTAGCCTGCTTCCCCCCCCCCCCCGAAAAGGCCAGGAGGCGAATCCAAAGTAGAGTTGGGGTGAGGTCCGCAGTGCTGAGTCTCTGGGCACGTGGAAGTCAGCCAAAGGCAGGCAGCATCTTTGCTCACTGCAGAAGGGGCTGCTTGTCAAGACCTGGATGTCACCCATCTGTATGATTAGCTCCGGGTCTGTTTCCAGCAGAGGTGTGATAGGAAAGGGATACAGAGGACGGTTACGGTTGATTAGCTTCTGTGTAAGGGGATAGAGAGATGTGCCCTTCAGCTCACAAGCCACCGAACTCCCGGTGCCCAGTGGCAGGGACAAAGGGGAGAATCCTAGGGACTTGCATAGTGACTGTAACCTGGAAAACGAGCACCTTAAGTCACAAGGGACAGAGGTACTGAGGTTCCAGCCAGCTACTCTCTGCCTTCAAAGGACCTGCTGTGTGCACGGCCCCTGAGTGGACTAGAGTGAAGGATGGAAAATCATTTAGTTGTTTGAATGTGATTAGGGTTTAAAAAAAATAGTCTGGGAGGGACTAGGTGAACATTTTTATTTATTTATTTATTTTTTTGCCTTTATGTGTTTGTATGTGTGCAGATCCATGTAGGTAAGTGTTTTCGTGCGCATGTGCTGGTGTGTGTGTGCACATGCCTGTGGGGGCCAGAGGTCAATCTCAGGTGTCACCCACTATCCACTTTGTTTCTTGAAGACAAGATCTCTCACGGGCTTGGAACTATTTGATTAGGGAAAGCTGTCTGACCAGATGCCCCAAGGATCTACCTGTCTCTGCCTCCTCATGGCCTGAGTGACAAGCTTTTTTTTTTTTTTTAATGTGGTCTGGGGATGGAATTCAGGTCCTCACATTTGCATGGGAAGCACTTTAACTGAGCCATCTCCCCACCCCAGACAAAGATGGTTAAAGCAAACTGTTCCTTTAAAGAATTGAAATAGTTGGAGTGGTGGCACACACCTTTAATCCTAGCACTCAGGAGACAGAAGCAGGTGAATCTCTGTGAGTTGAAGCCAGCCTGGTCTACAAAGCGAGTCCAGGACAGCCAGGACTACACAGAGAAACCCTGCCTCGAAAAACCAAAACCAAAACAACAACAACAAAAAACTTGGTGGTGGTGGTGCAAGCCTTTAATCCCAGCACTCAGGAGGCAGAGGCAGGTGGAGCTCTGTGAGGTCAGCCTAGTCTACAGAGTGAGTTAAGAGACAGATAGGGTGACACAGAAACTGTCTCAAAAAACCCAAACCAAACCAAACCAAACCAAAAACAAAACAAAACCCCAAAGAAACCCAAAACAAACAAACAAATAAACAAACAAACCCCCAAAGCCAACACCAACAACAAAAAAACACAAAACAAGCAAAAAAAAAACCCGACCAAACCAAAGAAATTTAACTGCCAGAGTAAAACTAATTATATCCCTGCTTTTTTCTCTTCTTCAGAGGCTTACCCTGTGGACATCCTGGAGGATGACCCCGACGGCTATCAGTCTGCTGCACAGGTTTACTACGATCTGCTCAGGGAAGGAGCCCCGAGCTCAACAGAGGTTTTCTCCCTTCCCACAGGGGAGCAGGTGTGACTGACTTCCTTACAGGAACACACTGTCCAGTCTAACTTAGAAAGCGACTATAGGAAAAGTATCTCAGATTTAGAAGAGCAAAGCCCTAAGAGGATGCTGGAGTGCGGGCCCGTGAGTGTGCCTCCTGCAGGCCGTGGCCCAGACAACCTCTGGGAGTCCCACGCCTACCACTGATGAGTTCTGAGGACTCAAGCAACTGTTTTCCCCTCTCTGGCTGAAGTTCTCATAATTCAGGGCACTGGCATCACTTTCCTGGTGGGGCTGGCATGGGCGACAAATGAGATGCTACGTGTAATGCCCGGCTGACCCCTGTCTCTTCATGTTAAAGTGAGGGGGGTGGCTCGTCTCTGCTCCCTAAGGCTTGATTCAGTTCTGATGTGTGATTTGGAATGAAGCCAAGCCACCTATAATCTTTGGTACCGATGTGATTCTGCGCATTGTGAATAGGTACTGCAAGGAAAGGGATGCAGAGAACTGGGGAACTTTGTTGGGATTGTGGCAAAAGTTAAAAATAATGTGTTATTACGTGTTGGTGTATGTACATGTGGGCATGTACATGAACATGCCAGTGAGTGCACATATGTGTAGAAGCCAGAGGGCAACCTCGGGAGACAATAGTGTATAGACTACAGTCCACCTTGTATTTTGAGATAAGGTCTCTCTCTAGGCTGAATGACCAGCAAGCCTATCTCTACCTCCCCAGTGCCGGGGCTACACGCGTGCGGTTCTGCGCATTCCCTATCTTTTATGTGTGTCATGGGCACGCAAACGCAGGCCCTCCTGCTTACAGTATGAGCCGTCCCCAGTCCAGACCATTTAGAGACTGCGTTCCTCCCCATGGGAACCATGGCCGGTACCTACGACGTTTGTTTTAGGTGTGGATGATTTCACTCCTGCCAGAACCAGTTGTGATCTGGCAGGCAGAGCTGGTAGAGGAAACAGACTCTTGTCCCAGAGCTAATGAAGAAGGTGGCTTGTGCAGTTATAAACTGGCCTTCTAGAGATGTCAGCGGTGGGAGCTACCTGGCAAAGTTGCTCTTAGAAGAACGCCCCTCCGATGGGTGACCTGAAGTTGTCGCACTGCTGCGGGAGCTTGCTGTCCTCATGTGCTTTTGGCGCCTCCCAGTGGTGCCATCGCAGAAAGACACAGGGCTTCATCCGACACTACCTGATCTGGCGGGTGTTGGTGCCAAGCTGCAGCGTGGGAGATGCAGCAAGAGCTGCCCACAGGTTCTTTAGGGCACAGCTCCCGCCATATGCTGTTGCTGCACTCATATTTATGCATAACCTAAAAATAAACTCCAACGTGGGGTATGCTCGGTGAATGGATAAAGCCAAAGTTATCAACAAAAACAGAAAGCAGAACAATTGTCGACATGACATTGTTTTGCTACGAGGTGCCAGCATGACATAGGACTTTGTGCTTCCTCCTTTTCTAAAAAGAAGGAAGTCAGGCAAAAACCATCCTTTGCTTCCCTGCTATTTAGCAGCGAGTTTGGACGCAGAGGCTTGGGCAGAGGGCTGCCATTTGACACACTGAACCGAGCTCACCAGGAGTGACTTGAACCTCCTCACATCTTGCACAGGATTAGTGGGGACCTTTTGTATCCAAAGATTCTCGGACCGAAAGGAAAGATGAGGAGGATATAAGATGTCTTAACTTTCTGCTTTCCACCATTAACTTTTTTTCCCCTAGTCTTGACATTGTTCTGTCACATTTAAACATAATACTTGCCGATTTCTCTGGTGTAAAATTTTAAGGCGGACAGTGATGGGCTGTAAACATGTTCAGGTTGTTTCCTTTTAATTTTTATTTTCTGCTTTTTAAATTTTTTTTTTTTAGTCTGGGTCTTACTGTGTAACCCAGACTGGCTTCAAACTTTCAATTTTCCTGCTCCATCTTTCCAGACCCTGTGATTTTTGCCTGCTTGTAAAAACCTGTGTTAGATTCCTCTCTGAATACAATGTGTCTACAATAAGCAACTTTTCAGATTGTTGTGATGTTTTGTAAACTTGGTATTTAATGGCTACTCCTGTAACAGCTACTCCCGTGGAAGAGCCCCTTGAGGGCCTTTCATTAAAGTCACTCCAAAACAGGGAGGTACCAAGATGTTTGCCAGCCTCAGGATTTGCCAGGAAACAGGTCTCTGTAACGGTGGTAGCCTGCTCTAAAGTTTTTACAAGAACTTGCTTGCCTTGCTTAGCTGCACATTCTTTTCTAATTTTCCTATATTCTCAGTTTAAAAAAAAAAAAAAAGGTGGGTAACGTGTAAAAAGCTGTGAGCAGAGGGTTAGGTGGTTCCAAAGAGCCTTCAGACGTGGCCCTATGAGACAATCTGGTTCCTCTCACTCATTAGCAAAATAGCACCTTGAGCTGAGTTTCCCACTTATGGGGCCGAAAGGACAGGGCTGAGCTTGGAGGGCTCAGACACAGTACATATTTTAACGACTTTTCAGATCGGGAGCCGAGGCCACAGGCAGCAGGAGCATCTGTGGAGACAGGCTCATTCTCCAGAGCGGCTACCAGAGCTCTAGAGCAGATGAAAACGACACCACCATTACTTGTGTGAGGTGGAGTGAGGCCATTAGTCTCGCAGGTTGAGGCCCAGGGATGTCCAGGGTGGAGAAGGCTGCAGGAATCACAAAAAAAGGGAGGGAGCTTAAGGGGTGTTTGTTAGTGGAATAGATATCTGATCCATAGATTGGTGGACAGGTGATCTTGGGATGGGAAGGCCTGCTCGTGGAAGACAAGAGCAAGACCTTTGCCCTGTCCAGGGTGGCTAAGGCTTCTGTCTCCGTCTTTGCTGTATCCTGCTAAGTTCCTCTCTGTTAACTGTGTTCTTGCAGAGAACATGATGCTAATTGTCCAGAATAATAATTTCATTTGCTTTTTTTTTTCTTTAGGTCAGACTTGAAACTTCATCTCTTTGTTTTTGCACTCTGTACCGTGACGAACCTCAACATAAAATACTGGTTCTGGTTAATCCCCAGGACACAAAGACAGGTTGGCAGTTACTTTTTAAAATTATTTGATTGGTTCATTTATTGTATGCGCTTTGGTGTTTTTGTCTGCTGCATGTATGTCTGTGTGAAGGTGTCAGATCTCCTGGAACTGATGTCACAGACAATTGTGAGCTGCCATGTGGGTGCTGGAAATTGAACCTGAGTCCTCTAAAAAGCAATGTTATTAACTGAGTCATTTCTCTAGCCTTGTGGTTCTTAGTTATTAATGGATGTGTGTGTGTGTGTGTGTGTGTGTGTGTGTGTGTGTGTGTATGTATGTGTACACATGCTCAGTAAGCTCTCTATGACTGAGCTGCACATTCAGCTCTTTTGTTTGGGACAGGGTTTCTCTGTGTATCCCTGGCTGTCCTGGAACTTGCATTGTAGACCAGGCTGGCCCTGAACTGAGGGATCTTGATTTCTGTGGTATGCAATATACAGGAGTCAAATACTTGGGGAATGATGACAATGTTCACTGTTGATCATTAAGGTAGACTCTCTTGTTTTCAACTTTTAGGGGACCTGATGGTACATTCCTAATTATCTTTATTGAGACATGGATCGTTTTGCATGTCTCTGACCACAGTACCAACTCAGAGCTGCTTTTGAGGCTCACCCTTGCTCTCCCCATTAACAGCAGTTTGCAGAGTTGTGGGCACTGGGTAGGACACTATTGGGCCATCCCCATGACCTTGTGGAATGAAAGGGTCATTCTCGTCACCAAATGCAGTGTTCAAGAAGGGCCTCAGAGTGGTCAAATGACTTCATCCAGAGCATGGCAGGGCTCAATTTTTGCAAAATGACAGCTGGGTAGGGGTTCTGTTTCTGGTGCTTACCGTTCTGTGGTCTGTGACTCACTATGTATATGTATATGTATATGTATATGTATATGTATATGTATATGTATATGTATATGTATATGTATATGTATATGTATATGTATATGTAACAAGTCTTGTTTTGCTCCAGTCATGCCTTGTTGATACTACAGAAGACTAAAATAATATATAATTTCTTTGTGTTCATATTAAAAAAAAAACTAAATAGGAAACTGAAACAAGGGGGTTCTCCATTCTCCTACTATCTATCTATCTATCTATCTATCTATCTATCTATCTATCTATCTATCTATCTATCACTATTAAAGTCTTTATGTCTTCTAAAGCTAAAAACCTTCACTAGGAATTTTCTGTGGTCCGTTGGGATCTAATTCTCCGTGAATCACTCTGACTAACCTGGACCCAAATCTGGGAGGCATAGATCTCAATTCAGGGGGAAAAAAAGAGCAAAGTTCACTCATCGAATCCCTCAGTCTCATCACCAGGTCATCTGCAGCCTCCTTTCCCTCTCTTTACCATCCCCTGCATTGTGGAGGGATAGACTCCGGCTCCATGGAGTGGGGCCTCTGGAGAGAGGAGTAAGCTTGGTCAGCTGTGCTTAGGCAGGATCTTGGGGACTGCTGGGAGTGAGCAGCTTGCAGTGGGGTGGGTCTGCCTGAACCCAGAGCACCAGCGAGCTCTAGGGAGCACCTTACTTCTGACTTGAAACAATACTATGTAGCGTTTTTCTTGTTTATTTTGCCTCTCTTACAATGCCACGTGCTGCTTTCCAGTGATGTGTAATAATAACAGGACTCTGGTAATAAACCTTTTAATTACTTAGGCCTCCTTAAATGATGACATTTTGGGACTCTACGTTCTTAACTGCTTTTTTCAAAAGAGGAATTCTCCAGCTCTCCACCTCCCTTAGAGAATCCTTTTGCTGGTCACCTGTCTGCCTGGCATTGGTGACATGAAGACCACGGTGACATCTTTGGGAGCGAGCTGCTCAAAAGTATGTAGGACTGTTCTTCATGCTGCTCTTCTTGCTAAATGTAAAGCGCAAGTGCATTTAGCGAGCTCTCTGGGCTTGGGGGAGGGGTGTGTGTGTTGGCAAAGCCTCCTTATTGCCCTGGGGCAGAAAGAGGTCATGTGGGAGCTCTCCTGTCACAGTGAGGGTTTCTCCTTGCTCTCCATCCAGCAGGGCCTTGAGTGCCCTGAAGAGAGGACAGCCTCAGGTTTTTGATAGTACCTTGAGTTTGCAACCCGGCTATGGGACTCAGGGAATGGGGAGGAAAGGAATCCTTCAATGCACAGATTATGCAAACCTCTAAAATGACTCATTTTAAGAAAATGTCCAGATATCAGCAGCTCCTCCACCCTATATATAGACATTGAACAAGAATCTGGCATAGGGCTCTAAAGGCAGCCTGCACGATGTAAACATACGATAGGTTCTTAGAAATCTGTTTTCCATTTGTCCGGTACTTGATTTTCTGTTGTTCTTTATGGGTGTACCCTAGTACATATTCCAAAGTGCAGAGGGATCTCATGGTGGCCCCGTGTGTTCTTATGTAAGAGTGCTTTAAATAAAGTTTCCGGATGACTTCCTGCTGCCTTGCGCTCCATCGTTGCTGGCTGCGATTGTTGAAGGCTTCAGAGGAGCACTTGTGTTCTTGATGCCCGTGTAGTCATTTAGAAGATGACTCGAGTTCTTCCGAGAACGCACATCTCGGGACTCGAGACTTGCAGACCCTACAGCTTGAGGGCTCTTCACAGCTCTGCCCAGTCCGTGTGACACTCACCCTGGGGCTAAGCTGTGCCTATGGAGAAGGGAATTGCTGGCTCCTGGCCTTCTAGTGAAGGCGGATGCGTGTTCTAATGGAAGCTAAAGGGATCAGAGGCTGTTTGCTCGGCCCTGTGTATGAGTTAATTATTGATAACTGTGTGTGAGTTAATTATTGATAAGCCGGTTGACTCCATTACAGTGACTTCCGATAAGTCTGTAAGCAAATGAAAAACATCCTGGAAGGGCACGTTCCCCAGTGGCAAGCAGTTGATGCTTATGGCATCCTGCTGAGACTCAAGAGACGGTACGTTCCACCATTCTCCCTGTAGGGAACTGCATATGAGGTCCACATGAAGGTGGCTTCGGAAGCAGGCCTTCTTCTTGCTGCAGCTTGTGAGCATTTATTCTGATTTTCTGCAAAGCAGCTGGTTTGTATTCTGGTAAGGGGAAGAGGACATAGGTGCCCAGCAGTCCCCCTTTTGAGGTATTCTCAGCTTCCCAAGTGCCTCTGTGTACTTCATCATGCATTATTTTCTTTATTTTTCTAATTATTAATTGATCTCAAGTGATTATGAATACACAAAATATGTCCTCCTGCCAAATGATGGGCGGCCTTCCCTCTATTTTTTTTTTCCTATTAAACCCAAAGCACTCACCCTAGTTTCCATGATCGCCACCAACTGTGACCTTTGCTTTTCCTATTTCTCCCTGTGTCTCGCATATGTGGTAGGATGGCCATGGATTTGGGTGTCAAGCAAGGGGACGCGTGAAGTCGTGTGATTGTGTCAGCCGGGCTAATTGGCTGCTCTGAGCATCAGGTTCGCCATTGCAAAGTGGAGGACATCTTATGCTTTCCAGGGTATTTGTGGAAACTGAATGACTTGTGGCAGAAACTATTCCTGCAGACAGCGGGACCTCTGTGAGCAGGATTCCTTCCGGTGGTCCACCATGGCAAACCCTGTTTTACTCTTCATCTCTGCATGTTCACTGTGTGAGAGAAAGACAGGATTTCAGAGGGATATGTTCATGTCTTAACTCCTGGCCAAACTCTACAGGCTGGAGTTATGTTCCGAGCACGTTCTGCCTGCCGTGCCACAGGCAGTCTAATCTGACTTTTAGCCTCACTGTCGGGATGTTTCTCTGCAGACCTCACAGTGCATGTTGTGTATTTGGTTCCCAGACACCAGCTGATAGGCTGGGGGTGGGTGGCATGTGTCCATCCTGGGTAAAAACGGTAGCAGTTCCAATGGGGGGGGGGAGATACCAGGAGCCAGCTGTGATCCGGTGCCCTCTTTGGCCAGCCAGGCCTCACCTGAAGCAAAGAATGTCTGTCCATGTAGTATTTAGGGTACAAAGGGAGGGCTGGAGCAATGCCGGAGGAGACCAGGCTGCAGATAAGGGATGTGGGTGTCCAAAGCTCACAGTGGGAGCTGGGGAGGTGTCTCAGCAGTTAAGAGTGTGCACCGGAGTGTGAATTCAGCACCTAATAAGCCATTTGTCCCACATCCTCCTTTAACTCCAGTTCTAAGGCATCTGGTGCCCACTTCTGACTCTACGTGGACGTATACACATACCCATATCATACTCACACACACTCTCTCACACAGCACCTAGACTCATTCACTTACGCTGCACATGTACGCATGCGCGTGCGTGTGTATGCGCGCATACACACACACACACACACACACACACACGCACATATATGCTTACACACACGCACATGTGTGCACGCACACAAGTTAATGAACAGCTAGAAGCCGGCCTTTGAAGGCATTCGGAAATCCCTAAAGGTCAGGGCTCTGCCAGGTGGGTTTTAGGCACTGTGGCTGCTTTTCGGAAGGAGAAAAATGTATCATCTTTGAATAATTCTGCTTCAAGTCTAAATACATCGATTTATCAACGTTCAATTCTAAATATCTTGTTTTCACTTCCTGAGATCGAGTCTTTCCTGATTGCCTAACTATTAACCCCACTTCGATGCCAGAGGGAGCAGGCTTCTGGCCTGATGCCCTGAGCTAGGGTGAGGTGGCTCTTCGTACGACTGCGAAGGCTGTGAAGCCTCGTTGGTGGCCAGGCAGAGAAGAGGACATGGAGAGATGAGTCAGTCTTTATTGGGGATGCTCTGGTCCCTGCGCCCTGGGCTGCCCTGTTCCACTGTGGGGCAGCCCAGGCCACTAGGACCCAACGTGCTGCTCTGCCATGAGTCTCCTTTTGGACCTGGTGCCTTTCACCCCTGGGCCATCCACGTTTGTGGGTGTGGTCTCCTGACAGGCTGGTTCTTCTCAGGTTTGGTGTTTCCTTTTTCCTGTTTCTCATTGTCTGGCTGGTGCTTCTATGATGTTTCTTCCAAAAAGTGGATCATGCGGGAATTGCCATGTAATCTTTTGAGGCTGTGTCTGGCAGAGACAGTGGCAAACAACAGAGACCCTGACTCAAACAAGGCAGGCAATAAAGAAGGACACTCAAGGCTGTCCTCTGACCTCCACACATGTGCTGTTACACACACACACACACACACACACACACACACACACACACACACACAAGGACAGACAGACAAGGAGACAGACAGGGATATAGGAAGACAGACAAAGACAGAGACAGAGAAGGACAGAGAGAAAGAGAAGGGCTTCCCATGGCCACTTCTTCACCTACTCTTTCTAGTCTGTTCTTGACTTTGTGCTTTCTTGGGAAAAGAAGGTTTCAATCCCAGGATTGTAGTCTCAGGTCCTGGCAGCTGTGAGAGAAATTCTGAGTCTAGAGCTATTTGCCTTTGCAGTGAGGATGACCCTCTGACCATCATGTATTTGGTATTTGTTTTGGGGGTGCTATTCTCCACATCCACAGCCAACTTTTCTTTTTTTCTTTCTTTCTTTCTTTCTTTCTTTCTTTCTTTCTTTCTTTCTTTCTTTCTTTCTTTCTTTC
>NW_026596046.1:6800236-6817736 GCF_907164565.1 Psammomys obesus
TTCTTTCTTTCTTTCTTTCTTTCTTTCTTTCTTTCTTTCTTTCTTTCCTTCCTTCCTTCTTCCCTCCTTCCCTCCTTCCCTCCTTCTCTCCCTCTCTTCATCCCTCCCAGTCTTCCTTTCTTCTATGCCTCCCTCTGTCCTGCCCTTCTCTTTCTTTCTGTCCCTCTGTCTCTGTCTTTGTCTGTCTTCCTGTATCCCGTTTGTCTCCTTGTCTGTCTGTCCTTACCCTTCCTGTGTGTGTGTGTGTCTGACAACACGTGTGTAGCGGTCAGAGGACAGCCTTGAGTGTCTTGCTGGGTCTCATTTCATTCACATCACTGTTGCCTTCCTTTAAAAACTTGCTGATAACCTCATCAGGTTTTTCTTTTCTCTTTAGCTCTTTTTCTGACAATGTTTGTTTGGTATACTTTTAAATATATTTATTTATTTTTTGATAGAACATAATGGCGACATGTCAGCTGGCAGGGCAAAGACTGTCCAAAAGCTGATAAACTATGAGACTCTGACTAGTTGTGTGACAGACACACAGTACCATAGTGCTACAGAAGTTTCTGGAATGAGATGGCATTGTTTGGAGAAGGGAGAGCCACCAGCAGTTCTTGGCAGGAAGGTAGAAGTTGGGCTAAACCAAAGAGTGTGAACCCTGAGAAGATCCCCACTGCCACTTCCTTGGCCCTCTGTCCCTGTCTCCTGATGCCAGGCTCAGTGGTGGCATCTGCTCTTCATGCTCTCAGAGTCCACTGACTCCTGTGAGCTGCAGGGCTTTGGGACTTGGGCCTTTGGCAGATGGTACTCCTGGGCTTTCTCCAAAGCAGCTCCCCGACTCTGCAGAGTCCAGCTGTGAATCTTAGCAGTCCCTTTTCTGAAGGATTCCAGTTTTCTCTGTACAGTTATCCAGTTATGTTCCTGACCATCGCTTACCTTGGAGGCCATGGCGGAAGGGAACAGAGAGGGAACACAGAATTCAGAAAATGCCTGGTGAGAGTGGAGCGGGACTAGGGCTGGATGCAAGGGTCCTGACTCCAGCTCTGGGGTGCCCAGCAGAGTGCCCTTTGAGTGGTTGGAAGGAAAGTTGGCTATGATCAGGGACCAGAATGTTCGTCCCTGGAGGCTGCCAGTAGCCAGGTCAGGGGTGCAATGGGCTGGCCTGGCACAAGTAGGGAAAGCAATGGGAAAGAGAGCACCAGGGGGTGGATGGGAGATGAGGCCGAAGGGGCCTGTGTCACACGGTGCTGACTAAGCTTATTTAGGAGAAAGAGTGTCAGAGATTAATTGGGGTCTTCCCCTGCAAGGTGTGTGGGACAGAATTCGGAGTGAGGGTTAGGGTATACTGTGGGCCGAGGGGTCTGCACCTGGGGGTTCTCCTGAGTGGGACTCCTTCTGTAGGTGTCTCTTCAGTGTGTGACACATCAACTTGAAACGGCCCTGTTTGTTCTTTGTGGCTGCCTGTAGGATCTTGGACAGATCCAAAGCACTCTGCAGTCAGGAGGTGCCACTCAGACCTTCTGGCCCTCGACGGTATCTGTCAAACTGAGAGGTTGCTTGACTTGGGTTCCTGAGCTTTCTGCCCAAGGAGCTCTGAGACACAGTGGTGGCCCAGGCTGAGAAACAGCAAGCCAGGCACTTCCCAAGACAGGTGACTGGGGTGTGCCGACAGTTGTGGCCACACTCTGACTTCTCTCACGAGAGTGTCTGTCTTTCCCCTTGGCTCCCAGGACATTTTGTGACCAAGCGTAACGTTCGCTCTTGAAATTGCTGCTAATTTATTTACAGTGTTTGGTGATTGCACGTCATGTGCACCCTGAGAAAAACAAGCAGGGAATTGAAAAATGATTTTTTTTTTCCTGGAAAAACATGTCCATTATAGCCTGCAGTGACAGCGAGTGCCAAGGCAAACATTCAGATGAAACCAGAGCCTCTTGTAGACAACCCTCCAAGGGGCTGTCTTGGTCCAAGGAAGATTGCGACACTAGGACTGGCTCTCTGTGCTGCCTCTGGGGCAGGTGGCTCGCTTGCAGGAGTGGAGGGTCAGCTGTGAGCTGCACCCTGGAGGGCCTTGGAGGGCTTTCTCAGAACAGAATGCCTTTTTTTGAGGCACCCATCACCCTAGAGCAGGCTATTTAGATTTTGAGGATGGCTTAGGGATGGAGACTGGGGACAGGGTGGGTAGAACAGGATTTTTCTTTCTTTCTTTCTTTCTTTCTTTCTTTCTTTCTTTCTTTCTTTCTTTCTTTCTTTCTTTCTTTCTTTCTCTCTCTCTCTCTCTCTCTTTCCTTCCTTCCTTCCTTCCTTCCTTCCTTCCTTCCTTCCTTCCTTCTTTCTTTTCTTTTTCTTTTTTTTTTTTTTTTTGAGACAAGGTTTCTCGTGTAGCCTTGGCTATCCTGGACTCACTTTGGAGACCAGGTTGGCCTCTAACACACAGATATCCTCCTGTCTCTGCCTCTGCCTCTGCCTCCCTGAGTGCTAGGATTAAAAGCATTTGCCACCTTGCTGGGCTGAGCTGTGGATTTCTTAAAGGGAGTTTGGAGGGATAGACTGATATTACCCCAGCTTTCTTAGCAGAATGAGCCTGTCCACATGATTCTCCAGATGGATGGTTTAGGATAGTTTAGGATCCATTCTCGAGATGGATGCCTCTAGGAAGCTCATGGGTGGTGCCTTTGGGAGGCTTATCCTTGTAGCAGTGTCAGTGGAGGAACAAATACAATTGACCATTGCTGTGGCTTGGGAATATTAGCATGCACACACACACACATACTCTCCAGACTCCAAAACAGAGGTGTAGAGTGGCCTACACCCTTCAGGGTCCCCTGGGTTAGCAGGCACCCTGTTTGCTCCTATGACCCAGTAGACCTAGCATTTGTCTGCTTTAGCTGGTGCATGCATTTTGCATCATGCAATGATAGGTTATCACCCTGGGGTATACCAGAGCATCTCACCCTGAGCACCGGAGGAGCCTTGCTTAGACAGACTACTTAAGGGAGTCAAGAAAGTAGGTTCTGGCTGGAAGCTCGGCTTTCTCTTAGGTACCCACTTCTTTGGGCAGCTAAGATGCCTTATGGCCATGGACACATACAGATCGCAGAATCTTGTTTTCGTTGGTCTATGAAGGAAGCAGATTGGAGCTCACAGTGACAGTGGTATATTTTGGAAACACATGTTGGCCTTGGTTTGGGCTTTCCTCGTCTTTCCCTGTTAATTTATGGTATTCAGTGTGAGACAGATTTAAACAAAGGGAAAGAGCATCTTAGCATCATTCATACCAAGGAACGCATCATATTTGCAAACTATGGAGGCTAAGGAAAATATTTTCGGTTGCTAGGATGGGGCTTTTGTCCTGATGGACGGGGACACATTTGCTTCCAGGTATGTAGAAAGTTTCTATCAGCACCACTCGGGTGTCTGTTTGCATCTCTGTGTTTTCCACAACTCTGGAGCATTTGGTGAGTTTGCCTTGGTTCACCTTGGCTATTTTAAGGTTCCTTTCCCAGATAGACTAGATTCTTTCCTTGCCCTGGTATCTTTTGGTTCAACTGTACATCAGGATCTAGGCACCTCCTCCCCCCCAAACCCCTACTCCATCTTCCTTGAGTTAAAATCTAGACCCACAAAATCAGAATTGCTAGAGGCAAGAAAAGCCTGAGCAACACAGCAGGGGCTGCTGTGGTGAATGCACTGCAAGCCAGATGTTTTCTTCTCATGACAAAAGGCACCCAAGTTCATCTGGGGAAGTGTTTTCCTTTAAGGACAACATCTGTATGGAAATGGTAGCCCAAGTAATGCAATGTGACGGTTGCTATGTCAACTGGTGTATTTTCCCCTCCCCTTAAATTATTGACCAGTGCAGTCAATGTTGCATAAAAATCATGCAACTCCTTGGAATGTGTTTATGTGCCAGCCTCTGCCAGAACTTTTCATCACTTTTTTTTTCTTCTTCCCTACATGTATTTGCTTTTGGGAAAGATGGCCTGTCACTTTGGTTTAACTGTGTCCTCCTCCCCCCTTCCCCCCAACCCCTGCCTCAACCCCGACACACATATTTCTAAGATTCGTAACAGGCCAGTGGTGACTTAAAACTGTAAGGGAGCAATAGAGAGGGAAGTAGGGAGAGAGGGGCTTGAAACCGTTTTAGCTGCGATGAACAAGCGCAGACCTTGGGGCAGTGTGTGAGTCTTTTGCAGCTGGTTTGGGGAGGTAAGATATGTGCTGGGGGTGCGGAAGAAGGACACTTGTTTTAAATCCTCTGTGAAGATAGCGTAAGGCATGAGCTCTGGGCTGTGTGTTTTGCTGCCTTGCTGTCTGTGTAGCCCAGGTTGTCCTCAAGTTCCTAGTAATCCTGCCGCCTCAATGTGACAGGTACTGGGATTGTAGACATGTGCCATTATGCCTGGCTTTCTTTGCTGTCTGAAACTGGCACTTCACGTCTCCTCCGGGCCCTTGAGTCTTCCTGATTAAGGTACCTATTTCCTTCTGCTCAAGCTGGCTGCCCACTTTGCTGTCTGGGCTAAAACCCAGCACCTCCTACTTTGTCAGCCGGATTGCTTCGGGTTAGCCCTTCACTCTTGGACACTTCAGCCTCCAGTTTTCCCTGTATCTGACTTCACCCTTCCTAATCCATTCTTTACACTTTAACTCTCACTTAAAAAAAAAAAAAAGACTCCATTTTAAAAATAGCACTTGTAAGCCACAGTTTTGATCTAGCAAAGCAGATACTTACCGCAGTCTCCTTGACTGTATTCACGTACTGCCTGCCCTGTGTTTGGGCTGTACCAGGAAATACATTGCAACTGTTGCCTGCACAGACGCGTCCCAGTTACCTGGAGCCCTCAGTGTCACTAGACTCATTCTTGGTGCTGTATATTCTTTGAACTTGGATGCTTGTCTCTCTTGCGTGGTCTCTTCTGTGATTTATTACAAAGCCGGATACCTTGATCCAGCCACTGTGGTCTCCAAGGCTGGACCCTGTCCCGTGGCTGGCCACCATCTGTTGCCTCAGGCTTGGTCTTGGAAATGTTGTCTCCATCCTTCCCAGACAGTCTTGAAGTGTTTGCTTGACACAGTGTGTGTCATGGCCAAGTTGTCCTGCAGGCTCTCCAATGCTGAGCACAGTACCTGGCTTGCAGATAGACTTGTTGTGTAAGTACCACTTTCTTCACTCCCCTCAGTGTAGAAACGTCTTGACAAGGTTAGCTCTGCCAAACTCTTCTCTTCCCAGACTGTGCCACACAGTGCCTGGGCCTTTTCTCCCATTGCTCTCCTTCTGCTGGCTCCTTGCCGGGCCTGGCCCCAGTTCCACAACACTGTTTTTCTGTCAATTTTAATCTGTGGGCACAATGGTTAGAATGGGCACAGCGGTTAGAACGGGGGCTTTGGAAGCAGCGAGACTCAACATGTTCACGTTTTTCCGGTGGCACCGTTTGCACAGTACGACACTGAGCTGGTGTTCAACCACTGAGCCTCACCTAGGAAACAGAACGAGCTTGGTGGCCACTGCATGAGGTGCCACATCATCTGCCATCGCACCAAGTGCTTGCTGGCTGCCAGACTCGCTATGGTGTCAACTGTGACTACTTCACTACAGGACTGGAGTTGTGTCTCTTTCCTCCTTCCTCGGGGTCTGAGTGGCTGTCAGTCACCTCCACGGCACACCCCAGACTAGCCTTATTCCTTCTGACGCCTTTGGTGTCAATGTGGCAGTTCTGTCTTTACCCCCCTGTGTTCTTTTTTCTCCCACATTTGGAGTGTCCTTCACTGCCTTGCACATTCTTCTGGCCTCTGCACATTCTCCAGGATTCTTGATTCAAATAATCCTCCATCCCCTCCAACTGCACATAGCTTGAGTGTGCTCAGACTTTAATCTGCTTCATGCCTGGGCCCTCCCTCAGATTTAATCCCCCCGGGGCATGTTGCGAGTGATGTGCACTCAGAGGCTCCTCAATGTGTGTGCTCCATGGGGAATCTCCACCTATGTTAGGACTAGGTGTCATTTTGGTATCTCCTGCTGGAGCAAGTTGGGAGAGGTGGCAAACAGCCATCTGAGCCACCTTTCTCTGATGGAGGTAATTCATCACAGCAGTCTTTGTGAGTTCAGTTGTGGCCTGAAAATCTCTCCCTGTTTCTGGCTGTCACAGACTGTCCATTCAGTTTGGGCCTGCAGAGGCGGTCGAGGACACCATGAGAGCATGACCCACAGAATCAACTAAGCAGGGCTCACGGGGGCTCACAGAGACTGAAGCAAACACAGCAAACACAGGCCTGTGCTAGGTCCTCTGCATATACTGTATGGTTGTGTAGCTTGGTGTTCTTGTGGGACTCCAAACAGTGGGAGTAGGGTTTGTCTCTGACTCTTTTGTCTGCACTTGGGACCCTTTTCCTCCTCCTGGGCCTTGTCCAGCCTTGATATAAGGGTTTATGCCTTATCGCTCTTTTTTTTTTTTTTCTTCTTTTTCCAGCCTTGGCTGTCCTGGACTCACTTTGTAGACCACTCTGCCAGCCTCTGCCTCTCTGAGTGCTGGGATTAAAGGCATGCACCACCACGTCTGGCTAAGCCTTGTCTTATTGTAACTTGTTGGGCTGTGTTTGGCGGAAATCCCTGGGAAGCCTGCTCTTTTATTTGAAGAGAAATGAAGGAGGAGTGAGTCTGGGGCAGAGGGGAGGTGTGAGAAGGGACTGGGAGGAATGGGGGAGAGGAAAGCGAGGTCCTGATGTAATATATGAGGGAAGAATGAAAGAAACAAGGAAATAGTTTGCAATAGATAATTGTTAGGGGTGGGAGAGATGGAGATATCGTTAAGAAAGTATAAAATTTCAGTTAAACAGGTTGACTCAGTTTCAAGCTTTAATTGAAGGCTTGGTGACTAAATGTTAATAAATTGCATTTATATATGAAAAAAAATCTGGTAAACTGGGCGTGGTTCATGCCTCTAATCCCAGCACTCAGGGAAGCAGAGGCAGGCAGATCTCTGTGAGTTCGAGGCCAGCCTGGTCTACAAAGCCAAGGTTACAGAGAAAGACACTGTCTTGAAAACAACAACAAAAATCTGGCCATGGCTGTGTATGCCTATAATTCCAGTGATGGTGATGGGGACACAGGCAGACCCCTGAGGCTCTCTGGCCAACCAACCTAGCCCAGTCAGTGAGCCCCAAGGTCAGTGACAGACCCTGTCTTAAAAAATAAGTAGGTGTCACCTGCTGTTGACCACAAATCCCTCCCTGCATATGCGTGCGCGTGCGCATACACACACACACACACACACACACACACACACACACAGTCTTGTGTCATTTGGCAGGCCAGGTGCATATGCCGTAATTGGGAGGTGCTGTGATCAGCTTGATGCTTTCCCATAGAAGAAAGGGGTGGTGACAGAAAAATGTGTGAGGAGTATCACGGCATTCCACTAGACGGGATGGACAGGGTGGCAGAGAGCAAGCAGTGAAAGACAGACAGACATCTCTGGACAGACTTGGAGAGCAAGTTTGCCAGGTAGAGATGGCCTGCTACAAAGCCTTTTTCTTTTAATTGCCTCACGGAAAGCTGAAACAAACAAGGGTTTTCATACTGCTCTGCAGCGTTCGAGGCAGGTGAAGAAAATTTCTAGAAACCACAAGAGAAGGTCAATGCCTTGGGAAATGCAGTTTGGTGAGGTACATTCTTCCATGGAACTTGCAATGGAGCCAGGGGAGAGGATGCTCTCTTGGGCCAAGGATCAGGTCATAAGGCTAGCAGTGAAGGAGCTGGTATTTGAGGCCTGGCTGGCTTTGAAGTCTGGGCTCCCCTTATACCAAGTACCCAGGGCTATGTGTGAAATCATTTCCAGTGAGCTGCTTTGCTCACTGTCTGTGCTGAAGTTCATCAGATGTTAGAAACTGAGCGAGTGACTTGAGGCTTTGCTGAACTGGCATTTGCAACTCTACCTTCCTTATCGCTTCACCCAGCTCTTGAAGTTGTCTTGAATGTGGCCTTGGACTTAGAGGGCTCCATGCCTCTGCTGTGCCTGGATTGCTTGTCTCACCTTCCTGCTGAAGCCTTACTCTGCCGAAGTCATTTAGAGTGTGTGGGTGTTTTTTCTGTCCCTTCCCCCTGCAGAACTGTTTTCTCCTCTGGGTCCTCATGAAAGTCAATCCAGCATCTCCTTGCCTTGTGTCAGGGCAGTTAGCTGGGCTCTGTCTTCCTCTGTAGGCTGCCAACTGCTGGAGTCAGGATGAAGGGGGATTCGTTAGTCCCTGGGGCTGTGGTTCTGTGGACAGGGTTGGGAGCTCAGCCAAGGAGAGGTAAATTCACTTGATCCCCTCATGTCTGGGATGAATCTGGGCTACTGGGAGTTCACTTAGGGACCTCACTGTCTTAACTTGTTTGAGAAGCCTTGACTTGCCACAGCATAAAATCCAGCAGCGACATTCTTTCTTGTGCTCCATGTCACCTGTCACTTGGAGAGAGAGAGAGAAATTAAATTGGCCCTAATGCCTTGGCAATGCCTTTCATGATGGCCTGCCCTGCTGACTCCTCTTAGCCCTGGGACAGGAGGTGGGGGTGGGTGGATAGGTTGGGTAGAAAGCGATGTTTGGATCTGCTAGGTAGTTTTTGTTTTTGGAACCATTGGTGTTTTGGTTTCCGTTTTGTTACCTTCAGTGCTGCCTAGATCCACAGTCTCCGCAGTGAAAGCCCTCGTGGCACCTGTCAACCTCCCTGGTGTCCTCGCTGTGCTGCCACAGCCGTGGCCTGGGCTCTGCTGCCAGCTCTCCTTCCTGCGTTTTCAGGCACTCATGGCTCACTAATCAGATGCTGCCGAATCCTCCCGGCTGGTTCTGCTTTGAGGATAGGTTTATTTTAGGCTGCTAAATTTGATTGGACTCCACTTTTCTTGTTACGTATACTTAGCCATTGAAGATGAGTTTTGGAAAACATCATTGTGAGGGCCAGTTGAATCTGTTTCGTAACAACTGGCATGACCAATGAATGCTCCACTGTGCACTGTGAAACTCGAAAGGTGCTGTGTCAACATGTTTTTGTTTGAAGCGGCATTAGAGACTCGGACGCCTGTATTACAGGAACATAGTGTGTTAGCAAACCGAACAGTTCTGTTGGTTCACCTTGCCAAGCTGGGAGATGATCCCTGAGTCTGTAGGAAGCCCCTGCAAGTTCTAGTAGCTGCCATTTTGGCAATGAATCACATTGAGTAAGCGCAGGCGAATGTCAGGCATTTAATGGGTTCATCTCTCCCGGCCCGCTGCATGAATTTTAGAACCATTGTCAGTGATGAGAATTCACTACTGATCGGAAGCTGACAGGCTGGGATAGGGGAGGCTGTTGCTCTTCGGAGGGGGAAGGGTGCAGGTTCTGAGATGGTCCTGAATGTCTGGCTTGTGCCTTGTAGCCTGGTCCCTAACATGTCTCAAATAGCAGAATAGGGAAGGGGGAGTGAATGTTTGTTTATATTTGCTAACCTTATGTTAAATGCTCAAGTGACTTGGATTTTCATTCCATTGTCCTACCACCCCCAAATCTTTATTCTTTAGAAAGGGTTGATTCATTTTAAAATTCTGGGGGTCCCCAAGCCCTCAGGATCAAGTACCTGGCTTAAGAAGTAGTTTTAAAATTTTATTAAAAAGGTGTAAAAGATAGGTGAAAGCACGCAAAGGAACTTTTGTTTGTGAGAACAAAGAAGAAGAAGCCAGGGTGGGTTTTGCCTTTCAAGCCTTGACCGTTAAGTATGTAGGTACTGGTGAGGGGGGATACAGGGATAAGCCCAAGGAAGGGGCTACCTTAGTCATCTGAGGCAGGAGGCTGGATAGATGAGATGGGAGCAGAAAAACGTAGAGGGGATCCATCAACTCACTGATTCGCAGGCAGGGAGCACATACCACCGGCCAGCCTTATCTGGATGTTTCAAATCCAGTCTACCTAGCAGCTTCCTAGACACCTGGGGCCGTGTGCTTGGTACCCTGGTGAGGCATCTAGGGCAGTGTGAAAACGTGTCTACATCCAGATCTGCTTCTAAGGATGCTGAGCCAATCACCCGGGTGGCGGCACTGTTAAGGTGAAGAAAAGTAAGCTCTAGATGGGAGGATGGAAAGCTCCTCAAAGTTCCAGACTCTTTGCTCCAGAGCCACCTTTTCAGAAGATTAGCCATTCCCCACATTGTCTACCCTGTTCTGAAGAGCAGGCTGGATTTATGGTGCAGAGTCCATTCATGCAGTCCATATGGTAGAAAGGACCCTCTCTCTACCCCTTCTAGCCACCCTCCATCTCAGGGCTGCAGTGTCCTCAGAATGATGCTGAGAACAGTTTCATTATGAGGTTGGAAGAAACTCACATAAAAGCAGGCGGTGTTGACTCTACTGCCAAGGCATTGCTCAACACACAGGAAGTAATTGTTGTTCCTCAGAGCCCATAGATAATGTTCGATCTTATAGTGTGTGGGGGGGAGTTATGAGTTGTGCAGAGGACTATTATTTAAAAAAAATTATGTGTATGAGTGTTTTCCCGCATGCATGCCTGGTGCCCACAGAGGTCAGACAGGGCATAAGATCCTCTGGAACTTGGATTATGGATGCTGTGAGCTATCTGTGGGTGCTGTAAATTCTGAACCTAGGCCCTCAGCAAGAGCAGTGGCTGCTCTTAACTGCTCAGTCATCTTTCCAACCCCAAATGATTGGATTTTGATATGTTTCTTTGTTTTTTAACTTTATTATCATTTTATTGGTCATTATCTTATGTGCATTGGTGTCTTGCCTCCATTTCCGTCTGTGTGAAGGTGTTGGATTCCCTGGAACTGGAGTTACAGACGCCAGCTGCCATGTGCATGCTGGGAATCAAACCTGGGTCTTCTGGAAGAGCAGCTTGGGCTCTTGGCTGCTGAGCCATCTTTCCAACCCCTGATATATGTTTCTAATAAGGAAAAAAATACATTTTTTTTTAAAGTGGAGTCTCTTGTAGCCCAGGCTGGCCTCAAACTTGGCATATATAGCCAAGGATAACCCTGCACTTCTGGCTCTCCTGTCGCTATTTCTAGTCTTTGCCCTAACTCCTCATCCTTGCCTCTGAATGCTAGACCTGCATGAATACCACTGAAGTCTACATACCCAGTTAATGTGGCAGTGGAGACTGAAGCCAGGGCTTCATGCATGGTGAGCAAGCATTCTTCCAACCGAGCTATGTGCCCAAACCTAAAATAAAAATAAAAAATAAAAAATGTAATTCTTGTAATATTGACTGCTTCAACATTTTTTTTTTTTTTTTTACACAGACAGGCCACCTGTGAAATACTTATCTTGTCCCTTTCAGAGGCAATTCTTCTGATTTGTGCCCTTACATAACTCTACCAACCTTACCCCAGGCTGCGGAAGTATCTCAGTGGTAAAACACTGGTGTAGCATGTGCAAGGTCGTGGTTTCACATCCATCATCATGATACAACCCAAGTGATAATAATGTCACCCGACTCACCCATGAAGTATGCACATCGGCCCATGCTGTTGAAGCGCCACGCTGTTGCCTCCAGTGAGTTTGTTGTGTGACTTACACCTTTTCTCTTGGTTTTCCCTTCAGTCGTGGCTGTTTACCTAAAGGAATCCTGGTGGTCCACAGAAGACGTCCTGAGAACTTCTGATCCCACAAGGGAAGGGCTTGTGAAGGTGAGGGGGACATGGTTTTAAATGAACATTTCCAAAACAGGTTTTTAAATAGGTCTCTTTACACGGGCCTATGTTAATAAATTAAGGCTGAATAGCATGTGCCTTTATCAGGGGGCTTCTTCTTTTTCTTCAGTTTTTCAAGACAGGGTTTCTTTTATTTTCCTCTTAAATATGTAATTTATTTATTTTTATGTGCATATGTCTGTGTGAGGGTGTTGGGTCCCTGGAACTGGAGTTATAGATAGTTGTAAGCTACTGAGTAGGAACTGGGAATTGAACCAGAGTCCTACAAAAGAGCATCCAGTGCTCTTAACCAATGAGCCATATCTCCAGCCCGAAGACAGGGTTTCTTTATGTAGTCTTGGCTACACAATTTCACTCTGTTATCCAGATGTCCTGGAACTCAGAGGTCTACCTGCCTCTGCCTCCCAGATGCTGGAAATAAAGGCATGTGCCACCATTGCCTGGCTAGAGCTGCTTCTTTTTGATACCCAAGTGCCTGAAGAATGGATTCCTGTGTAGAGGAATTTTAATTCAGAACATGGCTGTTGTGGCAACAGATCACATCCAAAGACTTTCTAGGTCTGTGTGATCTGGCTAGAATGCAAATATGCCTTTAATCCAGGAGACAGAAGCAAGCAAATCTGAGTTCAAGGCCAATCTGGTATAGAGCAAGTTTCAGGTAAAGAAAAGCTTAGGTCCAGGTATACACACCTTTAAAGCAAACAATGAGGGTAAAGAGAGTTTGTAGAAGGAAGCTCCCATATTTGAGAGTGATGTTTATTGAGTGACAGAAACAGTAATGAATCAGAGAAAGACTTGACATAACAGGATATATCCAGCTCTCACAAGAAGAGAGAGAAAAGGGAAGCTACCTAAGTGGGAATGAGAGAGAAAGAGAGAGAGCAGTTTTACTGGGACAGTGATAGAGAAACAGAATGAAGAGAGAGAACTCAGGTGAAGATGGAATGAGTCAGAGTATGAGAAAGAGCCAGAAGATTAGAAAAAAGTGTTGGAGTTAGTTTGAGGCCAATTGGAGCAATTAAGAGGAAAAGAAAAGCCACATCGAGCAAGTCAGCTTAGTGAGGAGAGGTGTTTGAGCCAGAGCAGCTGAGTTGAACCAGCCAGCCCAGAGCTCAGAAAGAACAAGAAAGGGTGAGCTTATTAAGCAGTAAGTCTCAGAGGCTGAAAACATTCTAGGCCTAGGTTAGGTTGTATGGAGGCTAGAAGGTTCCAGGACTAGGCCTAGGATAGCAGAAGGAGGCAGTAAGACTCACAGACAATAGCTGAACCAAGAGAATAAAAGTTCTTTTACATTGTTGTGTCTACATTGTCTATCTCCAGGTATTCGTGCCCTGGGCTGCCCTGAGGGGTACCAACTGGCTTGCTTACACAGCAAGCTTTTCTTTGTCTCTTGATTTTGGAGGTCGGAATTCAAGGAGTATTTCTTTTGAGGGCTATCGAGAATCTATTGCTCGCGCTATCCCTGATTCTGGTTGCTCTAGCAGTTCTTTGGCCCAAAGGTGGCAGTGTTCATGTGTCTCTACATGGCCTCCTTTGGAGGCATTGTCAGCCCACTTTGAGAGTGTCTGGTAAGGACATCAGTTGTATTTGATTTTGGAAGATTAATGTCCCATCGTGGCTTGATCGCCTATAAAAACTCATTCCAAAAAAAGCTCCCATTCACCGGTGCTGGTGGGGAATTCAATCTCTTTTGGGGGTACTCCTAAAAAATTCTAGTATCCTGCCAGCAAGAAACACAGGAGCATGTGATGGTTCACCAGATACCCGACTGCTGTTCAGTCTGCTCCACCACCTCAGCTTCCTTTTGTGCCTCAGTTTGTAAGCTTCGTTCTGTCCTATTTCTCTGCTGTGTTGAGAAGTTTTTCTGTTGAGTATATTCAACATTCAGGTCATGGTTATTGATAGAATATTTGGAAACGAATCTGTTTCTGCCCTGCATATTTGTTATCCCAGCTGGTGGGGTTTCAGAATCTTCAAGCTTTCTTTCTGTTGCGCACACCGAGGCGCAGGTTTGAGTTCTATAGCCAGTGAGTGATTTACTTGGGTGTAAACTTCGAAGCCTCTGATGTCCGTTCTGGAGCCTTTGTTGTGGTTCGGAAGAGCAGTTGTAAAGTCGGAGCCTGGGTGACAGTGTGGGCAGGTGTAGCAGCTGGTGGCTTCCCTGGGTGTGAGAGAGCAGCTGAACTTCAGCTGGAGTGGGGCCAGGAAGGGAGGCAGGAATCAGCCAGGAGATCCAACTGTGTGCCCTGCCGTTACCTGCTCATCTGGCTGCCAGGCTTATTTTAATGATGAAGGCGAGATAGAGGCCACGATTCTTTATCATCTTGAAATGGCGCATCTTTCTACACTTCCTGTGGGGCTCCGTGAGTGCTGAATGAAATGTCAACATTTGTTCGCGCTCAGTTTGGAGAATGAGCTCATAATGTAGTTTCTTCTGTTGAACAATGAAAGCGTCGAGTCCTAGGCTGGGTGGGTGGCTCAGGGAGTAAGAACCCTTGGTTTTTGAGCGTAAGGTCCTGAGTTGAAATGCCCAGCACCCATATAAAAAGCCAGGCAGCCATGGCTGTGTGTACCCCACCTGTGAGGGGTGGAGACAGGTGGGCCCTGAGAGCTCCCTGAATGGCCAGCCGAGACAGGATGGCACACTTCCTCTTTTGTCAGTGGGAGACTGCCTCAAGTCAAGAAGACCAAGATGGATGGAGGAAGACGCTCATGGTCCTGTTCTGGCCTCTGTCAGTGTCCACATTCACATACTCAAGTACATGCACTGCATAAGCACACCAACACACAATGAAAACTTTTACATTAAGTCCTCTTTAAAGCAAGTTTCATCGTCATGTAATTTGCACACCATAAATTTGCTCTAAAAACGGACGATTCCATGATTCTTAATAGGCTTAAATCAATCACTGCACAGCATTTTTCATTATTCCATCTATATTTTTGGCTGAATGACAGTCCAGCATATGAATAGACTATATTTTATCATCCATTCCTCAGTCGATGGGTATCGAGTGGAGTCCACTTCTTAGCTCTCATGAGCCTTTTTGTATGACTTTTTATGGGGACATATACTTTGAATTTTCTTGGGGATAAGCCTAGAAGCATAACTGCTGGTCAAACGGCATCTCTGTATTTCTTATTTTGAGGAGCTGCCAGACTGTCCTCCACAGTTACTCTGCCCCCCGGACTTTCCCACCAGTAGTGCCAGCAGGATTCAGTCTCTCCATGTCCTCAGCAACGTATACCGTTGTCTGCTTCTTATAGCCTCCGTCTGTGATTTGAGTGGGGAACGCCCCTCATAACCTTTGGCATTTGAACACATGGTCCCCAGTTAGTTGTGCTGTTAAGGGAGTTATGGACCTTGTAGGACATGAAGCCTTCCTGAAGGAAGTGTGTCAATGGGGGTGGGCTTTGAGGTTTTAGGGTTTTGTCCCACATCCCGTTCTCTCTCTGCCTGCTTCCTGTGTATGGGTGAAAATGTGATCGGCCGGTTTCCTGCTCCTGCTGCCTTGCTTTCCCTGACTGTTGCCATGCTTATCCCACATGCTGCTCTAAAAACTCAAGCCAAGATAAGCCTTCTTTTCCTTAAGTTGTTTTCAGCAATGGTGCTTTATAAGAGGAACAGGCAGCTCACCCAGCATCCTGTAGGTGTGAGATGTTGATGTGCAGTTCCTGATGGCTAAGGGTACTGAGCACCTTTTCATGCACTCACTGGCTATTTGTATGTCTTCTTTGAAAGATGGCTGTTGAGATCCTTCCTTACCCCACTTTTAGATCAGAATATTTGAATTTTTATTGTCGAATTATAAGAGTTTTCCACATATTCTCGATGCAAGGCTTTTTATCACATATTTGTTATAAAAAGCTTGCACAACTCTTTCCTTATTCTGTAAGCTGCCTGTTTAAAAAAAAAAAATTAGATCTGGATTCGGCGGAATCAATGGAGATGTTCTGAAAAGGTTTTTTTTTTTTTTTTTTTTTTTCCAGAAAACTAATGTTGCCTTGAGATTCAGCAGAGGAACATGATGCGCCCCTCGGTCACAAGGGGACACAGTGGCCATTGGTGACTCCTGGTGCTCACTGCCAAGGAGACTCTGATTGCTCCTTAGAACACTCTGGAATGAGAGTGGTTGCTTTTCTCCCTTCCCAACTCTTCCAAGCTTAAATAAGGAGCCCACCCTCTAGTTTCTGAGCATGCGCTCTGTGTGTTTATGTTCTGGACAGAAAGAGCTTGTCCACACCACCCCTATACACGGAGATAGTTCCTCCTGTTGTTTGTAAGACTTTGTCCTTACTTTTTTTTTTTCTTTAAATCAGGTTTTGTTTCCTAGCCACTTATTTTTCACAAGTTACTAGAAAAAGCTTTCTCTAATGCTCTCTTTGTTAATGCAATTAGTGGTCTCAATGGGGGCTTAGACATGAATCTTAGTTTTATGTTTTTAGGATGCTTCTAGGTCAAAATCTCATGTCACACATATTTTTTTTCTTCCTGTGATGGAACTGGACAAATTAAGCACACTCCCTTTTCCGCCCTCCTCGCTTGCCAGTGTTGTATTGGATGTTCTCTCCTGCCACGTGCAGTCTGCTTCTCCTGGTCTCCCTCAGGTTTCATAAGCTGAAAAATGCAGCCTCCTAGATGAGGCCCATTAAGTCTTCTGACCAGCTTGTTCTTAAAGCTGAACTTCATCTGGCTGCTGCCGTCAGAGACAGAAAGGGGACCGGTCCGATCTGCACGTGTCTTTTCCTCTTCTAAGCTGGCTCCAGATGGAGGTGACATCCATTTACATTCTGCACCAGTGAGGGAGTTTGTGGACACTGGATGTCAGGGCATTGCAGGCTGCCTTATTATTAATAAGCATCTTAAAAGTGAACGAGTGGGCCAGTGTGATGGCTCAGTGGGCAAAAGTGCTTCCCCTGGGAGCTTGACGGTTTAAGTTTCATCTTCCCCCAATGCCATGTTAAGGTGGAAAGTGAGAACTGACTCCACAAAGTTGTCCTGTGACTTGCACATCATGAACCTACACATGTATATCATATGCTAACATGCACATGTGTGTGTGTGAGAGAGAGAGAGAGAGAGAGAGAAAGAGAGAAAAAGTGAGAGAAAACGTGCACATTTACACACAGCAATAACAACAGACATGTGTTTTAGAGCTCACTCTAGGTTTCTTATCCCCAGGAATGCACGCTGAGATCACACAACTGCAAATGATGGGTTGGTGTTGAAGAGGACAATAATTTTAGGATCTGGTATTAAACCTAAAACTAGGAGGCTGGGTAGGTGGCTTATTTGGTAAAGTCCCAGAGCCAGCGAGTCGGGGGCAAATGGATCCCTTTCCTCAAAAGTCAGCTGGTCTAGCCTGTTTGCTGAGTTTCAGTTTTAGTGAGACTCTGTCTCAAAAATTAAAGTGCACAGCACCTGAAGAAGAATTACACACACACACACACACACACACACACACACACACACACACACACACCAGCATATACGTGAACTCCCGACATAAACAGGAACACATAAGTAAAATGAATGGTAAAACCATGCCCTGATGTTTGCAGAGCAAACATCCCTTTCCTGAAGTCTCAGCTCTAGTGGACGAGGAAGCAGAAGGGACTTGACTGCTGTCTGGGCTTGAGTAGGGGTGCTGTTTGGGATGGAGGAGCCTGTTACCCTAGCCCACTTCTGAGCTGTCCCTAGCCCAGCTGTCTCGAGTTGACTTTGGAAGGAGATAGTAAAATTGATGCATTTATTCACGTAGCCTCTTGGAGCTGCAGTTTCTGCACCTGTAAGCGTTGCTCTCCCCAGCAGATGAGAAACAAGTGCCAACATGCGGGTG
>NW_026596046.1:6820236-6847086 GCF_907164565.1 Psammomys obesus
GGGATTCAGGTTTGTGAATTTTCCTAAAGCCTTAATTATCCTGTTGTTTTTTTTTTTTTTTTTTTTCTCCACTTTACCCAGCTTGTGTTGAGGCCATGTGGTATCACAGTAAAATAACTTATTTTGATTACTGAGGCTACAATGTAGTATAGCGTCCTAGGGATAATCCTAAGTGGAGAGATGAGTACCAGGGCCTCTGGAGAGGATGCAGGCCCCTCTCATCTCCCGTGAATCCTGAAGGGGCTGTGATGGATAAGAGCTTTCTTTCTTGTCATTTGCTAATCATCCAGGCATGCCTGGGAAGGACCAAGCTCAGCCACAGAGAAGTCTGCAACACAGGTTTGAGTTCCTAATGTTTCTGGACTTACCCTTTTCCCGCTTAAGAGTTTGAACTTATCACTTATAGTGTCTCTCAAAACTAAGTTTTTCCACCAAGTCCTTGCCATGAACATCTCTGGAATAGTTTATTTTCTCCTGGTGGAATAAATTCTTTCTTCCAAGAATCAGTCTATTCACCCCCTCCCCTTCTTTCTCTCCCTCTCCCTCTCTCTCTCTGTGTAGCCCTGGCTGTCCTGGGAATCACTCTGTAAACCAGGCTAGCCTCAAACTCAGATCTGCCTGCCTCTGCCTCTCGAATGCATGCACTACCATCTCCCTGGGTCTTCCCAAGAATCTAACAAAACAAAACAAAACAAAACAAAACAAAAACCTGCTAGGGCCAGAGAAGAAGCTAATATGAATGACTTTGACTTTTTGTTCCTGTGTTTGTTTTGAATTGCCTTTCTATTTGAAGTACAGATGGGTGGGCCTTTTTCTTTGGATCTCATTTGTTTTGTAAAAATCTTTTGCTCCATACTCATAAAATACATTTTTTTTTTTTTCAAGATGGGTTTCTTCTATGTAATAGACTTTGCTGTCCTGGAACTCACTTTGTAGACCAGGCTGTCCTTGAACTCTCAGAGATCTGCCAGCCTTGTCCTCCCCGTTGCTGGGGTTAAAGGCGTGTGCCACCATGCCTGGCCTATGCTATCCTTTTAACTGGGAAACCATCATTTCTCCTGTCTATTTCCCTTTCTGTTTCATGGAATAGTTTGACAAACACGTTTGTTAGACTTTCTTTAAAGGTTTGGCAGAACTTAATGAATTCATCTGGTCCTGAGCTTTTCTTTGTAGGGCGACTTTTTAATTGCTACTTCAGTCCCATTGCTTCTTAATGCATCTGTTTCTGTTGTTCACATCCTTTTGATTTTGGTATATCATATGTGTCTAGGAAGTCATCCCCTTCTTCTACATTTCCCAGTTTCCTGGAATGTAGGTTTTCAAAGAATTCCCTAGTGGTTCACTGGTTTAAGTGAAATCTTCAGTCATCCCCTTTCCATCTCTACTTTTTTATTGATTTGTGTCCTCCTGGTCTCTGACTCCCGACCTTACTCTTGGTTCATTTGGCCAAGGCTTGTCAATCTTTTTTTTTTTTTTTTTTTTTTTTCAAATAATCAGCTTTTCCTGTAACCGATGTTCTCTTATATTCCATTTCATTACTTTCTATCTGGATATTTATTGCTGTCTACCCTTTGGGTTTGGATTGTTCTTGTTTTTCTAGAACATTGAGGTGTATCATCAGGCTATTTATTTAAAACTATTTCTCGTTGTTTACTATAAGCACTCATAGCTCTAAATGTTTTTTTTTTTTTAAAGATTGCCTTAGCTGTATCCCAAAGGTTATGGTGAACTGTGATTTTTGGGAATTTTTAAATGTCTTCTCTGAATTCTTCAGTGACCCACTGGTCTTTCAGTGACATATTGTTTTTTATAGTTTTTTTTCTACTATTGATTTCTATTTTCTTGCACAATGATCTGGTAAGATACAAGACACTATTTAGATCCTTTTGTACTGGTGAGATTTGATGTGTAGCCAGAATCTCTGCTTTAGAAAAGGTTTCACAGGAATATGGACTAAGTCAAATATGTGCTGTGTATCTTTTGGATAGAGTTTTATGTAGCTGTCAGGTGAGTTTATTTACTCTGTTCTGTAGTTCAGCTCTAAGTTTTCTTTGTTTACTTTTCAATTAGATGCCTGGCTAAGGATGAGCTTAGGATACTGAGATCACCCACTATTATTGATAATGTGAGAGGCCTGTCTGACCTTTTATGTCTGCTAGTGTTTGCATATTGAAATCGGAGCTCTAATGTTTAGTGCAGATATTTATAATTTTATAGCTTCTTGGTGAATTGTTTCCTTTATTACCATGTAGTGGCATTCTTTATCTCTTCCGACTAATTTTGGTTTGAAATATATTTTCACATACTTAGAGAAGTGGTCTCATGTGTCCGCATGGCTTTGAACTTTTCTATGTAGCTAAGGGTGACCTTGAACTTCTTGTCTAGACCTTGAACCATCTCCCTAATACTGAGATTATAGACATGCCACTATCATGTCTGATTAGTGCAATACTTGGGAGTGAACCTGGTGCCCTGTGTGTGCTAGGCAAGCATCATAAATCCTCATCCCTAAAGTCAAGTTTTATCAGATACCAGAATAGCTGTGTTCAGTTTCTGCTCACTTGATAGATTGTTTTCTTTGACTCTGTCTGTAGATATTTTTACCAGTGAGTTGTGTTTCTTGGAGACAACAGATGGTTAGCTCTTGTTTTTTAATCCATTCAGCCAATCTGTGTCTCTCTTTTGTTGACTTGAGGCCATTTATATTTAAAGTTATTAATAGTGGTGTTTCCTGATTTCTGTACTCCTGTTGGTTAGATTACCATTCGCTTTTCCTTTCTTTTCCATTTGTATTAGGAGTTCACTGTGCCGGACATGATGAATTCCCTCTTATCTTTTCTTTGTTCATGTTCTTTCTTGTGTTTGTGACTCTGCATGTCTTCTACAGTGCTGTTGGGGGCCCATGAACTACCTTGGTGTGGGCTGGTCTTGGAATGTCCTTATTTTTCCATCGACTTTTAAAGATAGTTCTGCTGGCTTAGCAGTCTTTGTTGGCAGTTATTTATCTTCAGTTCTTGAAATATATCATTCCTTTCTTCCCTGGCTATTAGCATTGCTGGTAAGAGACCTGGTATTACCCAGATGTTTCTGCCTTTATATGTAAGTTGGCATTTTTCCTGAAGAGCTTTTAATGTTGCTTCCTTGTTTTAGAGTTTTGACATCTTGACTATCTGTTAGGGGAGATTTTTCTCAGATCATGTTTCTTTGAGGGTTCTAAATGCCTTAAATGTATTTAAGTTTTCTGCTATAACTTCATTGAATCGGTTCTGTGCCTTCAGTGTTTATGTACGTTCCTCCTTCTATGGTGTGGTGGCTTAAATAGGTATGCCCCCCACAGATTCATGTGTTTGAACTCTTGGTCCATAGGGAGTGGCACTATTAGGTGTGGCCTTGCTGGAGTAGGTGTGGCCTTGTTGGAGGAAGTGTGTCACGGTGAGAGCGGGCTTGGAGGTTTCCTATGCTCAAGCTAGGCCTGATGAGACACAGTCTCTTCCTTGCTGCCTGCAGATGTAGAACTCTTAGCTTCATCCCCATTGCCACATCTGCCTGGAAGCTGCCATGCTTCCCAACAGGATGATAACGGATTATAAGCCAGCTCAAATTAAATGTTAATAGTTGCCTTGGTCATAGTGTTTCTTCACAGCAATAGAACTCAAATTAAGACTTTCTTAAGTTTAGTCCCTTGATCATATCCCAGAATTTTTGGGATGTTGTGGTCATGTTTGTTTGTAGAGGCTTTAAAATTTATTTTATTTTATTTACTATTGTGTGAGTAAATTACTATTATTTATTTACTATTGTGTGAGAAGGAGTCACACAAATGCCATGGCGTGCATATGCCATGGTGAGCATGTAAAGGTCAAAAAGAACAGTAGACAGTAAAGACCACAAACATCGACAAAGCCCTTTGCAGCAGCATAGGGCACAGACACCATCACAGCCCTCGGTGACAGCACAGGCCAAGGACGTCAACATTGATCAAAGACATGGGTCAAAGACACCAATATGGTCCCCGGTAGCAGCCCTGTTCATGGACATCGATCTGGCCTCAGGTGGCAGCACTGCCCATGGACATCGACAAGGTTCAGGTGCCAGCCTGGACTATGGACATCCCTCCGGCCTTCGGTGGTAACATGGCCATGGTCATTAACACGTTCCCCAGCTGTAGGAAGACCATAGACGTAAATGTGGCCCTTGGTGGCAGCATGGACCTTGAACATACATGGCCTCAGATGACTGCATGTGGCCCTTTGTGGTGACACACAGCCTTCTCCCACACTTGTCATAGCCATGGAGTCTCTAGCTCTGCATGTCTCCACTGTGCAAGCACCTCTCTCTTCCTTCATTCTTCCCATCTTTCAATCACATATTTTTTGCCCAAACAGCTTTACATACAAATATTCATTGCAACAAGTTGTCGGTCTGGTTCAGGGTTTCTGGTTTCTGGTGCACCATAAATACCGGACAATCGCCAGGACTTGTCTCTGATATCCTGCTGTTGCCCAGAGCCAGGGTGATCTTGTGGTTAGGCAGGGTGTCCGGGAGCCAGTTGCTTGTGAGTTCCTGGGTGCTGCAAACCTCTCTGCCTCCCTGAGGCTCCTGGCTCTACCTTTGGGCATGCAGCCTATAGACAGCCCCTCCCCACTCCCTACCCCTCTGTCTCCCAGCAGGGCAAGAAGCATGGGCGGCAGCAGTGCCAGCTCCAAGCTGGGGGCAGGCCAGCGCTGGGACTGACCCTGATCATGGATGATATCTGGTTCTGCAGGACCAGCTCTTCCATGCACTGGTAGATAGAGGAGATAGATGTTGGGGTCCACCGGCTCAAAGCAGTGGATCTGGGCCCGGGGTGGCAGCAGGGCTGGTCAGCCCCGAGTGGGGCTCTAACTGTGTTTTTTATTTGGTTCTTTGAGCTTTTTCTTTTTCAACATTCCTATTTTTTCTCTAAGTCTTAACTTAGAGAATTGGTTGTCTTTCGTGTTTTGCTTTTTCATCCAAGTTGCTGATTTTCTTATATATTTCACTGTGCTTTTCTGATAGGTTGCTGATTTTCCTCTGTTGGGTTGCGTTTATTTGCTTGATTGTATCTTCTTTTGCATTATTGATCATTTTTTACCAGAAAACTCGAGAAATCTTCATCTGGCTGGAGGGATTCAATATTCCATATGCATCTCAAAATCACCCAATATCTATATAATATTAAATAGTTTTCTGCAGAAACTTTACAATAGTATATTTTATAATAGTATATAGAAGCTTTACAATAGTATATTGTATATACAATAGTATATTTTCATTTGTCCCTCATTTTACTTCTATGTTGATTATATATTATATAGCATAATGTATTTCATAATTATAGAATAGATTATATAATAAAATATTGTATATGTTACATTAAGCTATTATGTTTCTTTACTTCAAACCTATCAATACTATGAAATAACTTTTAAAAGGTAGCAATACCTTTAACACGCCGTAAGAAAGAGTATATGACTCAGATATGGTTACTCACATTTTTCTTTCCTTTCCTTTTCTTCTACAGCCTTTGGTTTCTACCCAGCGCCATTTTCCTTCAGGGTAAACCACTTCCCTTAGTATTTCCTGTAGGACGGTTTTGCTCACAACAAGTTCTTTCATTGAGTTTGTTCACTGAAGAATGTTTTTATTTCACATCCAAGTTGGAAACATAGGTGATCTGGATAAAGAATCGCAAGAACTTGCCCCTGACATTCGCATCACAGAAGTCTATGGGGATTTGACTTCCTGTTTATCTTTTGCAGGGTTTGTTGTGTTTCTTGAATCTGTAAATATTTGCTGCCATATTTTTTGGATTCAGGGTCTCTCTGTAGCCCTGGCTGGCCTGGAACTTACTGAGTATCAGAATGGCCTCAAACTCACAGAGATACACCTGCCTCTGTCTCCTGAGTCCTGGGATTACAGGTGTGTGCACCATCATATCCAAACCTCTTTTCTGCCACTTATGGAGACTCTTTGTCCGTTACCTTTTGCAAATATTTTTATTCTGTTTTCTGGGATTCCAAATATATCATTGTTGCAGCATTTCATAATGGTTTCAAGTCTCTGAGATTCTCTCTTTCTCTGGTTGTTTTTTTGAGACCAAGTTTTTTGCATCTAAGGCTGGACTAAAACTTGATATGTGGCTGTCTTAGTTCCTTTTCTATTGCTATAAAGAGATGCTATGACCAAGGAAACAGAAAAGAAAGCATTTAATTGGGGGTTTGCCTATAGATTCAGAGGATGAGTCCATGATTATCATGGCAGGGAGCTTGCAGGCAGTCATGGCACTGAAGCAGTAGCTGGTAGCTGAGAGCTTACATCTGATCCACAGGCATGAGGCAGGAGAGGAGGAGGGGGGATTGGCACAAGGAGATTTTGAAACCTTAAAGCCCACTGCCAGTGACACACCCACCTCCAAAAGCCCACATCTCCTAATCCTTCCCCAAAAGTTCCAGTAACAAGGGCTCAAGAATTTAAATATATGAACCTATGGGGGACATTTTTATTGAAACCACCACAGTAGCCAAGGCCTTGAACTCCAGCTCCTCCTGTCTCCACCTCTTAAGCACTGAAATTATAGATGTGTACTATTATTCTTGTCTCTGAATTTTTTTTCCTTTTTCTTTATTTTCTTTTCCTTCTTCCTTCCTTTCTTTCATTTTTTTTTTTTTTTGAAACAGGGTTTCTTTGTGTAGCCTTGGTGTCCTGGACTTGCTTTGTAGAAAAGGCTGGCCTTGAACTCACAGAGATCCACCTGCCTCTGCCTCCCGGAGTGCTGGGATTACAGGCGTGCACCACTGTGCCTGACCTGAAATTTTATTTTCACTTAAACATTATCAAGTATTCTTTAGTTAGGGATTTCTATTAATAAATATCAGTTCTATCTCCTCACTATGCTCTTCAGACCATTGGTAAGTTTAGTCACATTCAATTTTAGAATTTCAGGTATTACTTATAGTTTTATATTTTTGTTGAGATTTTATATTCATCTAGTGATTGAATATTTCCTTTATTAATTTAATGAATTAAACTAGTGACCTTAATTGAACATACTTTGTAACATTGTTTAAAAGCCCGCTCCCTTTCTAGTAATGTCTCTTTTAAGTCCATCATGTTGAATAACTACTTTTCCTAAGTATGGTCCACACTTTTCAGTTTCTTTGCATGTCAAATAATTTTTGGGTGCAAAGCAGTCATTGAAAATATCTTGTGGGTGCTGGAGAGATGTCTCAGTGATGAAAAGCAGGTACTGCTTTTGCAGAGGACCTGAGTTCATTTATCAGCACCTACACACAGTGCCTCACAGCCACCTGAATTCAGGCTTTAGGGGAATCAGATGCCTCTGAGCTCCATGGACACCTACTACCCTGTATACTTAACCCAATCACAGATACAGACAGATAGACAGACAGAAACACACAGGTGTTTAATATTAGAAAAGAAGATGTAGTATGTGAATTGTCTTTGTGTTTCTTGAAGATGTGTAGATTTGGTCCAAGAGACATTTAACCAAAAAATCACACTGGAAGCTGTGTCTCCTCTTTGCTGTGCAGTTGCTGATGGCTGTCTGTATAGTCGTACAGACTATGTGGCTGTATGGCTATATGGATCTATGGCTGCTGCTGTAGCCTGGGCTTGTCGAGTTCCTCCTTTCACCTAGTGGTCAAAGATGTGCTACGGCTGTGGCTATATTCTCCCTTTGATTTCTTGACTTTTGCCACTTTGCAGTACTGTACTCTGATCCTTCAAACTAAATATGTCTCACCTTTAGTTAAGAAACATACCCCAAAGCCAGGTACAATGCCAACACATAAGATGTTGAGGCAGTTTGGGGCCAGTTTTGGGAATTTGGCATTGTCTCAACAAAATGTAACAAATAAATGAAGCCCTTAAAATTTTCATGAGGACCAGGTGTCCAACACCAGGGCTCTTGGGGGCCAATGTGACCATGTCCAGACCACAGCTTGCTGATGAATAATACAGGGGGTTAACTGACCATCAGAAGGAAGTTCCAAATCTGAGAAGAGTGGCTGATGCTTCTTTATCTTGGCTCATCTCTGGGGCTTGTCACAGGGTCATATAATGTTGCATTTTGGGATGCTGACACAGCCATGCTGTGCTTTTCAGTTTCTCCTCATTAGTTTAGGCCCGTGTGACCAGAGACTCTTAATTTAGCTTAGGTCCCCCTGAAAGGTCTAATCTCACCACATGAGCAAAAGAAACCATGCAAATTAACTCTGAAGAGGACCAGGTGCCATTTCTGGCTCTGGAAGGCTGTGTAGAGTACCCCCAACATGATGGTGATTTGGCTTTGAGTTTTTTTTTCACTCTATGATGGTGTGACAATGGTATGTATCCAGCAGGAACTATGCTTTGAATTTTGATTTTATTTTCTAGATAAAGTGATATGTGGCTCATTCTGTTACTCTTCCACCACCTTGTGCAGAAGCAACGAGCCGTGGTGCCGATGGAGCATGCCTGCCTTGAGGACACCAGGTGGCTCCCCGAAGCATTCTGTATTGTACTGTTTGGTAGATCAGGCACATCGAGTATCTTCTCTCTCTCTCTCTCTCTCTCTCTCTCTCTCTCTCTCTCTCATCAATCTATCATCCATGTCTAGCTTTCTCTTTCTCACACCCAAGCATTTATTCTGGGATTTACAGTATGCCAGTTTTAATCCTTGTATAGGTTACAGTAAAAATGAAATGAGCCACGACTCCCAATTCCCTCAGCTGCCCCTTCACGCTAGTCCTGTAGGGTCAGCCTCACCTTCATCCGTGTCACTCATGTCCTGGCAGCCACTGGTTATTTTCCCATCACTAGTTTTTGTGTAACATTTTGTGTTTCTCAGAAGACCATGGAAGTAGAACTATGCATCATTTAGCTTTCTGAGACTGCGTGCTTCCACTCAGAATCACGCCTTCGAGCTGGTGCCACACCTTTAACATCATACCTTTGAGGATCAATACCTTTGAGATTTGTCTCAGTCACCATGTGTATCATAGATTGGACCTTATTTTCGCCAAAGAGCATATTCAGTTTTCAAACAAATGAGTGCCTTGTGTAGAATGAATAATATATTTCCAAGTGGACTGTTCATTGGGAACGACTTGCCAATAGGCTGGTTTATATTTCTCAATTGGTTTGATGGTTCTTATAAAACTCCAGTCAGATCACTATTTCAAGCTGGAATTTCCCCTAAATAATAAAAATGAGTGGGTTTTACTGTAACTTCTACCCTCAAACTGGCAGTCCACAAAATTGTTAGCTTTCAAGGAAAGAAAGTACTGCACTGGGGAGTAGAGCATAGACCAATTTAAGACAGAACTCGTAAGCATTATACACGTGTGAGAACCTACAAAGAACAAACTGGTCTTCCAGATTCCTAAAAGCCCAGCAAGAATGGAGGCCATGAAACAAGAGTGGCAGCTACAGACATTAAATGGGAGGATTAGGAATTTGGACAAGCATGTGACCTGGGATGGCCATGAAACTGGCCTCCTCAGCCCTGTTTGTGGCTGAGGCCTCCTGTTTGAACCTTCTCAAGACATTCAGGGCCATTGTCACCTCCTGCACTGTGGCCTTCTGAAGCAGGAGTCCCTTGTGCCATCTTTTGGACTTTTTGTGACCATCTTTTGTTTGTTTGCTTTTTTCAAATAAAGTTTTATTGGTACACAGTCATGCTCATGAGGCTGCTTTTGCACTGTAACTGCGGAGTCCAGGAGTTGTTGCAACTGAAACCTGATTTCACAAAGGCTGAAGTATTTTCTTTGTCATCCTTAAGGAAACCTTTCCTTCACCCCTGTTCTAGAGAATACATTGTAAACATCTCCTATGAAAACAAAACAAAAGAATTTGATTAAAATTGTGGTAGCGGAATTCAGGAGCATTTAGAGTTTTGACTGCCATCTTAATAGCTGCTGAACTGCCCTGGGTCAAGCAGGCCTCTGTCTTAATCTTGTAGAATGGCCCCAGGGGAGAGACTCAATAGCTAAAAGATTGTACTAACACTTGGTGAAAGTAAGCCTGGTTAGCCATTTGTGGGTTCAGGAGTATCCCCAGTGTCTTCCTCATTTGCTCCTAGGCTCTTTGATTGGCAAATGAACCCACTTGACCTGAATATGGGTTCCTCCAGTCATTCCTCTTAATGTTCCATAGAGCAGCTGTCATCCTCAGTGTATTTTCTTCCAGGATTGTCGGGACAAGATTTGTATGGATGACTGACACTTACCACTAAGGTCTAGGCTGCTACTAACTCAACATTTGGTTGTTTTGTACGTCAGTCCAGACCAGAACTCTCTGTCCCATCTTGATCCTCAAAGACAGCTGCGCAGGTAGTTACAGCCCTCTGTCTTTCTACTTACTTTTGAAATCTCCCTTCCAGAAAACCTTCTTGTCACAGGGAGACACAGTTTCTTCTATTACTTGTTTGATGCCTGTTTCTGTCCTTTCCTAGTGGTCCATCTGTGAATTCTGATTCAGGTATTCCAAGAAGTCACACACAGCTTTCTTTAAGTAAACCCATTTCTCGCTGTCTTGTAAGGAAATTAATGATTGCTGACAGCCCGCTGGCCCGTGTTGGTAAGGGACCTGCTTTTCCCTGTTCCTCTCCAGGGCTCTGTCTCAGGTCTGCCCTTGCTGTTGGAAGTGAAGACTCCTGATTGTATGTGGTGCCGGCCTATTTTTCCATCATTTCATCCTGGGTACCCAACTGATTAGCATTTTCATCACAGGAATCTGGTGCCTATATGATCCAGCCATCCGTGGTGACCTAAATTAACTTTGCCTACCCTGTTGAGTCTGACGTTAACATTCACTTGTGTGTTTCTCTTTGGTATTCAAAGACTATCACACATTCCACGGCTGTAACCTTGGCATAAACAGTATCAATGATCTTGTACTATTTACATACTCTGCCCACTCAGTTAGGGGTGATTGAAGCACCGGCTGTCTACGTCTGGCTTGGGCTGTCGGGTATTGATCTTGACTGTCTGCTGGCTGTTGTCAGTAGCTGATGCTCTTACTGCCTCTGACCTTGTAGGTTTCTCAGTAGGTATCAATTAGATTGTTCTTTTCCTTTTAAAATCTTCGCATTTACATGACCAGCTGTCAGCCTTAACACCGCAGAAAGTTAACTCTGTCAGCCACCAAGACGCCGTGGCAGTGTCATGGGTTATGTTCTTGTCTGTGGAATTGTCTTATGGTCTTCATCCCAAAATGGAAGCAGGTTTGTCAGAAGCCATTTCTACTTTTACTTTTAGTCTAATTGGCTACATTTGAAGCAAGGGTACAAAAAAGAGCAATAAACTGTATCTAGTATGCATCCCCCAGGGAGGCTCACTGGGAGAAGCCAGCCACCAGGCCCACCAAGTTCTTGCTTGTCATCTGTCTTTTGTCAGGTCTGCTTGGCTATCTCACACTCGCAGCAAGCCTTCTCTTGTCATTACTGCGTCTGGCTTTACTGTTCCAACCCTAATGTTCTCTTTGAATTCTGACATCCATCCCACTGTAACCCCTGCAAGCAGCTTTGAACTGTTCAGGATGGTCCCTATCTTCTCACACCTACCAGGAGCTGGCCACTGACTCGGTGTCTCTATTTTAGTTCTTATTATACTTTATGCACTGTTTATTTTTCCCTTTTCTGGTAGCTTTTAGATGAAAAATTAAATCCATTCTTCTGTGTCTTTGGTTTCTGACTTAGTAGGTTCTTGTGTGTTTGGTATGTGTCTCTGCAAGTGTATACCTTCCCTGAGGAAGGGTATCAGGTGTTCTGCTCATCACTCTCTCCTTTATTCCCTCAAGACAGGGTCTCTCGCTGAACTGGGAGGTAGGCTGCTTGGCTGCAGGCCGCCTTGATCTTCCTGTCTTTACTAGGGTGTTCATACCTTGTTTTTTGCATGAACTCAGGTCCTCCTGCTTGCACACATGGGGTGTTACCCACTGAGTTGTCACCTAAGCCCGATCCTCTCCATCTTTAATGATTTCTGATCCTGCCAGGGATCATACTGTAAGATAGGTAGAATGGACGAAATCGTCGCCGAGCCCCTCCCAATATTTCCCATAGTCCTTCTGTCCTAGTTATGAGCGGAGAGTTAGCTTAGTGCAGACATGTTATTTCTTCTGCTCCTGTTTGTAATGGGGTTCTAGAAGAACTGGCTCGGCAGTTGTTTTACAAGATGGATTTTATGTGACGGGTTTGAAGGTGTGGTTAGCCTTTAGAAGGCACTGGTAAAGTAATTTTGCTTCCTTTTCTCCAGACGTTGATTTTGAGAGGTTTCCAGAAGCATGGCAAGGACAGTTAGGCCCCCTGTGCTGTCCAGTGCTTTCTCCGACATCTGTAGCTTATGTAATCACAGTACAGTGTTCAATCACCCTTGGCTGATTTCCCATCAGTGTCTGTTTTCTCTTCTGGGATAGACAAGTGAACACCTAGCCCTTCCCCACCTCTCCCTGCCAGCTCTCCCGAGCCTCCTCTCTACTCTGTGACTGTTGGTTCCCCTTGTATTTCATCATCTGGACCTTGGAGGACAAACTGAATGATCTGTAGGATATTCTTAGTGTCTGATGTTTTCTGATGACTAGACAGGGTTAGGGGGTGGGGGATGGGGAGCAGCCTTCTTGTCACATGTGTGAGCCTGTGTTGCATGGATCGACATCAGGATCGGTGATAACAGTGATCAATGTCCGAGTCAAGGGGTGGGGAAGGGATGTCAGTCACTTTTGGTCATTATGACAGAACACTTGTGAAAGGAGGTTTTGTTTTTATTTGGCTCACAGTTTTATGGTCATCTGGCTACACTGTTTCAGCCAGAGACTACTGTCGGGTGGAAGGGGATAGTGGAGGCCAGAGTATAGCCTCATATGATCATGAGCTTGGCAGCCTGGAAGTAGAGAGAGAGAGAGAGAGACCCTTCCCATGACCTCCTTCCCCCACTCAAGTCCCACCTCCTCATGCCACCTGGTTGGGGGTCAATAAGTGGGTCAATCCGTCAATCATTTCAGAGTCCTCATGACCCGGGACCTGCTCAGCAGCTGGATCCGCCAGCTGTGGAACAAGCCGCCCACAGCGAGCTCCACGGAAGACACTTCCACGCCAGCTGCCACCCTTCGCCACGTGGAGGTCGCCACACCTTCCTTCTCACACTGGTTTGCCGTGGCCTCTTATTTCTAAGTCTGTCTACGTGTGTATGTGTGCATTTGCCATGTTCATGTGGATGGGCATAGGAGGGGAGCTTGAGCCTGTACCATGGGAGGATGTGGAAGTCTGAGGACAGCCTGGCTCAGTGTATTCTTTTTAGTTTTACACCGACACATGATTAGACATTTACGAGGTGAGGTGTGATTATCTGAGATGTCGTCAAATCTGAATAACTGATCTCTGTAGAGATCTGCCCCTTTGTGTTGGGAGCTGTTAAGCTTCTCCTGGTTGTTTACAGAATGGAGAGCAGACAGCTGCAAATTGTGTCCACCTTATCGTTCATGCTCTCATTGCATCTTTCAAGATACACTCTTATTGCAGGATAACTTTGCATCATGAAATTTGCCTAAATTAAGTGTAAAATTCAGGGAATGCAGTGACTTTAAGGGGCTGTGTAACTATTACCAAAACCCAGGGTTAGGACATTCCTGTTATCTCTGGATGGTGTCTGCCTGCTGTCTGGCTCCGTCTCAGCCCTGGGCAATTGCCGAGCCGCCCTCTGCCTCTGCCTGTTGCCATGTACCAGGTGTCGTATCAGATCATGCTCTCACTTACCGCCGTGTTTCGGAGCGAATAATGGTGTGCTTTCGTGTTGTGTTTCCCTTTATTGCCATATGTTTCTGCCTTTATGAATATACTTTATTTTATTGTGCATCTGTTGGTTAGTTGGCTGTTTCCCTTTTACTACTATAAATAGGGCGGCTATAAACAGTCTCTCTCTCTCTATCTGTCCCTCTCTGAGATGGGGTCTCTCTGTGTAATGGTACTGGTTGTTCTGGAACTTACTATGTAGACAGGCTGGCCTCGAACTCACAGAGGGAGATTGGCCTGCCTCTGTCTCCTGAGTGCTGAGATTAACCATGCCTGGCAATGAACATCGTCTTACTCGTTTGCGTGTTTTTCTTCCTCTTCGGGTAGGCCTCTAGGAGCATAATTGCTAGGCCATTTGGCAAGATTGTATCTAACTTTTAAAGGAACTGCCAAATGGCTGCGCCATCTGGCTACACCACTGTGCGCTTCCATCAACCACACGTGAGGGTTCCAACTTCCGCAGGTCCTTGTCGCCGCTTACTGTTGCTTGTCCTTTTGATTCTCGCTCCTCTAGCCCAGAGTGGCATTTTGCTGTGGTTTTTTAGCTTCCTTTTCTTTAATTATGAGTGACGTTAGCTGGCTTTCATCGTTAGTCATGTGAATGTCTTCTTTAAAGAAAGGTTTGTTCCAATCTTTTGTGTAATTTTAATGAGAATATTTGTTTTTTATTTTTATTGAGTTGCAAGAGCTCTTTATGCTGGAACTCAGTAAAGCCTCTTTATGAGAAGTGTGATTTGTAAACGTTTCTGTTGACAGCCTATGCTTGGCCTTTTGTTTTTCCTAATAGAGTCTTTTGAAGCAAAAAATTAAAAAATTCTGATGAAGTTTGAGTTGCCAGTTTCCTGTGCTTTTGTTGCTGAATCCAGGAATTCCTTCCCAGCCCAAAGTTGTGAAGACATTTTTCTATTTTCCTTGCTAAAAGCTTTATAAGTTTGTCCCATGTCCTTGTATCTGTGATCCATTTTGAATTTGTTTTTTGTAAATGATGTGAGAAAAAGAGTTCAACTTCAGATTAAAAACAAAAACCAAAACCCAAATAACTAACATACTTTAAAAGTAGGCCTCTTTTTTTGGTGGGCTTAACATGGTGTCCTGAGCTAAGTCTTCAGCTTCTAGTATATTGAAAAAGGGATACTGTAGTTCTGGAGCAGCTTTAGATTAACAGGAAAATATTGATGCACAAGAGCAGTTTTCCTGGAGTTAAGCTCCTCAGTTTCCACGGCGTTCTCATTTTCTTCAATTGCTGTCTTAAATTCCATGATCCAGAGCAGCTTGGGAAAAGAGGATTTATTTCGGGTTACACTTCCAGGAGACTTAGGGAAGTCAAAGCAAGAACGAAGCAGAGGCCACGAAGGGGTTACGCTTATTGGCTTGCCTCCCGTGGTCTGCTCAGCCCACTTTCTTAGGGCACCCAGGATCTTCCTGCCCAGGCGTAGGACACCCACAGTGGACTGGGCCCTCCTACAGCAGTCATTAGTCGAGAAGATGCTCCGTGGACATGCTCATGGGACTGCCTGGTTGTGGCCTCTCTTCACTGAGAGTTCCTCTTTCTAGGCGATTCTAGTTTGTATCGAGTTGACGAAAAGTAACCTTCACAGCATGATTAGTTGTGCATGATCGGTGCATGTGTTTGGTCTGTGAACTGACATGGAGGCATGCCTTAGACTTTCACAAAAAAACCCAGCCCTCAGGTACAAGCAACAGGAATTTATTTTCACCTAGTTCTAGAGGCTCAAAGTCCGGGTTCCAGGTGCCAGCAGGCCTGTTCTCTTGAGGTTTCTCCTCGGTTAGTGTGAAGCCACTTTTCACTGTGAATCTCTACTGTATTTCTCTTGGTCCATATTTCTTCTTCTTATATGTAAAGCAGCCATATTGGATGAGGGTGAAGCCTGATAGCCTCATTAACCCCTCTATCTTGAAAAGCATTCTATCTAAATGCACTGTTCTTCTGAAGGGTTTGGACTTCAGCATGTGAATGGTAGGGGGACACAAGTCAGCCACAGATTACATCATTGTTAAGCCAGAGGCCATAGTGAACGTGAGTGCTCACCTGTACTGTCGGACATTCTGTGCATCTAGACAAACATTTAATGCCCTGAAGTCGATAGGGGTTTCCGCTGTGCTCCATCACCTCATCTACGTCCACCCTGGCAACTATCATCTTTCTATCACCTCTGCAGACTGGCCTTTTCCGAAATGTCTGGGAGCTATCACCAGATAGGATGTTTGCCTGTTCGTAGGAGCTTCTTCCTCCACTAGGAATGGGATGAAAGGGTGCAGACAGCACATGTTGTGTGTATCAAATCATTCTACTGTTATTTGTGGCAAAAAAAAAGTTATTTTTTCTCCCTATAGAATTGTGGTAGTGCCTGTGTTGATCAACATAGAAGAACCGGTTTCTGGGCCTGTCAAGCTTGCTCAGTGTATAAAAGTGTTTGCTGCCAAGACTGTGACCGGAGTTCTAGTCCCGTAACCCACGTAGGTAGAAGGGGAGAATTAACTCCTACAAGTTGTTCTTTGACATCTGCACACCTGCCGTCACCTGTGCATTATGACATGCTCTGTCACACACATGAAGAAATAAATAAGGAAAAACAATTTTAAAAGAGCGGGTGTCTGCAGTCTTAATTTTGCCGTTGATCTGTAGGTCTTCGCCGGTCACCTGACTGGTCGCTAACATTGGTTACAGCACAGTTACGTTCAAGGTGGAAACGGAAGGAGTGCAAAAGCTGGCCTCTCCTGTTCTCATGCACCTGTTGTTCATGACCTACAGGAAGCGTGTGGGGTTCATGAGTTTTCGAGGGCCATGCTTTTTGCCAGAACTGGACTCCGTAAGCCTTTGTTGAAGTAACTGAGATAAATCTTTACCTACTGTAGGGAGATCTTTGATGTTGCTTAGGGTAAACCTCTTTGGCTCCAAGGGTCTCAGTAAGGGGAGAGGTCTGGCTTCGTCCACAAGGCTTTGGCGATGCTCAAGCCTCCCAGGCCGTGTTTTCATTTCCGTGACCCAGGTCCATTTTCTGGGCTTGCAGTAATTAATTATGTGGGTCTTAAAAAGACAACAAAACAAAACAGAAGAACCACCGGGCTCCACTGGAGAACTGGTGGTTTGGAGTGACCCGGTATCTTAACCATTGCTTGTTCAGACTGGGAAGTTAACTCTGCTCTAGATGGTACCAGTGGCCTCGGACTCCTGAGGTCTGGGTGGGTCTCACGCAGCCTGAGGGACAGCGTGTGCCTCTTGCTTTCCCGCAGGCAGCCTCTGTGGTGATGGCACCAGTGCATGCTACCTGTTGCCTGTCTTCGACACTGTGTTTGTGAGGAGGAAGAACCGTTGCCAAGGCCTGGGGACAGCCATGCTGAAGGACTTCTGTGACACCTTTTCAGAAGAGGAAGCCCTGGGTGTTAGCTGTCCCGTATCTCCTGCAATGTACAAAGGTGAGCCACCTTGTGTCCTCTGTCAGCGTTTGGATGACGGAGACTGCTCACCTGTGCTGAGCCGCTGACGCAGGAGTGTCTCGGGAGTTCTGGGGAGATGCAGGCTGAGGCTTCTCCCCACAGTCTCAGCATACCACAGACTCCATGTCTGCCAGAGAAATAGTTATACTAGGAAATGCAGAGAGTCCCTGGCTTAGCGTGACACCATTTGGGATGCTTCAATCTGTTTTTTTTTTTTTTTTCTCTGTGTAGCCTGGCTGTCCTGGACTTGCTTTATAGACCAGGCTGGCTTCGAACTCAGAGATCTGCCTGCCTCTGCCTCCCAAGTGCTGGGATTACAGGTGTGTACCACTGTGCGAGACTGTTCTTCAATTTTATAGTGAGTGAGCACAATACACAGTCAATAGAGACCACACCTCACATGTGAAGTCTTCCAGGGCTTGTGGTGCATGTTCCCATATAGTCTGAAGAGTGGCAACAGCTGGATTCTGTGGTGTTTTGTATTCACTGTGGCTTTGGTTGCAAATATTCACTTGTTAGATGGCTTTGTCCTGCAGTGGGCTCTATTCTGATTATTTTTTCTCTTTCTTTAAAATGTTTTAGAACTATGTGTGCGTGTGTGTATGTGTTGTAGGTATGTGTGTGCATGTATGTGCTGTATGTATGCGTGTACATGCGTATTGTGTGTATGTTTGTTCATATGTGTGCTGTGTGTATGTGTGGACATGTATGTGTGTATTGTATGTGTTTTATATGTGTGTGTGCATGCGTGTACATGAGCATGCAGAAGCTTCCATGCCGTGTACTCAGGTGGCGGTCAGAGGGCAGCTTTCAGGAATTAATGTTCTGCTTCTTTCATGCATTTCAGGGGTTGAGCTTAGGTCCTCAGGCTTGTGCAGCGAACGCTTTTTCCAGCCGAGCCATCTCAGCGGCCCTCTAGCATGTTCAAGAGAGCCAGTGCCGCTCTGTGGGCTATGTGTATCATATGCATTGCCTGCTTAAACAGGTGTTTATATGTATCATGTTCCATGCCACACATTGCCACTTAAACAGCTGTTTTGGTGTGTAAGTTCACCATAAGCTGAGGAACATATGTAACCAGAAACAAATATCTCAGGGACAGACGGGATCTGGGGAGCAGTGCCAGGGCCTAGCAGTGACTCAACGGGGCCGGCACTCCCCCCTCTCCGGGCTCGCCACATTCTGATGTCCAGCTCCCATCAACCCAGAGCTTCACCATCGGAGCTGGCTCTCTCTGATGAGAAGCCAGGCTGGTCAGGCTGGGAGGGCAGGAGTGCTATGCCCAAAGTTTCCCGGCATGCTTCCACCTGTCCGCTCTCACAGTGCTTTTGCTCAGAGCCCGCAAGTGGTGCAAGAGGGCTTGCTTGGTGATACCATCACAGTTACCTGCAGGGCCAGCGGTGGCTTGTCATTTATCTGGTGTTGGCGCAACTGCCACGTGAAAACACTTATCTGCGAAATGGGGATTGTCTACCAGGCTTCGAGGGCCTACTGTAGTGCTTCTCAACCTGTGGGTCGTGACCCCTTTGAGGGTCATTTGGCCCTTTTACAGGACTTGCCTAAGACCATCAGAAGACACTACAGTACGATTTGTGACAGTAACAAAATTACAGTTGTGAAGTAGCAACAACAGTAATTTTATGGTTGGGGGGATCACCACTACACGGGGAACAGTTTTAAAACAGTCACAGCATTAGGAAGGTTGAGAGCCACTGCTCTTGAGGACCAGAATTTATAGAATTAATATATAAATGTATACGGTTTTTTTTAGGATGGCTTACACATGTATGTATGTATGTATGTATGTATGTATGTATGTATGTATGTATGTGTGTGATTTATTGTAGAATAGGTTATAGGCGGTGGTCAGCTAGTCCAACAATGGCTGTCCACCAACTGAAAGTCCAAGAATTCAGTCCACGAGGCTGGATGTCTCAGTTGGTCTTCAGTATACCCTGGAATCCTGAAGAAGGAGGCTCTAATACCAGTGAAGGAATGCACTTCCCAGTGAGAGCAAGCAGGCAAAGAGAGCGAGCGAGCTTCCTTCTTCAGCGTCCTTTACCCAGGCTGCCAGCAGAAGTGTGGCTCAGCTTAAAGGTGGACCTTCCCTCACAAAGATCTGGATGAGAAGAGGGTTTTCCCCACTTCAAATGATTTAATTAGGTCAAAAATCCTTCATAGGTGTGCCTAGCCTTTTGCCTTTTGGTTCATGTAGTCAAGCTGACAGCCAAGAAGAGCCGTTACAGGCACCCTTTTAAGAAGAGAGACCCCGGGAGGCACAGGCATGGTTGAGTGGAGGACACTGAGAAGATACACAGGAGCTCAGGGGAGGCCTCGGACAATCCAACCCAGCCTACCTAGCATACCCAGCCTCCAGAGTACGAAACACGTACAGGCCTTTCCATTGCCTTCATCCCGTAAGCCTGACAGTCTAGCAGCTATTGATACGGCATCTACATTGCACCAGGTGCCGAAAGGCATCTAGATGGTGGAACATCACAGGGAGATGTGCGTGGTGTCTGTGCGAACACCGTGCCTAATATTTTAAGGAAGTGTAGCATCTTTGGATTTGGTGCCTTCAGAGGTCTCCGATACCCTTGGATACCAAGGAATGGCAGTTCCACAGTTGCAGCCCTGGAAAATCAGTGCAGGGATGGATGGAAGCGGGAGTGAGGTGTGTAACATGGATTAATGAAGCAACAGTTTTTCTTTAACCCGGTTAGCTCTCAAGAGAATTGACACAGGAAGACTGTGATTTATTTTATAAGCCTAAAACACTGGAGCTGGGCAGATACCAACCCTCTAAACTATTCTGTTGTTCCTCAGCTACACATGCCAGGCTATTTGCCGATAAGTCGTCCTGTATGGGCTGCTTCTGTTCTACCCGTCTATCTGTCCTCATGGTGACAGGCTCATACTCCATCCTGCCCCACAATGGCTCCTTTCTCTCTTTATTTCAGAGCTGAGATCCCAAGCCCAGGCACCTAAGCCCCACCTACCTCTCTTCTGCCCAGTCACAGGCATCAGCAACTTTAGTAACCAATCAGGGATAATTGGGGAATATTCCTTATATCACATGGATACAAAAGATGGTTCACCCCTGCTCATAACAATGCCGGTGGCAGGGTGGTAACCAGATCTCAGGGCATGAAATCAGCATCCGAAAACACAGTGCACAAGACCCTCCATCACAGGTGAACAGGGATGATTCTGTACCCATGGGAAGTTAGTGAAAAGCGTTCAGGTGCAGTAGGGTCAGGGCAGTGAGGAGGTGGAGGGTAGCCACAGAAGGTATGGAAGTGTCCTGCAAGGACCCAGAGAGAGCTGGCTGTCTGAACCAGGGTGGGCACGGGTCTGACTCATGGTTTGTCTCTCCCTTCCAGTCCTCAGACACTTCCTGTTGACCTGTCCAAGCGAGAGAGGTCGCCTGTGGGAGGTGGAGCCCCCAGGGGCCTGGGGCCAGCGTGTCAACATCTGGCTCAAGGTTTCTCTCCAGGAGGCCAGACTTCAAGATGGTGAGTGGGTGGACATCTGCCCAGGGGTCTGGTCACCCTAGCGTCCATAGCTGCCCATGGGGACAGCTTTACTAACATTGACCGAGTCTGCTTCATGTAGATGTCACTGCTTTTGAGTATGTAGCACAGCAGAGGAGGACTGAGACCTTTCCCTGCCCCCCTCCCCTGTGCTGGAGTTCTCCAAGTAAGCCATTGTGCCTGACTTTGACATGGGTGGTGAGGATTCGAACTCAGATCCTTACACGTATCCAGCAGGCACCTTGCTGACTGAGCCATCTCATCTCAGCCTCTCATCATCTCTTTATAATCATCACTTTACTGTGTGTGTGTGTGTGTGTGTGTGTGTGTGTGTATTTCATATATGTAACACAGTGCCTTATGATTATCTCCATCCTTTCTAACGTCACACCCTCTTTTTAAAAATGGCTTAAAACATTTTGGATCTCATTGCCTCTGATTAGTGCTACCTGTATGAACGTGGCTGTGAGGTTAAGTAACCACTGGAGCACGGGCAGTTTTCAAGTGCCCACAGCCCAAAGGGAAATAACTGTTCCTCTCCAGGCACCACCAACTACCTTCTCAGGTGGGGCCATGCCTGCTCCTCATTCATCCGTGCTCGTTTTGACTGGCTTGGTCTTGTGCAGTTCAGCACAGTTGTGAGCTGATAAAACAGCCGTTTTCACCTTTTTAACGGCAGCAATCTATCACGCCCTATGGATGCACTGTTCATCTCCTGTTTACCCTGCCGTCCTCAGTTCTGAGTGGCTCCAGACAGGGCCCCTGGCTTGTTGTTGAAGTTTGACTAGCGGGATCTTAGAGGGAGGGAGCAAGGTAGGGTTTTGGTAGCAGGTTCCCCAGGGGACACAGGACCTTTAGATGGCCAGAGGGTTCCGTGTAAGGGGCGGGGTGGGGCTTAGGCACCAGGGCATTCCAGCCACAGGTACCACCTACTCCCAGGAGATGAGCATCCGGCACTTTAAATGTACTGCCCTAAGTTCATGCTGTAGCTGTTCTTCCCTTTCGAGATGGCGCCCATGGCATCCATCTGGGTGTTTTGGAGAAGCAGGTGGCTCATTAGGGACCTGTGGGCTGGAAGTGTGGGTGACTCTCTAATGTGGGTGACTGACTTAACTCAGGTGGTGACAGGCAAGCGCCTCGAACCTTATTGATGATAATAGCGACGGGTTTTGCCGTAATGGCACCCGTCAGCTGCAAGGCTTAATGGGTCCTTACAGATATTAATGAGGGGAAGGAGAGCCAGGGAAGGAGACTGGCAGAGCTGTGGCCATGATCCTAATGAGGCAGTTAAGCGACTTGCCCTGTGGCATTGCATTATGAGGTAAGGGAAGCCAGCCTTCAGCCCTGGGCACAGAGCTAGCCATCCGCATAGGTTTATAGCCGAGCTTCACAAATGATGGTCCAGCTTTGTGTCTGGGAGTGGGAAAGGAAGATGCGTATTGGAATGTGAAAATCACTTGGCCACAGGGGCTGGGATGGGAGGAGGCTGTTTTGGCCTAATTGGGAACATGGCTTCCTTCTGGAGAATTCCACTGGGGTTTATTCCAAGAGCTGGGCGTTTGTGTGGTCTAGTCGGAGGAAGCTGATCTGGAAATCAGATGCCAGACCTGTCACTTTAATCCACTCTGAGAGTCACCAACTCCCACTTTCAAACAGCAAATGAGAGGACCTTCACAGAGAACGTTCCAAAAGTCCTTTGCAGGAAGGAGAGTCACTGTTATAATTAGGCTATAATTAGTTTACTCAAATTCCATACTTCCAAGAAAAAAAAAATTAAAGGGCCTTTTCATTCTTTAAATCCTGGTTTGCTGCCAGTGTCCCCCTCAGGGCTGGCTTGTGGGCGGTTCAGTGCCCTGGGTGGGCCTTCAGCGGCCCCTCTGAGGGTCACAGGGTTTTCCCAGCTGGTGAGCAGGGGCCGAGGGATGCAATCAGAAATCAGCACAGATGCTGGGCACAGTCTGCTTCTAATCAGGTTCCCTCCTCGAGGAGATCAGCAAGTGTGGGCTGACCAGAATTTCTCATAGGTCTTGCACATTCCAGAATGTTTCCCCAGCGTGGGCATCTCACCATGTCACTTAATTTTTATCTTTAATTAGCCAGTGATTCCTAGAGTTCCCCCTCCCGTTTTTTTTTTTTTTTTGAATGTATTTTCTCTTGCTCCTGTATTTCTGTTATTTTAAAGCAGTGCTTCTCAGCCTTCCCAATGCTGCGACCCTTTAATATTGTCCCTTATGTGAACAATATTACTGCTTTATTACTGTAATCTGGCTACTGTTATTAACCATGATGCAAATACCTGATACTTAAGAGTATCTCATATGTGACCACTGTAAAAGAGTTGTTGGACCCCCCCCCCCCCCCCCCGAGAAGGGTCTTAACTCACAGTTGAGAATTGCTGTTTTGGAGCATCTCTGCAACTTTGTGTATGTGGGAAATGGATCTAAAAGCAGGTTTCCCCACAGTGTGCGAGGCCTGGGATTTCGGAGAAGCCATGAGCATATACTCAGAGTTATTGGTCTGCAGGCAAGCTCTTGAGAACCTGCCTGTGCTCAGCCTCAGTGGTGGGCTGCTGGCTGTTGATAACATCTGTGGCTTGTAATGACCCCGGGAATGTGTTGATTCTTCAGAGCCTTTGAGAGGAGACTTGTGGGAACTGCCTCTTTCCCCCCCTGCTCTCAGTTATGGGACGCCTTTGAAACTTGACCGATAGGGTCATAATTCCTCCTGATGTGACTTCCCCATCAGCCTGCACACGTCTGAAGCCTCTTTTCTTGGGGTGGGGGGTGTGAAACTGAATATGTCAACAAAAAGAAATGATCTTTTTCAAGAAGAAAAAAAAAGGTGTTGCAGGAAGTGGGAAATCATTGCTCTAATTTTTCTTTTTCTTTTTCAAGGTTCGGTTTTGTTTTCTTTTTCTGGATGAATTAATCATGTTCACTGTTGTCCACAGGGGGGAAAAATGCTTTTCCTCTACTTACACTTATCTAAGATAACAGAAAACATGAGCTGGATTATGTACGTAGATGGAGATGGGACGAGGCTAAGGGAAGATGGGCGTGCTTTTCTGAGTTGGAGGACCAGCAAACTGGAGCCCTAGGCTTGTTTAAGCGTGTTCTCTTTAGCTGGTTGTCAAACAGTACGGCAGCAACAGCAGTTCTGTGGTGATCCAGCATTCCTGGGAACGTGGGGAGCCTTATCACCTGCCACTGTGAACAGCAGCCCGATTGTTGCTGAATGCTGTTCTTTGGCAGGTTTATGGCTCCCCCTCGTGGCCATTATTCTGCATTGCAGTCCTGAAATGCAGCGGGTGCTTCTCCTTGTACCTGAATGCCTGGTTCCCGAGATACGCATCTTTCCAGTTAGTGCATTAACAAAAATTATGGGACATTAATTGGTTAAGGAATGGAACACAAGTAAACATTTGATTTTTGATAGCACGGATTATTTCGCAACACACGAGCAAGTCCGGAATGGTGGGAACCTGAGAATGAATTGATCTCCTCCATCCGCCTATCCATCGTTTCAGGCGTTCGTTCTTTCATTATTTCATTTGGTAACAGTTCACGGAACAGGCAGACACTTTCTTAGGCATTAGAGAGTAAGTAGACAAGGCCGGTGAGGCCCCTGCACCCCTTCATAAACTAGGAAGTCCACGGGCAGTTACTTCTTCATGACCTAAAAACTGTATGAGAGAGGGAAAGAGGGCTGGGTTTTTAAGTGCTTAGAATTACATTTTTTTTGACAAACCAAATTTCGATGACTTTCATAATTATGGACGACATTTAAAATTTTATTTATACAGTTAACTCCCAGGTGATATATTTATTTAGTCAAATGCATCTCATATATTTTTCAGCTCAAATGCAAAGCTGCATATCTTTTTCCCTACAGAGGGCTGACTCCTCCGGCCCTCACAGATATCAAGGTGTGGGGCTGTGTGTAAGACAAGGAAGCCACCCTTTCCAAACTGGTGCTGATTTGGTGGCTGGTGGGGGGTGAGGCATTTAGTTAATTGTGAGTAATGGCAGCAGTGAGCAGAGAGGACCCGGGAAACTACTTGGAAGGACAGATCCCCATTCCAGCTAGGAAAGGCTTGAGTAGCGGCACCATTTTGCTATTTTTGAAGCAGGGACTCTTGTAGCTCAGACTGGTCTCGGACATGTTGTGTCCCTGAGGATGACTTTGTGAGTTTCTGCTGGGATTCCAGGTGTGCACGCCACACATGGTTTCTGTGGTGCTGGGGAGTGAAGCCAGAGCATCGCACCTGCCGATCGCTCTCCTAGCTGAGCTACTGATCCACCTACCACTGCTTTGTGTCCCTTGAGAACTTGGAGCTGTCCTTAGGGGAGAGCAAAGGCCAAAGTGGGGATCAAGAGGATGGAGTGGGGCCGCGGCATCACCGTGCTGGTTGGAATTAAGCCCCATTGCTTATCCTCTCTCTTGCTTAGGGAGCACAGTGCGCTCTGAATGCTCTGAAGAGGACACGGACACTCCCAGGGAGACTTCTCAGGATGATGGACCCACAAGGTTAGGTCATGGAGAAAGCGCCAAGGTACAGTAGTGACAGCCTTCCTGTCTCCTTAGCCATCATCTTGCCTTTTTTAGTGACTGCCTGGTAGCTCCCAGCTCTTTGGACATTCAGCTGTGGGCTCCTCCTTGGGCAGTGGGCCACACTGATATTAAATGCTTAAAAATCTCCCTGTCTCCAGGGATAGAGGGAATGGATAAGACAAAACCTTTATAATTAGACTTTTTGTGGTCCCCTTCCTCAGCTAGACAAGCACTCATGAAGCCAGAAGGAAACCAGGAGCCTGATCCTGGTATCGTTTGAGAATTAGTAAAAAATCTGACCTTTAGACTTGGCCCCAGACCAGCATCTTTCACGCAGGTTTTCCCTGAAGCCAGCACATACTAGTACCAGGTCATTGTTCTCAGATCCTTAAAGAGCCAACTCTAAAACCTGATCCTTATATGAGTGAAACAACACGGCTCGTTCTGCTAAGCGGGTGATTCTTGGATGGAAGATTTGACAGAGGCCTAAGATATTCCAGTAAGTCCTAGATCATCTTTGACAGCCGTACATGGGTAAACACCAGCCCTCACTACCTGGTAGAAAGGGGCTCCTGTATTCTTTGCCTTCCAACAAAAAAACGGGCTAACTTAGGACCCCGCCACGGCTCTGAGCAGAGAGTATATAGTTGTCCTTTTCTTCTCATCACTGAACTTTAAAATTTCCTTTTAGAGAAAGCAGAGGGATTCTGGAGTATTTGAATGCGTGAGTGTGTGTCAGGGGATGGCTGCACACCCAAAGACAGAATGCCAACTTAAAAATATATATATTTTGCATATATTAGCCATACTCAGTCTTTTGTATACAATGCATTTTGATCATAGTCATTGCCCTTTGTTTTCCCTCTGTCCCCCTCCCAATGACCCTCTCCCTTCCCCTAACTGGTCCTCCTTATACCTTTATGCTACATCACTGAAGAAAATGTCTCGCCGTACCCTTCAACCAGCAGCTGCTGCCTGTAAATCGTGGGCCCTCACGAGCCAGTCCTGCTTCCGTCTCAGGGCATCGAGAGGGAGGCCGAGTCTTCCGTAGGTCTTGCTCAGAGCTGCTGAACTCAAGAGTGCAACGGCCATGCCTTGCCTGGGAGACATTATTCCCCCATACGCTGCCTCTTTCTCCAGCTGGGCCCTTCTCTTCACCCTCTTCTCTGTGATGTTAACTGAGCCCTGGAGGGCTGGTAGGATGTCACATTGGAGGCTGGGTACCCAGCAGCCGCTCGTTCTCAGTTCTCATGGGACCCTGTAGTCATCACCAGCCATTGCAAAGGGAAGATTTTTCTGACCAAAGCTGACAGCAGCAGCGCCCTTTGTAGCCTTGGCTGTCCTGGACTTTTTTTTGTAGATCAGGCTGGCCTTGAATTAACAGAGATCCACCTGCCTCTGCCTCCCAGAGTGCTGGGATTACAGGCATGTGCTACCACACCCGGCTGACACACACACACACACACACACACACACACACACACACACACACACACACAC
>NW_026596046.1:6847096-6896047 GCF_907164565.1 Psammomys obesus
CACACACACACACACACACACACACACACACACACACACACACACACGTATATGTATTTATCCTCAGAGGTCTGTCTGGCTTCACCAGCATCTGAGCCATGAATAGTCTTTGGTCCTGATGATGGTGTCTGTCTGCCTCTCTGCCTGTAAACAAGACAGGGTTTTTCATTGTAACAGCCTTGGCTATCCTAGAACTCATGCTGTATTCCAGGCTGACCTCAAACTCACAGAGATCTACCTGCCTCTGCCTTCCAAGCTCTGGGATTCGAGGTGTGTGCCGCCATCATCTGGCTGCTCTTTATAGGTATTTTACCAGGCACACTATGTCCATTTCATAAAGCAACAGTGGTAGCTTCCCCATTGGGACCCACCCTGGCCACTGGCTTTTGAGCAGGCTTACACGGTGAGATGTGAATTTCCTCACATCTCAGGCAGGCCTCACATCCGGTCATAAAGCATCTGGCCATCACAGACTTGGCATTGTCACAGGAATCCATCCTGCCTGGTCTGTCAGCAGCACGGCATGCAGGGTCCCCTTCTGAATATGACCGCCGAGGACAGTTCTGCACTGCCCAGGCACCTTTGGGCACCATGCAGCCTGGCCAGCCAGGAGGAGGCCTTTAGCTCCTGCTTGATTTTCCTTTGTCCTTTGGCCACGTGGTGTCATCAGCAGTAGGATCTGGTTCTGGTGGGCAAGCGGTCACAGTGCAGCAGCCTGTCCTGTTCTGGGCCTCCAGAGCCTCCTATCCTGTGCTAGTACCGGGACTCTAATTTAATAGCCTATGGCTTCTGCGAGCATCTTTCACTCACACACACTGGAGCTAGGTCGGGCTGTAGCTCAACATGCCTAGCATACACGGAGCTCCGATCTGTATAAGCTAGGTCTGATTGAGCACACCTGTAAGCCCAGCCCTGAAGAGGTAGAGGCAGGAAGATCAGGTCATTCTTAGCTTCGTGGAGAGTTTGAGGACAGCCAGGAGCACCCCGTCTCAAACAGAGGAAAGAACAAACCAACACACACACACACACTCCCAGCCACCTTTAAATGTACGGTTTTGCCTTGGTGTCTATGGGAGTTGGCTTCAGGACCCTCCTTGGACGCCATAAATGGCATGCTCAGGTCCCCCGTGTAAAGCGGTGTTGGTGTCCCTGTCTCGCTCACCCTCCCACACAGTTGACATCATCGCTAGAAGACTTGGACGCCCAGTGCAGTGTGAAAACCACATAAATCCTGCTCACTACTGTAAGGGATAATGACATGGGAAGTGTGGGCATGCCCAACACAGCCTGAGCTGTCTGGAGTCTTCTGACTTGCGGTTGGCTGAATCTTCCCATCCCTCAAATGCTGGTGCTGACTGCGTGGCTTCCTGGCTCTGCTCTGCTAATAATCGGTCTTCTCAGTGCTGCTAGCCTTTGAGTCCATCCAGTAAATGTATGTGCACCCATGACAAAGCGTCCTTTCCCTCTAATGTGTGATTATCCGGTAGGTTCAAGTATGTCTTAGCACCTTTAATCTCAGCGTGAAGTGTGGGGACAAGCCAAGCCAGGTGGCCCCAGGCCCTTAGTGTCTAGACCTGCACTGTCCAGCATGACCTCATCACAGTGTTTGAGGTGAATGCCTTTGGGTTACTTTCTGATTTCAGGAGTGGATCACCAGAAAACTGGAAAAGACACAGGGTGACCAAGAATGTGTCCCAAGAGAGGGGGAAGCTGGGATGTCCCTGAGACCCCCCTGGGATGAGATGGAGGGAAGAGGAGCCAAGAGGACAGTGGCTGTCACTGAGCTCGTTGGTGAACCATGGCGGAAGTGTGTGCGGCAAACTCCTAACTCCTCAGATGTCCATCTGGCTTCACCAGCATCCGAGCCTAAGAATTTTATGTGGCCCTGAATAGTCTTGAAGATGGTCCTGAAGACTGTGTGGATCTGCCTATCTCTGGCTCCTTTAGTAGGCTCTGAGAGTTTGAAAAAGTGCTTGGGTAAGCCAATTACTAGATGGAAGCCACTCTCACGAACCTACTGTTTGCAGAGCCAAGACTTTAGAAGCTCGTTTGTTAAAACTACCATTGCCTCCACTCCCCAGGAGTATGGTAGGGAGGTGCATGGGACATGTGAAGGGATCATGAATATATTTCCTTAGTGGAAATGGGCCCAGAGCCGGCCATGGTACCCATCTGTGTTGCACAGTCAGCCCTGTTGTAACCTCAGAACTTGACAGCAGAGGTTTTCGGGGAGACAAGTCTCTTCTCTGGGGATTTGTCAGTCACTTCAGAGCTCCTGGAGGGTAAGCACCAGGGCTGGATGTGCCAAGGCCAGATGGTGGCCGCCGTGGGTCTTGGCCTGTAATCTGCCCATGCTGCCTTCAATGCCTTGGGTCCAGCTGACTGAATGTGGGGATGGATTTCTGCCAGAGAAAGCTGCTCTGGCTCTCTGCGGTCCATAAATGGTCAAACTACATATGCTTTGGGACCTTTTATATTCATCAAAGCACTCATTTCTACATGTATATGCATACATATATACATCTTTCCTTTTCTCTCTTCTCCGTTTTCTTCACCTCTTCTTCTCTACCTCTTCCCCTACCCATTTATCTCTCTCTCTCTCTCTGTATATATATATATATATACACACACACATACTTACTTCTATAGCCCCCACAGTCTGTCCTCTGTGGCTCCTTCCCTACCTCCATCCAACTCTCCATCCATCCATCTATCCATCTATCCATCTATCCATCTTTCCATCCACCCATCCATTCAGTGTGCTTTCTGTGGGACAAACTCTGTGCGGTGCTTGGGAGGTCGAATTGAGGTTTGACTTCAGCCCCAGGGAGCTGCTGTCTCTGGACGGGATGCTCTTGGTTGTCTATTGCAGTCTGCATCTTCTCATACCCACTGCGGAAGGGAGGGTCCCAACCACAAGGAAGCAGAACTTGCAGCCCTGTACGGGGATATCACAAGGCCCCCGTTCACAGATGGGGTCTGTGAAGGAAGGCCAGGCTCCGGACATGGACTGAGCATCTGAGGGGTGCTTTGTGTGGGGCCCCACTCATTCTTTAACATGCAGTTCATGTGTTGTGAAGATTTTGTACTTTCTGTTTATATGAAAATTAACTCATAAGTATCTCCGGGATTTAATAAAGTTATTATTCAGTAAGACCATCTAAGTATTAATAGATTAATTTTAAGACTTGCATGATGTCCACAGGATTAAGAGAGGTTCCCTGGCTCGGATCAGTACCAGCCCTGCTGGTGGCACAGTGGATGTCAGCACTAGGCTGGTGCAGGGCACCTTCTGGGCAGGGGACCTGAGGAACCCTTGCTTGTGTCAGCGTGTGGTGAGCTTGTTTCCGCAAGATCATCAATTCTGTTTAGTACTCAGTTTCTTTACGGACTTGCCTCCCCACCCTTCTTGAAGCAGGGTCTCCCTGTGTAATGCGGGCCACACAAACAGATCATCTTTCTGTCTCAGTCTCCAGGGTGCTGGGACAAGAGTGTTCAGAATGTCCCCGTTATTTTTAAACAGATGTTGCTAATACAGTTTACAGAATGTAAAGGTGGTTTTCAGGGTTCTGTAGCCACCACCCCAATCCGTACCCCGAAGAAGGCTCGTGTCCTTGACACCCTTTCCCTTTTCACTGTGTGAACAACCCTAGGTGATCACACCTGGCACGTCTCTGGTTTCAGACCTGTCAGCTCTGAACATGGCACATGACTGGGAATGATATCTTAGAGGTCATTTATTGAACTGCACCGTTAAGGTTGTAGTCTATGGAGGACTGCCTTCATCAGCAGGGCTTCCTCTTCTCTGCCTGGGAAGCCCAAACCTCCCCCTCCCCAATACCTTCTACTGGACGACTGTCACATAGGCCTTATTGGAGTTACCAGGTCCACCTTTCTTTTTCCTGATAAGAATTTGCTCAGCAAGCACTCGGGATTCCTGGAATGCATCCTTATGCAAATGAGGCATCTGGGTCTTGAGGGTGATGTGGACTATGGAGGCTCACCTCAGGAAGTTTCTGAGGGGAAGGCATACTTGGCTTAGAGAACATTCTTAGGCTATTTTGGCAAAGAATGTGTCTGCTTTTTGATCTTGTTTTAAAATTCTATCTAAGCATTATTGAAGAATTTTAGATTAATGTTCTTGGCAGAGGAGATTTCAAGACAGCCTAGTATTGACTGTGTTGTGTGGTTATTAATGGCCACTCTTGTGCGGATCTTCATGGAAAAAGAATGAGTATGGCAAAAAGAGATCCAAAGTGTACAGTTTGTAGAGGAAAAGAACACCAGGAAACAGAACCAGAGTCTGTGCTCAAGGAGATACAAAGTTTAAAGAGAGGCTTGTTTCAAAATGATAAAGAGGGAATTTGGAGTTTGCCAAGTTAGCTTTTGGTTTTGCTTTGGTCCAGTATTCCTGCACTATGTCCTCCTTCCCTCCCCTTTGAAAAAGTAACATATTCTGTGCCATTGGAAGTACGTAATTTGGTTTCTTATTTTATAGGAGGTTATAGTTGAGATTGCGGAGTCTCAGAAGAGACTTTGGACTTCAACACAGTGTTAAAATTGAAAGACTATGGTTACTTTTGAACTTGTATTAAGTACATTTTTCTTTATGATATGGCTGCCAATGGGGAATAGAATGTGGTAGTTTGAATGAGAATGGTCCCCATAGGCTCATTTGTATGAAAGCTTGGTCCCCAGTTAGTGGAATTGTTTGGGAGGGATTATGAGGTGTGGCCTTGCTGTAATATGTATGTCACTGGGGGGTGGGCTTTGAGGTTTCTAAAGCCTGTGCCAGGCCCGGTGTCTCTCTCTGCCTGCTGATTAGGATGTAGCTGTCAGCTACTTCTCCAGCACCATGACTGCCCTCTGAAGCCGTAAGCAGGCTTCCAATTAGATGCTTTCTCATGTGTCTCCTCACAACAATAGAACAGTAAGACAGTGTATGTGTTTTTAGTATACACATACACACACGCACACACATACCTCATCCCATCCCATCCCATTCCATCCCATCCCATCCCATCCCATCCCATCCCATCCCATCCCATCCCATCCCATCCCATCCCATCGGTTCTGTTCTTTCCGAGAATCCTGACTCACATCCTGTCTACAGGAGGAATCTGAATGTTTGAATTTGCAGTTCTCTTTGTAGAGTGTTAGTGGTCTGTGGCTAGAAAGTGCCTTTCATGCCCCAGAATAATCCTATAAATGGCCACAGCATTTTCACAGGTGCTTCTGTGAAAGTTGGAGGGCTGCTGCGTGGGATTGGCTGATCCTTTGCACCGTCATTTTCATCAGAGAAGTTTCCTTTACATTCCTTTGGGCCTCTGGACAGTGAGCAGGCAGAGGGAAGGTAGAACCAGGGAATCTAGTAGGCACCAGGGCAGCAAGCTTGTGGAGAGCCTTAGTGATACTGGAAATAGAAATTTAGAGCAGGGTGGGATGTCGCTTGCCCATGTAGCACAGTGGCCATGACTGCCCAGTACTGGGCCTCTGAAGTGGCCCTCAGGTGTTCTGAGATGTGAGTTGATAAGCAGTACTGTGTGGTACATTTACACAGTATAACACTACTCAGCTATTAAAAACAAGGAAATCATGAAATTTGCAGGCAAATGGATGGGACCTAGGAAAGAAGCTAAACTGCAAGGAGGGACCCTAGGGAGGATGCTTAAATCTCATTCAGAATGGCAAACAGGATAGACACCAGAAGTGGTGGAAGAGAGGGAACAGGATGGGAGCCTACTATAGAGGGTCCTCTGAAAGGCTCCACCCAACAGGGGATCAAAGCAGATGCTGAGACTCACAACCAATCTTTGGGCAGAGCTCAGAAAGTCTTATGGAAGAAGATGGGGGTGGAATAGAAGGACATGGAGGGGACAGGAGCCCCACAAGGAGACCAACAAAGCTAAAAAATCTGAGCCCAGGGGGCTGCAGAGATTGATGCACCAACCAAGGACCATGCATGGAGAGGACCTAGATCCCCTGCTTAGGTGTAACTGATTGGCAGCTCAGTCTCCATGTGGGTGTCTTAGTAAGGGGAGCAGGAGCTACCTCTGTCATATAACTCAGTTGACTGCTCTTTGATCGCTCGCCCCTGGCAATGCAGCCTTGCCAGGCCACAGAGGAAGAGGACCCAGGCAGTCCTGATGAGACTTAACAAGCTATGGGCAGATGGCAGAGGAGGAGAACTCCCCCTTTCAGTTGACTAGGGGAATGGAATAGGGGGCAAGAGGGAGGAAGGGTAGGCCTGGGAGGAGTTGAGGGAGGAGGCTTCAACTGGGATATATAATGAATAAATTATAAAAAAAAATAAAAAAGTAACTTTAAAAAATGAAAATAAAAACTACTTAGGGTTTCTCTTTTCCGTTTTTGATTTTTCTAGTTAGCCCTAGTTGATCTTGTGTCAGCCAGCCTCAGCTTCTCCAGTGCTGGGATTCTACAGTTTCTGTGTTAGAAAAAAAGTGCATGTGTGTGCATGTATGCAGATCAGACTTAGGGTCTTCTGTAGCTAGGCCAGTGCCTAGCTACTGAGGTAGATAAGATTGGGCCAGATACTGTGCAGTTCCAAGCCTTGTGGGCCTTGCTGTGTGTGTATGGACCAACAGACCCAGAAAGACTCTGAAAGCTCAAGGGCTGACGTCAGGACAAAAGCCTTTGCTTGGTAAATACTCCACCTCAATCCTTAGCGTGCAGGTAGCCTACACACTAGGCTGTAGTCCTTTGCTGGCTCCCCTCTGTGGAGGTGACAATACATGGAGCGTGTTCTAAAAAGTTGCTGGTCAGAGCTGAATGGATGGCTCAGCAGTTAAGAGCACTGGCTGTTCTTCCAGGGGTCCTGAGTTCAATTCCCCCAACCACACGGTGGCTCACAACCATCTTTAATGGGGTCGGATATCTTCTGGCAGGCAGGCAGGCATATATACAGACAGAATATCCATACATTGAAGAGATAGGACATAAATAAAGAAGAAAAGTTGCCATGTCACTGTCCATGAAAGCCTGTCTTTCCTGGTCATTACCTCCCCTCCCCAACGGTACAGTTTAATAGCTATTCACACAGCACTTATACATCAGATACTGTGTGTCTTCTAGAGATAGCCTAGCCTTCAGGGAGGGTTTGGGCAAATTCTGTGCAGAGTCATCATTTTATACGAAGCACTGGGGAGTCTCAACTCCTGGCAGGGGTGCTGCAGTTCTGGGACTGACCCTCACGGGATTCCGAAGGGCGTCTGTGTTCAGTTCTGACCAACAGGCTTGTCACTCGGCTGTGTGTGATCAGAACTACACCCTACTGAACGGCAGAGAATGCAATCCGGGCTATCTCACATACCTTCCCGTCTCACCCCCAAACAGTGCCGGAACTTCTTTCTTCTTGCAGAGGGCTGGACGGGAGGGGCTCGCCCATGCTGGAACGGCCGATCCTGCTCACCCATGCTGGAACTGGTGGCGCCTTCATGCTGTTCCGTTGCCGTTCCTGGGCTCATGCTTTCAGCCATGTTGGCCGCCTGGTGAGCTGGTGGCCTTTCCCACCTGGGCCCTGCCTGTGACTGTTGGCACCAGCTGATGCCTTCCTTGGCGGCAGCCTGACGCTGTGACTTGCAGGTTTCCTTCTTTCCGTTTGTCTGTTCTGCTCGTGACCTCACGGCGATCATTTGTCCGTCCCTCTCTCTGCAATGCCATAGTTTTGCTTTTAGGCCCCCCGGGAACCCTCAGGCAGCCCTCTCCTGAGCTCTGGGGCCCATGCCACGTCTGAGAGGCCAGCTTCTCTGACAACTTCAGGTTAGCTGAGTACCTGCTTGGTGGTAGGCTGGGACCCTGCACACGGGGGGGGGGGGGGGGGGGGCGCGGGGGGGGGGGGGGAGGTAGGGGGGGGGGGGGGGGGGGGGGGGGGGGCGGCCCTGGCAGGGTTGCCTTGCTCGGCCTCAGGGGATGAGAATATGCCTCAGTGTAATGTGACGATGTGCTGGGGAAGGTTGAAATGAGGGGAAGGGGCCGCTCTTTTCTGGAGGAAAAAGGAGAGAAGTGGGAAGTAGGCAAATGGGTCGGGACTGGGAGTTGAGGAAGGGGACCACGCTTGAGATGTAAAGTAAATAAACAAATAAAAATAAATAAATAAAAGTAAAAAAATATACCCCCCAAAGAAAATAATACTTTAATTACTATATGTAAGTTCATAGCCACAGCCTCTGTCTTCGAGATAGTATGTAAAGGTATCATAATTGAAAGAAAAAATTGCTAATGAGAAAAACAAACAAACAACAGCAACAAAACCTGGGTTCCCGGACCAATACCTGCAGTTGCCACACGATGGCAACCTCGCACAAACCAAGGCGGCCCGGGCAGTTCAACCATGTCTTGTAAAGTCCCAGAAGACCCTCCCCACCCTCCCCTGGCATGGGTCCTTAATAAACACTAGGGAAAGAAATAGAGAGCGCCAGGTACCACTCATTCTTCCCGCCCCCACCACCCCGAGTGTCTGCGCTGGTACAACAATGTATTTGTTTTAAAAAAGGGGCTAGGATGGACCACCCCATTTCCCAAATTTGAGTGCTGTGACATCGCAACAGGAGAGAAAAATAGAGGAGACTTCTGAATAGGGCCTTCAGTCTGCGCTCCTTGTCCTCCTCTCTCCTCCTCCTGCTCCCCATGCAGCTCTCCCGTGCTGGCTTCCTCCCACCGCACCAGCTCCGCAGCAGCTTCCGGTGGGAAAGGCAGCAGGCCGTCAGGGAGGTTCAGCATCCGTCTGTGATTTGGGTTAGGTTCTCTCTCTCTCTCTCTCTCTCTCTCTCTCTCTCTCTCTCTCTCTCTCTCTCTCTCTCGGACTGTCAGTTTGGACACACGTTTGCTTTTAGGTTTTCTCTTTCTTATGTGGCCTGGCTTTTTCTCCTCAGCCCCGCCGGCTGTTGCCCGTTTGTAAAAGGACAGCTTCTCGTGCAGGATCCACTGGGAAGCTGAAGGGGTTTGGATGTACGGCTAGTGTCTGGGGGTGCCCAGGTCACAGAGGCTCACAGCAGATAACAGCGTCCCCGAGACCGCCCCCGCCCCCTTCCTGTGTACCATGCTCCTCCGGGACTCTCAATTTGAGAGCAGGGTGCTTTTGTTCTATTGAAATTCAACTCCAATTGAATTTCCAATTCCAATCCAACCCAAAATCCATGTTGGGTTCTTCCAAGTCTGGCGGCCTTCTTAGGATGCGTCCTTTACTGACACATTTCCCCCCCACCTCCCCTCCGCCAGAGGCAGGTGGGCGGGGCACAACCCAGTGAGTTTCCCAGCCAGAGTTCCTGGTGATGGCTGGGTAGGGCGTATAGGGAAGAGCTGGGTATCTCAGGCTGCCCTGGGACTCTGAGTGGGAACAGAGACCCTTTGGGAGGCCTCCATGTAGTATGGTGATCATCCTCTGCATGTTCCTGAAGGCACCTTCTGCTTCTGGAGCTGGTGGCTCCTGTCTTCACACGGAGACTGGTCACGAGCACACATCCGAGCAATGGCTCGACAGTATGATGGGCAAAGGGGCAGGTGGGGCTGTGCTCAGCCTCGGAGTGCCTGGCTTCTTGGCACCCCTGTGCTGCTTAACCTCAGCGTCCCTCACTGGCACAGCAATGATCAAGGAAGAGGAGAATCAGGATTCAGGGGTGACTGGCTCAGAGCAGGAGATGCTGGAAGCCACAGAGGGTGTGCTGTGAGCTGACCTCTCAGCAGACTTGGGCTAAGGATGCAGTGCTGGGCTGGACAGGGGCCTCATGGTGGGAGAACACAGACCAGACTGTAAAAAGAAATGTTTAGATTACCTTTGGGGAGTCACAATACACAAATAGCAGAATAACAGCAGGGTTTGTGGTCTGGGCTCTGGGCTCTGGGATGACTGCTTAGCTCTGACTTGCCCAGCTTTGTGGTCCTAGTCTGTGATGACCAGTGTTAAACTCAGTAGTTCTACATTTACTTGGAGACCAACTTTTCTTTGAGAGCAATGGCACATGTTTTGATTGGCAGTTGCTTTGAGAAGCTGTTTCACACCATAAGGTTGCTGGCTTTGTAAATGCATTGGAACAACAGAGCCAAAAATCTGGGCCCGGGGGGGAGGGGGTCCTCAGAGATTGATGAATCTTGAGGTCCTAGACCTCCTGCTCAGATGTAGCCCATGGGCAGCTCAGTCTCCATGTAGGTGAACAGGGGTGGTCACAGGCATGAACTTGGTTGCCTGCTCTTTGATCACCCCCCCTCCCCGTGATGAGGTGGCCTTACTAGGCCACAGAGAAAGAGGATCAAGACAGTCCTGATGAGACCTGATAGGCTAGGGTCAGATAGGGGAGGAGGACCTCTCTTAACAGTGGACTAGGGGAGGAACATGGGGGCAGGAAGAGGGAGGGAGAGTGGAACCAGGAGGAGATGAGGGAGGGGGCTACAGCTGGAATACAAAGTGAATAAATTGTAATAAACAAACAAACAAACAAACAAACACATAAATAAAATAACAAAAGAAAAAGTAGAGGAGAAGAATCCAACACAAGAATACAGCACACTGCAAAGGTAGTTTGGAAATGAATCTGTGGAAAGTGAAAAAAAAAAATTAAAAAAAAAAAAAAACAAACAAAAACAAAACCCCAGCCTCAGAGAAGTAACATACCAGCATGGGCTTTGGTGAAATGGTGTTTGGGAGGGCATTTTAGCTTCCTGTTTCCTTCCTCCTTTAAACCTGGGCCACTCTCTCTGGATTAGGCTTCCTCCTCTGGCTCTGCAGTTTCCAGGGCAGGTAGCCTTAAAAGGTCAGGAATTTATTGCCCTCTCCTCGTCTGCAGAACCTGAACTTTGACATAAGGGGCCTTGGATGCCAGGAGCTGAAGGAAGCTGAGGGTTGTCAGCCAAAAAGCATGGGCAGCCGCCTGCACTGTGCAGCGCAGAGGACAGTGGGAGCTTTACCAACCTCCCAACCTCCAGCACCTGTCTTCTTCCAGAGGTTGCTTGGATGTTTGTCTCCTGTGTTCCCTGCATCTGACCGCATGTGGTTTAGGGGGTGTGTGTGTGTGTGAGACACAGGGTGAAACAGTCAGAGCGTGGCATTCCCTACACAGGAGTGCCTTAGGGGGTCCAGTTGGGACAGGTGGGAGATTGCTATCATCTGGGGGATGGCCAGAAAATGGAAGGGGAAACAAGACTCCATACTCTAGTTTGAGACCCTGATCCAGTTCCCCCAGAAGCCGGAATGGTCCCTGGAGTTTTCAGTTGTGAGAGTTAAAATTCTCTTCCTTTTGGCTAATGTTGGAGTTGGTTTTGTCTCTCAGAACCAAGAGTCCAGACGGATGTATTTGTCTTGTCCGCTGTCTTTTGCAGTGGCTAATCTGGGCTGTCCATGTGACTATATCTAGAAGTAGCTAAAACAGCTGGGTGGACCTGTGAGGGACTTTTCTTAATTGGATTATATGAGGTGGGAAGACCCCCCTAAAGCTGGATCATTTGAAGTTAGAAGAGCCACCTAAATCTTGGCCGTACCTTTTGGTGGCACGACTATAAAAAGGCATGGGAGAAGGAGCTTTTGCTTTTTGCCTGCTTGCTCCCAGTCTCTCTGGTAAGTCCATCCATCCTGCTGCTGAGGTGTCCCTTCCCTGGTATTAAAACCCACTTCTTCAGGATTCTATCATAGCCCGAAGAGCAGCAGAGCTGTCCAGCCTTGTGGCCTGAAGTACCATTGGATTCCTGGCCTCCCATCAGGAGACAGCCATGGTTGGACTAGCCAGACAACAGTGAGTGACTTCAATAAATCCCCCCCCCTCTATCTATATCCATATCTATCTATCTATCTATCTATCTATCTATCTATCTATCTATCTATCTGCACGTATATTCATTCTATCAGTTCTGTTCCTCTAGAGAACCCCGACTAAGAGAGGAAAATGTTAAGTGGGAACTCCAGAAGACTGAATCTGTCCTGGCTTTGAGGGCACTCAAACCATGTCACTGTGGAACTGTCACGACCTTTGGGTCCTGGAGATTTTTGCCTTCCAGAGCCTTTCCCTGCCTAAGAATGTTAAAATTTACATTTTGTTACTCTGCTGGCATAAAATTAAATAGTATCCAGGACAGAGTACAGTTTTTTCCCTTCACATTTTAAGACCAGTCAGAACACTGTTCACAGGCCTTACACACTGTGTTCACAGTGCCCAATGCATAATTCCACTCAGAGTATTATTTGTTACTATTATTATTTTAAGGTTTATTTATTTATTATTTATACAGTATGCTACCTGCATGTATTTCTCCAAGCCAGAAGAGGCCACCAGATCTCATTATAGATGGCTATGAGCTACCATGTTGTTGCTGGGAGTTGAACTCAGGACCTTTGGAAGAGCAGACAGTGCTCTTAACCCTTGAGCCATCTCTCCCGCCTATTAATGTTATTTTATTATTTTCAGTTTGGCTGCGTATTTCAGAGGACCGGCTCTCAGAATATATTGACCCCTGCTGATTGGATGAGTGCATTGGAGCCACCTTTTGGCCCAAGTGTCAGACAGAACTCCCTGCTGAGGACTGTAATATAAGGACAGGACAGATGGACTGAATGGCCCTCATCGGACCAGCACAGAAGCTGTGCTGTGCAGGTAAAGCTCAGCACAGAACACGGGCTGAGTACAAGTACTTAGCACAGAACAAGCGATGTGAAGGTGGCGTGTTGCCAAGGTTCTGAGAACGCAGATGGTGATTCTTCAGGTTTCTTTGCAGACACACAGGGAGAAGGTGTAGCCTAGGCAGAAATGTGGATTCCTACGCCCGACTTGAGGTGTTTAGCATTGGAGACAAGACAGCAGCCTGCAGTTTTGGCTGAGTCTTTTTGTGCTCTCTGGGTTTCTACCCGAGGATTGGATCCTTTGGAGAAAGTTTCTCGAGGAAGGCCTCCTTGACCGGCACCGGGAGTCCTGGGCTGGCCAGCTCCTGTCCGTGACCCGCCTGAACATCGGGGGAACCCGGTTCCAGCGGCCCCTTTGGGACCCTTAGCAATAACAAGCCGGGGTTTGTGAGCGGTTTTGCTTTTGCGTTTGTTACCGAGGCGGAAGCGAATGTTGGTTGGTTTAAGACTGCCAAACTACTTACTGTGTGGGTCGCTCTTCACGGTCCGGGAGGTGCACGGAGCCCGAATGGCCACTAGATGGCGCTGCTGCACTTTCTTGCGGCCTGTGCACAGCGATTCTAGTCTTGGGTCTCACCGGAGTCCTAGTTTAAAAACAACGGGTGCCACTGTGAGTTGAAGTCTATTTCACTAAGATATCCAGGAAATGATACGCAGCCACGAGGCTTTGACTAGGGGGAAGTGTGGGATTGTAGCAGGAAAGCCAAGCAGAACGTTACGAATCTTCCTTCCGCACCGCAGGCTCTCCTAACTCCACTCACCCCACTCTGCTCTACCCTGGGCCTCTAGGGGTGGCGCGTTCTGTCCACAGTCATTAGCTTCGGTTGGGTGGAGGAGCACTTACAAAAGTACGGACAGGCTCTTTTGTCTTAAAGGGAACTTTCAGATCTGATCAAATGCCTCCTTCTTTGTATGTCAAAGCGTTAATCCAGCCGGGATGGAGCTGATATTGGCAAAGGACGCTTAGCAGGCCCCAAGAGGTAAAGAGCTCTTTTGGGTTTGAGAAACCCAGTGTGTGGGAGAAGCAGGCTGATAGGGTCAGGCAGGAACTGGCTAGTCTGGTGCTGGAGCGCAGCGTGGGGTCTGCAGCTCAGCAAGGGCCCTGCAGGGGGCTGGTGGCAGTCCCTCAGTGACAAATGCTCTTCCCCAGGCGGCAGTGGACTTTGAAGCCATGAGAGTAATACCTGTAAAGGCAGCCACGCTCACTGCTTCCTTTAATCCAGCCTCAACAGCGGCTAGGAGGGAGGGAGCATAGTGTTCCAGTTAGTTCACAGAGGGGAGAAATTAGGGGGGGGGGGGGGGGGGGTGCTCAGGCCTGACACACAGGGGGGCAGGACAGGGCCTGATTCTAGGGCCTCTCCCCTGAACCCACTGCCCTCCCGGATCTGGCAGTACAGGTCGCAGGGAGCCCGGGCGTTCCTATGGACGTGCATTCTCTAGCTGTTAGGATTCACTGCTATCAGGGCCCCGGCCTGTGCTGTGAATCCATCTGTAGACGCCATCTAGCGCCCCCGTGGGCTCTGCAGGCCTCTGCAGGGGGCTGCCTGGGGAAACCGCACCAGCCCACAGAAGCAAAACATTGAGAGTCAAAGCCGGGGTTCAGCCCCTCCACCACTATTCCAGCATCCCCAGCTCCGGGAGAGACCTGGCTGGCAGCTGCGTCTTGAGAACAGGCTGCCCCTCAAATTACCGCAGGGTGCCAAGGCCCGGTGAGGGCGAGGGGAGACCCCTGCGCCAGGCAGTGGCCAGCCAGAGGAGAGATGACCGGGAGGACCGGCCACACGGCGGTCTTTTCTCAGTGAATGTCACCAGCTTAGGGGTTCACTCTTGGCACCGACTCTGTTCTTCCACACCCTGACTCCACGTTTCCTCCAGACTGACATCTGTGAGATTGTCAGGAGCATCCCCAACGCTCAGCTCCCCCACCTCCCATCCAAGTATCCCAGCTTTTCTCCTTCTTCATCTCCCGGTGTGCAAGCCGTGCTGGGGTTTTTAGAACCTGGTGTGGACACGAGAACATTTGCAATGAGTGATGAGCTTCCCCCCGGGGTTCCAAGCTGGTCCCCGTCCCTAGCTGTCCTTGACTTGATGAAAGCTTTCCCTCCAGTGGGAAGTCCTCTACCTCTGTGGAAAGATCAGATTTGAGACAAACCTAAAAGCGTTGGAATTGAGCATTGACATTTGCCAGAGTTTCAGAGCTGTGCAGGGCGCCACTCTGGAGCTCCTGCACAGATCACAGAGATCTGCCTGCCTCTGCCTCAGCAGCGCAGGGTTAGACTGGGGTGTCCCGCACCCAGCTGCAGTGTCTATTTCTTTCGTCGCCGTGTGTCACAGGGCAGGGCTTTGGTCCTCAGTTTCTGGGGATGCAACACTCTCATGTCATTGTCTCGCTTTAATTTGGCCACTTGCTCTGATAACGTGTGCTCTTTAAAGACTCCACACACACACGCACACACACACACACACACACACACATACACACAGAGCACAGGAGAGCTGTCCCATCTCCTTGGCCTGGAACAACCAACATGGAAACATTCCCTTGTCCCCTGTGACATTGATATGTTTGCACACAGGGACACTTCCGTGTCTCGTCTCTCTAAAAATAGAATGTTCTTTATTTTAAATTAAAATTTAAGAGGTGGAGTGGCTGGCGAGATGACTTTGTGGAGCCGCCTCCTGAACTTCGTCTTCTGACCTGAGCATCGCGGCTAGAGCGCCTGTCCTCCTCTCATGCACGCGCACGCACACGCATGCGCGCACAGCAAACACAGTCCATTTCAGGTTAATGTTCTTTTATTTTGAACTTGTCCGGCTTGTCTTCACAATCCCTCCGGAACCTCCCGGAGGAGACCGGACTCCCCGGGTGTGCCACAGCTAGGAGGCAGACTCCAAGTCGAATGCCTTCTTCTGACTCCCCCTGCTCCGGTGGGGACAGCAACGTCTGGAGGTGGCTCGGTGGCTCTCTCTCAGAGCGGCCTCTGGAAAACGCCTTTTCCCCTCAGCCCGTGGTGGAGAGCCTTAATGAGCCTGCTGGCTCCTGGCAGGAAGGCTGGCTTCAGGCACCGCTGCCGCTGACAGTTCCCACGCTTCTCGGGCCTGGCTTTCCTGTCCGGGCTGCCAGGGCCGCGCTATAAAGTCCTCCCCGAGGAGCGAGCAGCGAGCGGCTGGGCTGCGAACAATGCACCCTTTACCTCCTTCATGGCTCGGTTGTGGGGCTGTAAACACTAAGCATGCGCCTGCCAGGGCCGGGCTCCGAGGGAACAGTTGCGAGGCTCCATCGCCTTAGAGTCACCTCTCTGCGCTGGGTCTCCTTGTGGGGAGTTGATAATTACATTTGTTGGCCTCAGCGTGCTTATCTTTACGGAGGTGTCTTCGTGGTAAGGGGCTGCCCTGTGCGTTACAACGTGCTTCGTAGCCTCTCTGGTCTCTACCCACTAGATGCTCTGGCACACAAGCTCTTCTGGTTTTTTTTTTTTTAATGTACGGGATGTGTGTGTGTGCTCTAGATGCATTTGTCCACTGTGCGCACATGCTTGGAGGCCAGAGGAGGACACTGAATGTCCTAACCGTCACTCTCTGCTTTATTCCTTCCAGGCAGGGTCTCTCACTGCATCCACAGCCCGCTGGTGCCTAGCAAAGCCCCCCGCCTTGCAATGCCGTGGTTACAGGTGTGGCGGGCCATGTCTGGCTGTGCTGGCATGTGAACTCGGGTCTTCCTGCTTGCACAGCAAACGCTCGGTACTCACTGGGCCACCTCTCGAGAGGTCCCTCCTTCAGTTTGGAAAGCGGAAAAATGTCTTCAGGTGTTGCAGGATGTCCCCTGAGCCTGGCCAGTGCCCTGTTGAAAGGCATCAGTCAGCAAAGGAGGCACACCAATGGCTACGTGCCCACAATACAACTGGCATAGGTGGTCCCAGCGTCCACACAGGGTCTGCTCAGAGGTCTTGGGCAGGGGTCACAGTGGGTGTTGACACGTTCCTGTTGTGAGAAAGTAACAGATCAAATAAAATTTCAGCCAGGAGACAGTCACCTTCATATCACGGGGGACTAGTGTAGATTTCCACACTTGAATGTCACTGGCCTGTAAAATTTAGCAGCGGTATCTGTGAATAAGAAGGGAAAATAAGCCGACCCGGGTTTTTCCCTTTCAGATTTTTTTTTCTCTTCACCTTGAAAAGATTGCAAAGCGGAATGAACTGGTTTGGTGGCAACACCCTGACCTTTATCACCCTTGTCAGTGGACTCCCATTGGCTCAGTGTTTCTCCAGGCCCTCCAAAGGGAGCAAAGCCAGACATGGCGGCCAAGCCCATGCAATCCCAGCGCCTGGGAGGTGGGGGCAAGAGTGCCAGGAGTTCAAATTCACCTTATCAACATAATGAGTTTGAGGCTAGCCTGGGCTACACGAGACCTTGTCTCAAAGTGGGGTGTGTGGAAGAAGAGCGTGTAAGTGACTTTTATTTGGTTCTGGCCCTGGGAGGGGGAGGGTCAGCCTGAGCTTTTGCCCAGTGTTTGGCTGTTTCTGACACTTGGTGAAGGCTGCTGTGACACTCTGAGAAGGGCACTGCCTCGCTCAAGAAGCCATCACAGGAAACACTGACAACACCTCCGCTCTGTCGACACCTCCGCTCGCTCCTCCCCCTGTCCAGCTGAGATCCTTTCTCCCTGCTCAGCCCTGAGGTGTTGACGGGTGGATCGATGAGGCTTTGCTGCTTGGTCTCATCTGGGGATTCGGACTGGCGGCTGCGAGTTTAGTGCTTGGCTGCACGCGGGCTCACGCCGTGGCCAGCACATGCTTGCTTCAAGTGCTACAAGCTTCGGCTGGAGAGAATTTTATCTGCTCGTGTGACCGTTGGGAAGAAAAAGTGCCTTGCCTGTTTCAAGTTCCTCAGGTACCCAGGGAGTAATTACAAGTGTTGAAAAAAAAAATATCAGAACCTCAAAATGGAAACTTCATGTCTTTGGAAACATGCTTTGGCCATCGTGATAATTGAAATTAGGAGACTGGAAACTCTGCCAGTGAGACCACACTCTTGTGAGATCACATTGTTTCAAAGGAAAAACTGTTCCAGATGCCCAAGCTGACAAACTGACAATGGTGACAGCGACTGGGCTCATGATGGCAAGTGACGGATCTGCATAATTTCCATTTCCAAAATGAAGGCATTTTGGTCCCTCTTCACAGCTCAGGCTCCGAGCGTTGGGATAATCTTTGTAACTTCCTATTTTAAATTGTGTGTGTGTGTGTGTGTGTGTGTGTGTAGGTGCAGGTGTGAGCTGTGGTATATGTCATGTGTGTGTAGAGTGGCCAGAAGACAGCCTGTGTGAGTTAGTTAGTCCTTTCCTTTTACCTTATGGAGTCCTGGGGGGTGAAACTTAGGCAGCAGAGCTTGGTGTCAAGGGCCCTCACCTGTTGAAGCATCTCACCGTGCCTTATGACCAACAAATCCCTGAGCTCACTCAACGTCCAGTCTTTTACCGGACATGGGCGATCTCCTCCTTTCTGTTCCCATCCTCCTGGTCCAACCAGTTAGCTGTCTTTCCTAAACTTTGTCAAGGTAGCCTTCCTTCTTCCATTTGATCATTCATCTTCCAACTCTTTCCCAGGTATCTCCTTTGTCACTTCTTACTGCTACATGACAACTTAGGCCAACACGTATGATTGCATGGTTCTGGTTCAGGCTATCTTATAGCTGTAGGCTTTAGTCTAAGTTGTTGCTTAGTGATGTTCTCACAATGGGGTTGCTGGGGAAGATAGAGAGATGGACGGATAGGTAGATAGATAGATAGCCCAGAGATTTACAAAGCTTCTGAAGACCCAGCTTTCACTACCAGGCTCATTGTTTTCTCATCCAGTTCTTTAGAAGCCAGCTGACATGTTAGGAAAGAGTCATTAGGTACTGGCCTTTGCAAGGAGCAGTGTTGAAGGCCCTGTGGACATATTGAAAGATGATTCCTGCCTGCTGTAACTGCTGCTCTTCGTACACTCGGGGACTGTGGTCCAAAGGTTTTCTCCTTATTGGCTCACCCCAGCATAGACAGACAAGCTGCAAATATCAGTCACCCCATCCTGACGAATCTCTGTTAGGTACTTAAACAGTGACCACTCTGTGCCCATAGCACACAGTCCCCCCAGCCTTTGGTATACTTTGTTATTTTGGCCAAACTTTCTCTGACTCCCCAGAGAGCAGCCTGTCTTCTGGTCTGCCTGGGTGACTCACCCTGTTGGACCCAGTCTCTGTCCTCTCATCCTTTTACCTCCGTTTATTCCCAGCATCCTTTGTGCTCTCACCTGTCTCTTGACCTTGCCCTCTCCCAGGACTCTGGGAATACCCATCCTGGGCTTTCTCTCTAGAGTTGTCTACCGAGTCACTGACTTCTGGAGAAACAGTCACACTGAGATCCCCTAAAAGTATAAGGCTGCCTATGCTGACCTCTGCTAAACTTCTTCCCTGGAACTGTGCTGTGTAAAGGTCAGCCCTTTCCCTGTGTTATCCAAGCTCCCTGACTGGCCCAGGCTGCTGGTCCTCATGCTGTCCTGGACCTTGCCCTTCTGGTACCACACCCGGCACTGCTTTTGTGACTCGCTTGGGTTTTCTTTTGAAAATCAAGCAGCTACAGGAGTGTGAGCCCTTAGAGCCCAAAGACATCTTTGGGGTCAATGAACTTCATAGCTGATGAGGAAAGGGGTCCTCAGTAAAGTCTACTAGGGTCTGAGAGGATGAGTATTATAGACAGATCCTGCCACCAAGGTACTAATTAGCTCCCTAATGAACTTGACCTGGACAATGAGGTCCTGTTCTGACTCCTCTAAGGCTGACAAAGCTGGCCAGCATTGCTGTCCTAATACCACACAGCCACACAGCAGGACAATATGCCCAGAGGAATTCTGCTGCCTTGTACATTTTGAAACTGGTTTCAAAGTTAGAGCAAGAAGTCCTTTCTCACTTCTATGCAACAATCCACATTTTCAAAGGGGCCCCACCCCATTCTCGCCTAACACAGGCAGTAAGTACCATCCTGTGATATGGTTGCCCAGTTGTAATGGTCCCGCAGAGGCCACAGGAGACTGGATGCCAAGTTCGTGGATGTTTGAGTCCCTTCTATAAGATGTTGTAGAATTTGTATAACTTATAACTTATATTATGTTGTCTATTATGTTATATTATGTATAACTTATATTATGTTGTATAATTTATATAACTCACCCACATCAATGCTGTTTACTTTAAATCATCTCTAGGTAACTCGTAATGCATAATGGATATAAAGGTCCTGTAAATGGTTGTTATGCTGTATTGTTCAGAGAATAACATCAACGAACAAAATTCAGCGTATGTGCAGTACGGGCAGCGTTCTCCTCAACCCCCACTCAGAAAGGTTTCAGTCTGTGGATGGCTGAAACTTTTGATTCGGAACCTGTGGCTCTGGAGGGTCAATGGTGGTATGGACGTGGGAGACTGTCAAATGAGCAGCAAGGAAGTCTGAGATGCTTCAGGCTTTGCTGAACACAACTCCAAATGGTGCTCTGCAGTGACCCTGTGCCCTCTGAGCCGTTAGAGTTTGGCAGTCAGGGTGATTCCTCTCTATTGTTCTTGTGGTCATAACTGGTTTGCCTGGGGCCCACCAGCAGTCTCCTTGGCTTGTGGTATTTTGGTGATTGAGATAGGTAATCTTGGTTGTTAATTTGATTGGATTGTGTTCAACTGAAAGACCCCCTTCTAGGTAGGGCTGTGAGTTACTTCCTGGAAAGATGAACCGACTGGCAGGGAAGCCCTTCTGCAGAGTGGGCAGAACCTCTTGTCCGTGGCCCAGATAAAAGTGATCCACTGGAGAGCAGGGCTGCTGCTATTCTCTCTCACCTTCCCTCCCTGTTGGTGAGCGTGTCTCAGTCACTGAGATCAGAACCCATCGTCTTTGGTCTGAAGCTTGGAGCTTTCCTGGAGTCCTCCAAGGAGCTGCCACTCTCTGTCCCTGATTGGAGGCATAGTGTGACCCGTCTCCTCAGCCGTCTCTGTGGTTACTTCCTGGCTGTGATGAACTGTACCCTGAGCCAAAATAAGCCCTCTCTCCCCTAAGTTTCTTTTGTCATATATTTGTCACAGCAACAAGACAAACTGCCACAGCAGCAAGCGTTAGTGGCATCAAATAGCGATTCCTGCCTTCTCGCTCTGGTTGCATGGTGGCATTGCACTCCTTGGTTCTCTTGTGGTTTGCTGGTGTCGACTGATGAGCTCAGGCAAATGACGATGCAGAAACCATGTCACCCATGCACTGGGCCCATGAAAGTGTCAGCATAAGACCCTCCAGAGCCTGTCGTTGATGCTGGGCATTCAGCACCACTTACTATAGTCCTTGTTAGGTCTCTGAGCAGAGACCCCCCAGAAGATGTGTAGAGGTGTACTGTGGACACAGGGCCTCACTGTGTCGTCAAGGCAGGCCTTGAACCTGTGATCCTCCTGCCTCATCCTCCTCAGCGGTGAGAATTACAACTCTGTGCCATCAGGACTAACTCGCATGGTGATTTTTAATTCACGGAAACTTTTGGAATAGTTTGTTACTGCAGCGCAACCTGGTATATCCTGATAGGTGGTGTTGGCATTTTCAGCAACTCAGTGCTTGCCATCACTTCTCTTGCGCAGAGGCAGCATCTTTCCTTTTTGTGTTTTATCATTTCACAGTCCTTGGAGGGGCTTTCCACAGTTGGCCCGCTGGAAGGTTGGAATTTGCTCAGAATGATCTTGGCGTGGCTTGTTAGGTAAACCCATCCTGGTTTGAAAATGGATGTTCCAGCTTCATCCACCACAGTCCATCATCCCATGGGTTGGCTGACAGCAGTAATACACTTTGCAGAGCACTAGCTATATACCTGGCCCTGAGCAAACCTTATCTCTCACTATGATTATAACACTATATTTTATTCTCACTTTTTCATAAGATAAAGCGGTCTTCCACTCTGCTACCAGAACCAAGACTTGAATCCAACCCTGAGAGTAGTTTCCATGTTCTTCTTTTAACTGTACCTAGCCAAGTCTGCTTTGCAAATGTGTAGGTGAGGGATAAAGAAAGAGGATTCTTAATTTTGAGTATAATCCCTGGGGATAGTAGCATGCCAATGCTCTGTGTCTTGTTGCTGTCTTAGGGTTTCATTGCTGTGAAGAGACACCATGACCACAGCAACTCTTATAAAGGAAAACATTTCACTGGGGATGGCTTACAGTTTCAGAGGTTTAGTCCATTATCATCACGGTGGGAAACATGGCAGCATCCGGGCAGACACGGTGCTGGAGAAGGAGCTGGGAGTTCTGCATCTTGATCCACAGGCAGCAGAAGGAGACTGTGTGCCACACTGGGCTTAACTTGAGCATATAAGACCTCAAAGCCCACTTTCCACAGTGACACACTTCCTTCAACAAGGCCACACCTCCTAATAGTGCCACTCCCTATGTCCAAACATTCAAACAGGTGAGTCTGTGGGGGCCGTTCCTACTCAGACCACCCAGCCGCACACTAATTCATCCAGTAACTCATTCATTCGTAATGAACCAACTCACACACTTGGCTTTGTTGAAAATCTGTTAGGTTTCGGTTTCTTTTTTTTTTTTTTTGGGGGGGGGGTAGGGTTTAGATGTGAATTGTCCTGATTCATTCCTTCAATCCTATGGCACCTTGGGATTTCTCTCTTTCTCTACACACACACACACACACACACACACACACACACACACACACACAGCATATACATACATATACACAAACAAACCACACACACAGATGCTACAGTTCATACATACACATATACACACATACATACACACGTATATCTATTGCTGAGGAGGTGGCTTCTGGTGCTGAGTTTTAATGGAGATAGGTTAAGAGTGTTCATCCTCTATTTCTTTCTAAATATCTTATAGCCTTACATTCTATTAAACCCACAGCCTGAAGGCCAATGTCATTATAATTAGCTTTCTCTTTCTAAAGGTGGCCTTAACAGTGGCTTCCATATTCTACCCTCATACCTGGCAGTTGCTGGATGGACTTCTGTTCCCAAGGCTCCTTATATCTCTGCCACCCTCACCCAGTACCTTTCCTACAACTTCCACCAAGATTAATGCCCCTCTCCTGAAGATACAGTGAGATAGAATCCCAGCCCTTTTGGGGGGCACGTGTAGATTTCCCCACAGTTGGGCCTGTCACTTGCTTGTAATAGCTTGGGATTGGTTGCAGAACTATTGAGCAGGAAAAAGTGAAAAAGGACTCTCTGATTACATGCTGCTAAGACGGCTAGGGTAATTTGAGGAGAAACAGCTTTACAGCTCTGGGGAATTAAAAAAAAAATGTAATTCTCGTGTATGAAAACCATGAGCCAGACTTGCCATGTTCGCTTCTTGTTTTTAGAGCCCCGACGGGCCAAGTCACATATCTGGGTCAGAGGGTCTATTGATTACCTGTCAGGCCTGAAGGTGTGGGTGATCAATAACCCTAACCTACAGGAAAGGTGGCCTTGAATGCAGAAATCCTGTGGAGCTGACCATTGTTTCTTAGGCTATGTGAGTGTTTCGTGAGACTGAAGCCACGGACACCCCAAATCTTAACAATGCTCGTGAACACCTAGGCCGTACAAGGGCTCCCTTTGAACAATAAGAAGCTGAGCCTCGCTCGCTCTCTCAGCTCTTAAACAGTCGTGGGGCAAATAGGGGGGCAGGGAGAAGATGTGGCAACAGGATGATTTTGAGGACTGGCAGACAGAGGGTTGCCAGGAGGTTCTGGGGACCATGGCCTTGACCTCACTACTCCTTAAGTGGTGCTCAGAGCAGAACATTCAGAAACACCTTCAGAGTCCTTATGGCTGGTGAATGGCAGTGCGATAGAGGAAGCTGGCCTCGTCTGGACCAGCTTGTGAAAGCTCCCCTGATGAACGGACCACTTTCTGGCAAGAGGTGCCATGCAGCACGTGCCAGCTGCTTTTCTGTGTCCACTTGGGGTTTGGCCTGGTGGTCAGTTGAGGAAAACCACTATCAGAGGCACCAGAGTGGCTCTTGGAGTTACTTGGCCCCTAAGCACTTGGAAGAGCAGGCATTCAGAAGTTCCCGGTGCCTGAGCCAAATTCTCATCTTTACCCATCAGAATACTTCCATTCTACCTACCTCGATGACGCTGCCTATCTATTTCATGAAGCCTGCTGCTGGCAGATTTCTTGAGACTTCCAGGGGAACCCAAACTAAAGTGGTTAAGACTTGTGGCCACTTGAGGACTGAAATGTAGCTCCTTGTTTTCCATACCCAGCACTCCATAAGCCAGGTGAGTTAAGGCCCTCAGAAGGCTAAGGTCATCCTCCACTATGTAGCAAGTTCGAAGCCATCCTGGGCTACATAAAACCATTTCAAAAACAAAACAACCACAAAAGGCTATGGAACCCGAGAGTCCAGTCCTTGGAGATGCTATTGAGCTCTGAAATCAGCATCTTGCCTGGTCACTCTGTTGCAGGAAGTGTCACTGTCCATGTTTTAAAACTAGTTGGAACCTGGTGGGGTGGTACACAGGTTTAATCCCAACCCTCAGATGGCAAAGACAGGCTGATTTCTGTGAGTTTGAGGCCAGCCTGATCTCCAGCTGGGCACAGCTATATAGTGAGAAAAACAAAGAAATAACAAAAATATCAGTGGAAATCAGACAGTTCTTTGACTGTAGAGAAGTCCCTCATGTAGAGTTTTCTGCATTTTTGACTCATTGAATTATTATTATTTGTTGATTAATTGACCATTGTGGGAAAAAGGGGGCTTGAGAAGGAAAGAGAAGAGTCAGTGAGCTGTCATGTAATCCCTGGACATTCAGCATGTACTCCTTGGGCTTTCAGGCTTGCCTTCCTGGGAGGACAGTGATGTCTCAGGTTGATGGCATCATCCCAGGCAACTACCTGGAAGAGGCTGTTTCTGCAGGGACCCACCCACCTGTTCCTGTTATGCCTTTTCTATATGCAAGTGTCCCAATAGTGCACTGTCCCTTAGATCCTGGAGTCACACAGTCTGGATATGTGACCTTGGGCAGAGGACTATATCACTTAGAGGCTCTGCTCATTTGTGATTCTGAGAAGGCAGCTGTGAGAAACAAAAGAACAGGGTAGGGCCAAGAGGAAGCACTCCATGAAGATCGTCTTCTCCACCCCTTTCCTACCTTGTGCTCCTGAAGTTAAGAAAGGAGACTTCCTGATCAGTTGGGGATCACACACATGACACAACACTTAGAGCCATCATAGCCTTTCCTTCCTTCCCATCTAGACACATGGGCTCTGAAGGTCCAGCTTCACAAAGCATTTGAGACTATCTAATTCTATCACTCGGGGGCTCAGTGAGTTCCCAAGAAGCTAAATTCTGTGCACTGAACAGGAAATTTAGATTCCCAAGTCTGTTTGGGTATGGTACCATTGAATCCATAAGGCATCCACCTCAAATTCCTTACAGGATTAAATCATATAAGCAAACACCATTGCTTGTAAGATCAGTAGATCAGTGCTGTTGATTGGCTGGGCTGAGACAATGGTTTGGACTAGCAGCATTACAGACGTCACAGTTGGGGCTTTGAAATATCATTTGCAGTGAGTATTTTTTTTTTTTCCCTCCTCCTGATGTATTGGTTTTCTGTTGCTGTGGTAAAAATACCATGTTGAAAAGCCACTTACAGATACCAGAATTTATTTTGGTTGTGGTTCTAGAGGGATAAGAGTCCATCCCGTCACTGGAGGAGGCAGGGCAGCGAGTGGCAGGCGTGGAGACAGGAAGCTGAGTGCTCACATTTTCATCCGACCACAGGATGCGGAGGTTGAGCTGGAAGTGGAACAAGACTATGAACCCTCAAAGCCTGCCCTGAGTGATGCACTTCCTCCAGAGAAGCTCTGGCTCCTAAAACATAACTCTGCAAACCGTGCCTCCAACCTGGGGTTCAAGTGTTCAAATATCTGAGCCTATGGAGGATATTTATTTTATTTTATTTTATTTTATTAAAACCCATCACCCCTGAGATGTTTCTGAACACACATCGGATGGCACTCTTGTTTGTGCACCCAGCACACCCTGCTTCTTCCTCCCTGGTGCTGTCATCCTGGCCTCCTGCATGCCCAGGTCCCTTCCTTTCCAGTTATAGCCTTTTCCTTCAGAGCTTGGGTCCACCCATGTAGAAAGAAGAGCACCATGACTAATTATAAAACCATTATATGATTAAACTCAATTAACTTCCAATAACCCTTGAAATTTGCTTAATGTCAGCCCTTGCCCTGCTTGAACTGCTAACTCTTGCTCTCCTTTGGAATTCTGATGGGATGAGTTGATTACGGTGTGGTGCTTGGCCCTCCAGGGGCATTGGCATGTCCTAACATGCGGGACAGGAACCGAAGGTTTGGTGCAGGGGTCCTCTGTGTAGGTGGGAGAAGCCTAGGGGTGGCAGTGGAGACGGAATTGAGGAACCTGTGGCTCTGCTGGGCATCAGTGCATGAACCGCTGGTGGGAACCCACTCTGGCAAATACTGAGAAAAGTTCATTTCAAATGTTAGCTCACCCAGTGAAGTGTGGTGCTTCAGTAGGGACTGAGTTAAGTACCCCTTCGCCTCTGCTTCCTTGTTACCCTTGAAGGAGCTCAGGAACGCTGAGGGAAGGGTGGGGAGCTTTATTTGACGATCAAATGAAGGGTTGAGACAGAAAAGGCCCATGGAGGATAATCCACATCAACTCCACATCAGCTCCACATCAGCTGACTAGGGGCAATTATCACACCCATGTAATACTGAGTGAGGGCAGAGCACAGAGAATGCTTAAATCAATTCTGCAAGTGAGTATGTGTGTGTTCCCATATGGATGCCGAGGGAGGAAGTTGGGTGTCTTTCTGTATCAGCCTCCACATTCTTTTTCACTTGACATGGGATCTCTCGTTGAACCTGAATTTTTTTTCTTTTTTTGATAAGTCAACTCCTGAGCTTCTGAGAGAAGTCCGTCTCCTGTCAAGGCCGGGCTTAAAGGCACTCATGGCTATGCCCAGTTTTTTCATGAGTGCTGGAATTAGACTCAGATTTTCACACTTGGATAGTGAGACTCTTGTTCATTGAGCCATCTCCCAGTCCTTGTTACTGAAATTATTATTCTTATGTGAGGGTCACTTGTGTTATCTGGGGAGTTCACCTCAGTGGAGAATCTCAGCAGCATACCTCTAAGCATTTCCTCTCAGGGTAAGGCTGAGGTGACTGCAATCATGAGAGAAGTAGCCTTTAGTTATTGTCTTAGTTCATGTTTTGTTGCTACAGATAGCTGAAGACCAGAGAGAGAGTAGTAATGAATGAAGAACAGAGTTTATTCGACTCACAGTTCCAGAGGACTGGAAGTCCAAGGTAAAAGCTGGTGAATGGTGAAGGTCTTTATACTGTTAAGCTCATCAGAGAAAGGTAGATGAGCATCGGAGAGAGATGGAGTAGGAGAGTAAACTCACTTTCCACTCATAGCACCCCATTCTGGAGGTAACTATCCCTCCCGTGATGGCACTGATCTGTCCCTGAGGGCTCTTCCCCTATAGCCAGCCATCTCTTAAGGTCTTCATGTCTCCACATCATCAGAATGACAACCAAATCTCAGTATGGGTTTTGAAGGGTACATTTAAACCACGGCTGTCACCTGTGTGTCCTCTTCGGACCTACCGGGAAGTAGCACTTAATCCTCCCCATTTTAAACTACAGCCCTTCTCCCCCTTAAGTGACTGCACCACCCTCCCCCCTTTTAGAGCTTTGCATCCCCTAATGAATAGCAGTGTTGCTGGGCTTGGCCCTGGGGCCCTGTTCCTTGCCCACTCATGAGCAAGTTCTGGTCTCTAGGAGAAAGCACTGGGCTTGATCCAGAGGTCACGAGCTGATGTCTTCACTGGCTCTAACTTACCAACTATTTGACCTCACTTTCCCAAAAGGGAGAGCAATGAAATCCAAGATTCACAGCTACTTGACACGATCTCCTCCAGAGCAGCTACAGAAAAACACTTACTTCCACCACAAAGCCCCAAACAGAGGTAGGGTAACACTATCAACCATTTATCCCATTGGTTACTGATTAAGTGTGCTCAGTGGCTGGGTAGGGTAATTTAGATAACTTGCAGTCTTGAAGTTGATTTCATATTTACTAAGAATGGCACTGCTCTTTCATCAGAAAGGTTTTGTCGTCTCTGAAGAACAGGATAATCTTCTATATTCTTCTTCTTCTTCTTCTTTTTTTTTTTTTTTTCAAGTCGAGGCATCATATAGCCCAGGTTAGCTTCCAACTCTTTATGTAGCAGAAAATGGCTTTGACGGTGAACCCCTGACCCTCTTGACTCTACCTCTGGAGTGTTGGGATTATAGTTCTATGTCACCACGATTGTTTTAGAAATATTTATTTAATTCACAAGAAGACTTATGGAGTCAACTATCCTAGGCCCATGGGGGCTCACAGAGACTTAGCCACCAACCAAACAGCATGCATGGCCTAGGTCCCCTGCATATATGTAGCAGATGTGCAGCTTGGTCTTTATGTGGACCCCCCAACAACTGGAGCAGGGCCCTCTCTGACTCTGATGCCTCCCTTTGAATCCCACTCACTCCCCTAACCAAGCTGCCTTTTCTGGCCTCAGTGAGAAAGAATGCACCTAAGTCTGCAGCAACTTAATGAACCAGGGCAAGTTGGTACCCATGGGGGACCTTCCCCTTCTCTGAGGAGGAGAGGAGAGAATGGGAAGGGGAGGGGCATGGTAGGGGGGACTGGGAGGAGAGAAGGGAGGCTGCAATCAGGATGTAAAGTGAATAAATAAATAAATTTAACAAAGAAACACTAAATTCTGAAGGTAGCTGTACTGCAAAATAGTTTAAAATTAATGATTATACAATATTCATTTATGCTTGAAAAGATGTTTATTATTTTTTGACAGTTCCATACATGTGTATTATATAGTTTTTTTTCAACCCTTCTGTCATCTCCACTATCCTCTTTCATCCCCACTTTTTTCTCTCATCCCCACTCCTGCAACTGAAACCTTCTTTCTTTCTAGTAAGTCCCCTCCCTACTTTCATGCTCTCTCTCTGTGTGCCACTGAGTTCAAATATGCTTGCCTACATGAGCATGGTAGAAGGTTACTGTATCATGAGCAAATTATCAGTAGGTATATCACCAAAGAAGCTGATACTCCTTCCTCAGCCACCATTAACTGTCAACCGTGATCAGATGTTGACAGGCCCAGCCTTGTGCATGTCTTATACTGCTGACTATAGCTTCAATGAGCTCATGAGCTCACCAGCTGTGTTCTTTCCAGGGGACATTGCTTCACAGCAGTTTGCTCCAATCTCTGGCTCTCCCGGTCTTTCTGTCCCCTCTTCTACTGTGTACCCTAAGCTTTGGGGCCATAGTGTGCGATATGAATGTCTGGTTTAGGGCTGAGCAATCTACAGTCATTTATTCTGTGCATTTTAACTAATTGTGAGTCTCTATACTAATTGCCACCCACCACAAAAAGATTTTCCGATGAGGACTGAGAGCTTACTAATATATGAGTTTAGAGATAAGTATTTAGAAAGTGTTTTGACTCTATGTGTAATTGCGTAAAATAATAGGAATAGATTTTCCACTAAGGGTTCCCCAGCCATGCAGTCTTGGTCAGATTAACACTACCAAGCAAGTTCCTCTTGTGGAACATAAAGTCAATCAAAAAGCAGTTGGTTGCCCCCATAAGATTTGTGCCTCTAGTGCACCAGTGGGCACATCTCGGCAGGGTGGTAGCTCCCGGGGCTCACAGCTAGGTAAGACTATTGACGACATTTCTCACTTAGCAGCTATCACAGCATCTTCTGGCACTATAAAAGGCAGTCAGCAGGGAGGAAGCTTCCAGGTCAGTATCAGCTTGCTTTCTCCATGTCCCGTGACCAAAGCTCGTGGTATCTTCACCAACAGGGTCTTACCATCAAGTTTTGGGTGGGTAAACAAGTCTGTATTGTCTTTTGGGAGGGTTTCCAGGATAGCCCTTAGCCAACAGCTTGTAGGGCAATATTTCAGTCCCAGTACTGGGAGTTTTGTTTGGTACCCTGTGGCATCTGAAAGGAACGGTAGACTCGGAAGGCTAATTCCATTCAAACTTTTCTGAAGTTACATTTTTAAAAGTAGGATGTAAAAAGTAGGTAAATTTCCAAATGCCTTTTCCAAACATCCTTAGCGTTACTTATCCCTCCCTCATCCTCTACCCTACCTTCCATCCCCCTTCCCAGTTCACCTCCCCTCATTATGCGCTGCTGAGAGTAGAACCCAGAGCTTAGCGCATGGTAGGTAAGCAGTCTCCCAGCTGACCTACAGCCCCAGTGGATAGTACTCCTTATTGCCCATGCTGACTGTGAGTGGACTCTGGAGTCATTCCCCCCAGATTTGCTTGAAGCGTGCGGTTATCTCATGGATGGAACCCGAAATTTTCTGAAGACTCCATGCAAAGGCTACTGGGGAGTCATGGGTGCTGCTTCAGCGAATGCCTGAAAGGGTCTCTCACAGTTCTTCATGGACATGTATGTACAGTGCTGGTGGATGAGATCGTTAACACCTCTGCACCAGTTAACTGGGGTATGGTTAACTCTCACTGTGCTGACAGGCAGTTCACCCACTTGACACATGGGCGGTCTTTCTACCAGTTCACCTGGAAGGTGGTTTAGAATTTTGAAAATTTGGTTCCTTTAAAAAACACAGAAATATTATAAGAATATATTTTTGTTTTAATCCCAGGTGTGGGGACATGGGGCAGCTTTGTAGCAGCTGACTGTGATTTGTCTTGTGCTCTAGAAAGGGTGTGATTTTGCCAGCAGCAGACAATTTGTGCAAGTGTGTGGTATTTGGAATTCTGGGGACTTTCCAGAGCACATTATAAATGCTAGGGCCTCAAGAGGCGGGGTGGGTTGTTGGTTGCTGTTGGTCACAATTTGTTAAGCAATCGTTTGCAAAGAAGAAACAACAAGAAGAAATTAGATATCCTGACGGCAAAGATCAAACTTGCTGCAGGGAGCTTGATGCCCCTACTCAGCAGTGATTACAGTCACCCCTTTCTGACCCCTGACTCTTTCCTCCCTATCCTTTTTTCCTCTCATATTTAGTGTTATGGGGCTGAAAGGGAAGAAGAAAAGGGATGGAGAAGGGTGGAAGAAAGGAGAACACACAAAGTAGTAAAAGCTGGGTTACAGGGGACCCCATCTAATCAGTTGAAGACCTAAATAGAGCAACAAATCCCTTCCTTCCATCTCCCCCCCCCCCTTTAGTGGATGGCTTTAGGTTTCTGGGCTGCGCTTACTTCCTCTGTAGGTTTGGCCTTGCAGTTCTCATAACCACACCTGCCAATACCTTATGGCAAATTTCTGTGTGTACACATCCCATTGGTTGAAAACCCTTCTGAGCTCAATCTCTTCTTGAATTTGTGCTTCCATCTCTCTGGATTAGAAGCATCAGCCCATCCTTACTCTCTCCATGGGCTGGAAGCTCATGCCTAGTTTCCATCACTGTGGAGTCTGCCTGTGATTGCTGCTGCATGCCCGTGTCTTCACTCCTCCCTTAGGCCTCAGGGACTTTTGGACAAAGAGCTTCTGATGCTGCTGAAGTAGCCCCCTCTCTCCCAATGTAGGCTCCTCCTTCTTTTTTGAGATCTATCCCACACAATTCCCTTCACATGGGTCACATGTTGCCACCCCAGTGTTTTCCCCTGACTCACTTAACCTTGAAGAAGTGATTAAGATAAGTCTCAAATTCTCTTCAACTTCCCTGTGGTGCTTTGAATGGCACTGGCTACCATAGGCTCAGATGTTCGAATATTTCGTCCCCTGTTGATAGAACTATTTGGTAGGATTAGGAGGCATTGTTGGAGGCACTGGTTTGAGGTCTCAAAAGCCTACACCACTCCCATTTGGCTCTTTGCCTTGTGTTGTGGATCAGAGGTAAGCTCTCAGCTGCTACTTTAGCACTGCGCCTGTCTGCCTCTACACTTCCACCAAGATGGTCACGCACTCACCCTCGGAAACGGCAAGCCCCCATTAAATGCTTTCTTCTGTAAGTTTTCTTGGTCACGGTGTCCGTTCATAGAAATAAGACAGTCCTTTCCCCATGGGGATTGCCCACCAGGCCTGGAGTCCATAACTGTGCAACTCATGCTGAGGTAGGAGAAGGTCCCATGGTCTTGCCTGCAAACACAGACTCCATGAGGAAGGAAGAAGTCCCAATCTGTGTATGTTCACCTCTCTTAAGAGGCTCTGGTGACAGTGTTAGCTTCTCTTTTCCTTCCAGGAGCATGGGGAAAGAGAAGGAGAAAAGAGATATAAAATTTAACTGGTGCATAAGCTTGTTTTGTCTTTATGGAATACCCTTGTCCTGGTGATGTAAACAAGAGGCACTTATTTCTCATAAGGCCAGAGTTTTGGGAGTCCCAAAGCAAGGTGCTAACAAGTAAGGTTCTGGTGAGAGTGTATTTCTTTGTGTGGTGGGGGTCAGGGGAGGAGAGTGGGTTGTTCAGGAGACTACTAGGAGCTTTGTCTCTTCCTCTATGGACACTAATCCCATTGTAATAGCCTCACTCTTATGACTTCTAATTTAATCATCTACCAAAGTCCCCATTAGTTACTTTTCTGTTGCTGTGTTAAATACCATCACCAAGAGCAACATAAGGAAGAACGGGTTTATTCTGGCTTACGGTTCCAGATGCATAACATCCATCATGATGGAGAAGACATGAGGACAGACAGGTAGGTATGAGCTGGAAGATGACCACATTTTTATCCTAATGTGGGAAAGGATGGGGGAGGGGAGGGAAGGAGGCAGAGACAGAGAGAGATGCTGAAGCTTAATACCTGAGCATCTGTTTCTCAGAGGCCTTGAGGCCACCAGGGATGTGGCTGTGCAGGGTCCTTCATGCATCTTTGCTTTCATATGCTTCTGAGGTCCTCATGGCAGACATCTTTGCATGATCTAGGCAGCTGGTGAGCTCGACAGAAGACCATGTCTGCCTTTAAAGAGGCACGGGGTGGGCTTGCTTCTCTCTCCCACAGTAGTCTGGCTTTGTGCTTTGTATGACGGGATGCTCAAGAAATATTGCTGACTGAGTCATGGGAAAGAAGGGGGCCTACTCATGCCCCCTGGAAATGCCCTGTTATTCCATTCTACGATCAACGGTGGAATGGTCCTTTTGGCATTAATCCCAAAAGGGCAGTAAAGGGAGAGGGCCATATAATTTTATTGTCTCTGACCCTCGATCGGAGCCACCTTCCTTGCCTCCATCCATGTTTCCACCTCATTGCTCTTGGGTTCGTTCCTCGTACAGCTGTTGGGTTACACTAATAGCTCCTGGATCTTCACTTGAAACACTAATGTTTGTTTCCAGGGTAATTTCATCTGTCAGGGACGTAGAGGATGTGAAATATCTTACAACATTTGCCACTGAAAAGGGAAAATAATGATTTTCACGGACAGCATTTAGTTTAGGGAACGATTCACTGGAGTCATCTTTATCTACTTATGTTTCAGAGATTAAATTCTGGGGGAAAGAACCCAGGACATGGAATGTCTTTGCCGAATCTGCCAAGCCTGCCAGCTTCATTCAGATGTTTAAATATTTTTGGGAGGGTGAAGCCCTCCAGGCCTGGATGTTTTGTCTTTTGAATGAAACTAGTGCAAATAAAAAAAAGAAGGGGGGGTGGCAGTCAGGAGTCCCAGCTTCAGAACATGTCAGTGTAGGTGGGGTTAGAGGTCCCCATTTTACAGAAACCATTGTTTCTATTTCGGGGCTCCAAGGAAAGAACCTGCCTTCAGTGTGTTTTACAATTACACAACTACATGCTGTATAATTCCACCAGGCAAAAGCAGTGTGTAAAACCTTTATTTCCTCAAAGAGAGGCTGTATTTAAAGTTGATAAGCTGGGCCCCTCTTACCTTATTAAAATGTATATTTTTTTATGAGAATGTGTTGTTTATCCAAATTCTGTTCAGTTTTTGCTTCAGTTATAATCGGTTGTGTGCTAGTTAAGCCCAGCCCTCCCCTTCTTCTTCTCTCTCCCCCACAACTCTTACCCTTTCAGTAATAATCACTATTCTACACTCAAGTCAACTTTTCTCTTTCAAACTTTTGAGAATGCATGTTGCATGTCCTTCTATGCACGGCTTCCTTTACATCACAAGATGTCAACACTTCCACCCACTGGCTTCAAGTGCTATGAAGTCACACTTGAACATTTTGGCCCTTTCCCCACTTTTGAGCAGGCTCCCATGTCGTCCAGGCTCGCTTTAAACTTCCATGATGCCAAGAATGACCTTGAGCTTCTGATCTTCCTGCCTCTACCTCCCAAGTGCTGAGCTTCCAGGTAGGTACTGCTGCACTTAGTGTTTTCATGATGCACTGGAGAGGAATCTCAAGGCCTCCTGTGTGCTAGGTGAGCATTCTACCAACGGAGCTACCTTCCCAGCAATTCGACATGTTTTAGATTTACCCATTGACTGCCAAGCAAGCTGGGGTAATTTCCCATCTCAGCCTTGTGAATACTTCGATGGACCCTGAGTGTGCAGGGACCTCCTGGAATGCTGATTTCATTTTATTTGGCTGTTTAACAAGGAGGAAGAGAGCTGGGTCTATAGTAGCAGTAGTGATTATAAAAGTCATGTGCTGTTCTCCCTAATGGCTGAACTAATTCATATTCCCACCAACAGAGTGCAAGAGTTCCCTTTTATCCACACCCAACAGCATTTAAAAATTTTATTTAATATTAAGTAGCCATTTTACCTGGGGTGAGATGATATATTGCTGAGTTTTGATTTGCATCTTTCTAATGGTTAACGAGTTCAAGCAGCTTTTATATACTTGTTGACTGTTCATATTTCTTCTTCTGAAAAGTGTCTTGTCTTAGTTAGGGTTTCTATTGCTGTGATAAAACACCATGACCAAAGAAACGTGGGGAGAAAAGGGTTATCTTGGCTTACACCTCCAGAGCACTGTTCATCACTGAAGGAAGTCAGAATAGGGACTCAAACAGGTTGAGGAACCTGGAGGCAGGCACTGATGCAGAGGCCATGGAGAGGTGCTGCTTCCTGGCTTGCTCTTTACGGCTTGCTCAACCTGCTTTCTTACAGAACCCAGGACCAGCCAAGGAATGGCATTACCCACAATGGGATGCCCCCCCTCATCAATCACTAATTAAGAAAATGCCCTATAGGCTTACCAACAGCCAGAGCTCATGGAAGCATTTTTAAAACCAAGTTTCCCTCCCTCAGATGACTTTAGCTTGTATCAAGTTGACATAAAACTATCCAGCACATGCTTATTTATATCATTTGCCCATTTTGAAAACTTGAAGAGAGACGGTGGGGAGCAGAGAGAAGGGAAGAAAAGGCAAAAGGAAAAGAGAGGGGGCAGAACAAGACACACCGATAAACTTGCTCTCAGGCAGAGAAGAAAAAGAGACAGGAGAAAAGATCAGGATAAGATATATCCACAGACCCATCCCTAGTGACCTTCTCTCTTTAGCTAACCTCCTTAGGGTCCTAGAACTTCTGCAAACCTAAACTTTAACACACGAGTCTGTGATGACATTTCATATTCAAGCCATAAGATTAATTAGTTTTTGCTGTTAAGTGTTTATTCTTTCATATGTGTATACTTCTCCACCCACCATATATACAATCTAGATAGCAAACACATCTCCCACGCTGTAGCTTTGCTCTCCAGAAACATTCCAGTTTGCTGTGATCCTGCTTTCCTGTTTGAGATCCTATTAAAAAAGGCATTGATCATAATGATGTATTGAAGTCATCTCAACAATTTGTAGCCTCCACAAGTTAGACAATAGGCTATGCCAGTGGGGGAATGGTGTACAGCCTCCTGCTACACAGAGGAAGAGGCTGTTTCTATGCCAGTCTCCAAGAAGGGTGGAGACTGTGTCTCCCAGGTCTTAAGGTAGCATCTGGTCTCATGGTCCTGAAGGAGGGTCCTTGGAGAGTTGAGAACAGGACTTCCCACAGAAATGCCCCCCAAATGGAGAGGAAAGCCTTATTACACTGACATGTTGCAATAACTTAGTTTCTGCCAACCCCAGGATCGTATTTAAATAGAAACATTTAGGGAATGACAGTCTTCTGTTCAACTTTCATACTGGCTGGCTGTAGAATACAGAGATAGCTGGAAACAATCATATAAAATAAAACTCTATTAACTCAATGAAACATTTCTCTCTCTTCCTTTCTCTCAATCTAGATCAGTTTTAATGAAAACAGAGTAAAAAGGAACTGGGAAAATTAGAATAAGGTTTAAGTAACCATCCCTTTTGTTTATTAGTTACATTCAAGGGACAAATAAAAATTAAGCAAGTACGACTGGAGAGAAGCTTACTGGTAGAACACTTGCCTGTCACATGCAGGGCCCCAATTATATTTCCAGAAACATGCACCCATTGAAAAGAGAAAGAAAGTAAGCCAAACAATACAACTTAAAAATAAAACGAAAGAACACACACAAAAGAGTAAGATTTTGTCATGAATTATTTAATCACGCTAAAGCCTGATTGAAGCTCCCTCCCTCCTCTCCTCCCAGTCCCACCCTTTCCTCCCATCCTCCCTTTTCTCTTTCCCCTTTTCCTCAGAATTTGAGAATAACTTTTGACTTCCTCTCATGCCTGGATCTGTAGGTGTGATATTTGCAGACTAAGCGGCTGGACATTCATAGGTCAGTGTGGCTCTCAGACCTCATCAAAGAAGTTCTTTGTGCCGTGAACATCAGTTACTGGGGAACTCACAACTGGTCACAGTGCAGAGAATAAGCGACTGTGGAGTACTCAGTCACAACGGGAACATCTCTATCAGAGTCCCTACCCCCATGGCTCAGGGATCATTGCAGAAGAGTTCTCTAAGGGCCAGAGGTCAGGTGGAATCAGAGCAAATCAGTGTCTTCTTGAGATGACAGGACCGATGTATTCATAAACTCATAGTAGTTGTGGCTATCTGAATAAGATGTGCATAAGATAAAACCAGTCAACAGTCCGGCATGGAGATGGTGAGGATGCAGGGGACCCCAGCCATAGATGAGGAGCTATTGACAGCTGATGGATTCCGAGAAAGGGAGAGTCTGTTTTTTTGTTAAAGTATCTTTTATTTGCCTGATGTGATTGTCAATTTGCAAGCTTACTGTCTCCTTCAGCTAAACGAGGCCTAGTCCTGGAAGCTTCCAGCCTCCATACAATCTAATATAGGCCTAGGATGTTTTCAGCCTCTGAGACTTACTGCTGAATAAGCTCATCCTTTCTAGTTTTTTTCTGAACTCTGCCTGGCTGGTCCAACTCAGCTGTTCTGGCTCAAACTCCTCTCCTAGCTGACTGATTCAATATGGCTTCTCTCTCGGCTTCTCACTGAGGCTCTGCTTGACCTCATACTAACTTTGGCAATACATTTTAATCTTCTGGCTCCTTCCCGTCCTCTGGCTCATTCTGTCTTTACTTGTATGTAGCTTGTTCTCTCTTCAGCCTATCTCTGTAAAACTATCCCAGTAAAACTGCCTCCCCCCCATACATTGCTCTTAACTCACTGACTCAACTGAACTGAGAGAATAGAACTGACTAGAACTCAGAGATCTGCTTGTCTCTGCCTCCTGGGATGAGAGGTGTGTCTGTATTCCAGCTCGATTACACAAACCTAGAAGGTCTTTGGATGTGATCTCTTCCCAGAACTGTCATGTTGTGAATTAAAATTCCTCTACAGGTTTTTAAAAGGGTGTGGTCTCTTAGGCCAACAATACCCCAGTGGATTTGGGCAGCACAAATTGGACTGGATCTGTTATAAAACAAAGCAAACAGAAGAGGTCAGGGAGTTGGCAGGGGGTGGGGGAGATGGGGAGTGGGGTGTGGATCTGGCAGGAATGGGTCTTGGAGATGACATAAACACATTGTATGCATTTATGCATTTCTTGAGGAATTAATAAAAAATATATTAAAAAAGAATTGTAAGAAGCAAACAGATGTTGAGTATTTGAGTTACAGAGAAATACTTTATAATGCCTGGGAAGCTTAAGAGTCTTAAAGCACAAGAGAAAAATATGTCATGGCTTTTTAGAAATTGGTCATAATGACTGTATTTATCTGTGAGGAATGATGTGATGTTTTGATTCATGCTTAGGCTGGAGGTTGAGCAAATTAGGGTAATTAGCATATCCATCACATTAAACTTTTATTGTTTCTTTATGACGATCACATTCTTTTAGCTGTTTTGAGAGATGGGATGCATGATTATTAAGTATGTAGAGAAACAGTGCTAGTTAATTTCTACATGGTTATCTCTGGAATTTACACACATATATACACACACACACAGCCGCCCTCCCCCCATGCACAAACATCTTAGTGGTGAAGTATTTGACACGAAAAAACTCAAGGGAGAAAGGATTTGTTTAGGCTTAGAGTTCGAGGGGATATAATTAATTAAAGGAAGGATGTATGAAAAGCCTATGGAAACTCACTACTTTGTAAGCCAATTGAAAAAATAATAATTAGGGGCAGAAAGAGCGTTCAGCATTTACAAGCCCTGGCTGCTCTTCCAAAGGACCTGGGTTCAAGTCTCAGCATCCGTGTGGTGCTATTCATGACCATGTGTAACTGTAGTGTCAGGAGATCTGGTGGCCTCTGTGGGCACCAAACATGCGTGTGGCACACAGACATACAAGCAGAGAAAAAACCTGATACATACAAAGTAAATTAGAAATATTTTAAAATGATACTAATCTTAAAAGATGTTTGAATGGAGGTACCCTGCATGCGGGAGTACAATGATTTTTTTTTTCTGAAAGATACAGTCTGTTAAATGAAAACCTCAATGCCAGCTATGAGAAGCTTCTCCCTTGTTTGATCAGATGCTCCACAGACCACATGGGTTATTGCCATGGCTCTTCATTGCCATGGAGGAAGGCTCCATTGTTGAAGGCACAGCATACACTAATTACAGGACATAGAGAAACCGACCGGGAATCGACCTGGAAATTCCTTCCCTGATGGCTGGCTTTCATAGTGCCAACGGTTATGCAGTTCCTATCTGGAGACATCCCTAGTGGATTTGTCTAGAAGGGGACCCTGCATGTTACCAGACATGTCTGATCTCCCGGACAAAAATGTGCTCAAGAAGATGCAACAGTAGCATGGCTATTATGGGGGTAAAAGCACTGTGGTGAATTTTATGACAAATGTCCCTTTGAACACTTGGTCCCCGGTACTGTTTGGGGGATGTTTAGGAAGTACAAACTTGTTTGAGAAAGTACGTCACTGGGGGCCAGGCTTTGAGATTAAGTAACTTTGCCAGCTTCTGGTTAGCTTGCTCTGCTTCATGCTTGTGGCTCAAAACAGGAGCTCTCGGTTTCTTGCTGAGAGCTGACTGCCATGTCATTCCTGCCAACATGGAATGTAAGGACAGAATAAACTCTTCTTCATGTCACCAGGCCATGATATTGTGTCAAAGCAAAAGAGAAGAAAGCGACAAACCCACTGCTTTCTGATTGTATCTGAGGACTGCCCCATAGGAGGGAATTAATGTCTGGTGCTGTAAATCTGGTTCAAAGCCCATGGCTGGGAGGCCATTGGCCCCAGTGGAGGAGTCTACTACCGTTGTTCTGCTAAGTAGGCATGTTGTCAAGTTGCCTTCTGAACACTCCCACAATGAGTGTCAATTTAACAACTCTTAGGCTTGCACTCACAGATTATTGATTTTCTCAACCTTGGTCAGAGAAGCCTCTTTCTGTGACGGTCAGCACTCAGTGTGGGCACTCACAACTCATCCAAGGGCCGAGGGTAAATGACAGTGAAGTGCCCGGCCCTAGACGGAGCATCCGTAACCTCCCTTGCAAGGCTCAGGGAACATCACAAAAGAGAGGGTGGAAAGAACGTCAGAGCTGGAGGACGGGGAACAGTGCTCTGGAAAGCTGTCCTCTGGACCTGACATGATCATCCCCCTGATGAGCTCAGAGCAGCTTATGTTACAAGGGTGAGTCCTGCACAGGGCCAAGCTAGTCAGTGATTCCAGCATAGGCGAGGCGAAGCTCATGGGGGCTGTGCACCTACAAAGAAGCTGCTGGAAACTGATGGTTTCTGGAGGAAGGAGACTTGTTTTTTTTTTTTTTTAACAGCTCCATATTTTCCCATGTTCATGCATGTAGCACTAATTGGGTTTAGGGGGCTGTAAAAGAAAAGACAGTGTGAAGAAGGATGGGCAGTGCAGGGTGGTCCTGAGGAGAGTAGGAGGGGAGGGGTGGGGTGGAATTCTCAAGGTAAATTGTATATAAGTGTCAAATTGCCAAGGAATAAGTTAAATTATTTTTTTTTTAAAGATGAAAGTAGGGCATGATGGGCACATACGTGGTTTGTGGGACGGCTTGTCAGTGAGAGATTCTGTCTCAAAGAGAGAGAGAAAGAAGGAAAATTGGATTGCACCCGAGAAGCAGCAGCCCGTGCAGCACATACACGCGTGTCTGCACACGCTGGAGACAGGGTAAAAAGAACAGCCTCCCCTGGCATTTGTGTAGCCTCCTCTGTTTGATGCAGATGTCAAATACACATATGGGCGGAACTACACATGAATACAAAAGACAAACTGGGCTTCGGCTGCTGTGTATGTCTCGCAAAAGACACTGTCTCCTCCTCTCGTGTGTGTGTGTGTGTGTGTGTGTGTGTGTGTGTGTGTGTGTGTGTGCGTGTGCGTGCCCTCTGGAGGCGGGAGGCTGGAGGCTCAGATTTGAAGGAAGACCTGCAGCTGACTGAGTGTGTATGGCTGCTCTCTCCCACATGTGTGTCAATTTAACAACTCTACACATGTGCGTTTTGCTGCCTAACGTCTTTATTTCTCAACTGCTTGGTTTCAGACTTGGAAAAGCTGCGCTTGATGTTGAAAGCTAAGTTCGCACCATGTAGGGTATTTTAAAACTTAGCATCTGATGCTGAAGTGTGAAAAAAAAAAAAAAAACTTACTCTGTTCTGTGAGCACCAAATGCTGGGAAGTTTTTTTTTTTTTCCTCACTAACTGGAGAACATAAAATTCTATCAAAGGTTGATATGATCCATTTTTTTCAGCATGTGCTTGGAAATTATCCCTGCTATTTCAGTGATAAAACAGGTCATTAGAGCTTTGGTTTGGTTGAGAAGTGGTCCAAATCTATGTCAAGGATGGTATGTTGAGAAGAGATGACTCACATGCAATCAATAAAATGGATTTATTTGAATTTTTAAGCAAATTATGTATACATACACTTATAGACACAAAAAACGCTTGAGATGCTGGAGAGATGGCTCAGTGCTTAGAAGTGTGTACTGTTCTTGCAGAGGACCTGAATTCAGTACCCTGTATCCATTTCAGACAGCTGTAACTCCAGACCCAAAGGATCCAAGGCCCTCTTCTGGACACCCCAGGAAGGTGCACTCAAACAGGCACATATCCGTGTTCCCACATACATACATACGTACTGCATGGGTATATAACATATGAACACACATATATTTTAAAAATAAAATAAATCTTTAAAACAAGATACTAAAAAAAAATCTGGAATAAAGGAAGATGGGACAGAGAGGAATACAGGCAGGTTACCTCACACAATGATTACAGTTGGTGGCCTACTGTTCATAGTCATGGATTTAGCCTTGGGAAAGTAAAGCACTTTCAGGGGAAAGAAAAAGCACCTGTGTTAAGAATACACAGATGTTTTCTTGACATTATTCCATAAGCAACACAGTATCACACAGTGTTTGCTGTGTTCTGGGTTTTGCAAGTCATCTAGAGATGTTAAAGTGTAGGACAGGACACATGTACATTCCATGCAAACATTACAACTTTATTTTCTCTACCTACTCTTTTTTTTTTTTTTTTTTTTTTCAGTGCTAGGGATAGAAGCCTGGGCCTTACAGGCATAAGACAAGTGCTCTACTGGCAAGCTCTGCCCTAGGCCAACCACACCTTCTTACCTAGCTACAGCCCATTACATACTGGCATGGGGTACCCTGGAACCAACCCTCCATGGGGTCTCAGATACTGACCGTGACTGTCCACTTGAACCTATGTTGGACTGCTCATGACTCTGTTGAGACTGTGCAGTGATGGGGAAACCCTTCTTCCTTAGTTTGTCCCTTTCCTTTCTTCTTTCCACATGTCGGAGCTGTCTGCTGAGCTGAAGGCCGTCCCCTCCCTTTGCTCCTATCCAGCTTCCTTTTGGAGGTCCCTCGTGGGTGTGGCCTTCCGGAGAAACAGGTGCTCACCCATCATCTGCACTGGGCCTGTGGCTCTCTATCTCCAGCTTGCTCCCGGGCGTCTTATAGGAGGCGGTGGGCTGAGCACTTGTTCCGTAGGCACGACTGAGAAAGGAATTCTCCATGTTCATCTTTGTCACTAACCAGGGTTCCTATACAGCCTAGTGCATTTTCCATAGAGCACGCTGAAAGGTGACAGATCTGTTGTTAGTGTGTCTTAGTGTTTTTCCTGTTCGCGTGTGTATATGTATACCATCTGCCTGGTGCCAGTGGAGGCCAGAAGAGTGTGTTTGATCCTCTGGAAGTGATGATAGTTGTGAACCATCATGTGGGTGCTATGAACTGAACCCAGGTCCTCTGCAAGAGTAGCCAGTGATAACCCTGAGCCATTGGGAACTCTTGCCCAAATACTTTACAGATAATAACTTCTGTCTGCTTGTGTTTAGAGTTAGAATCATTCAGAAAGTGAGTTATTGAAAGAATGATGCACCCCAATGTGCCCAGTGGCGTGGCAGGCACAAACATGGGAGAACTCTGCTGATTAGTCATAGTCGCCAGTCCTCAAACCTCCTGTGGTTGAGACACCACCAGAGTAGACAGGATAATGGAGGGGGTTTGGGTCAGCCTTCTGACAAGATTCCCTAGGTAACCAACTTAAAAGCAGGGATAACTTCATTTGGCTCATTGTTCCAGGGGCCCCTACTCACTTGGCTCTTTTGCCGTTGGGCCTGTGACAAAGCAGTAGGCCTTGGCTGAGAGTACACAGTGGAGGAATGTTCACCTCCTGGCAGGCAGGAAGCAAAAGAGAGGAAGAAAGGGATGAGGTCTCAGTAGTCACTTAAACTATCCACTCCTAAGCTATGTTCCTCCAGTTAAGCCTCTCTTCCTCTTCTCCTCTGTCTGTGTCTCTGTCTGTGTCTCTGTCTCTGTCTCGCTATCTCTCTCCTTGTGTGTACGTGCATTGGAGATTGGGGATCAATGTCAACTCTCTTTCTTCATCACTCTCCACTTTATTTATTTACTTTTTGAGGCAAGTTCTTACTGACCCCGGGACTCACTGATTTCTCTAAACCAGTTGGCCAGAAATCCCCAGAGATAGTCTCATCTCTGCCTCCCTAGCACAAGGATTACAGGCAAAAGCCACCATGCCTGGCTTCTACGAGGGTCCTGGGAACTGAACCCAGGTCCTTACGTTTGTGTGGCAAGCATGTGGGGACTTACACGTGTACTCATGTTTTCAGTAAGCTAGTCAGGGTGATTTCAGTACGTTGCCTTGGAGCGTGTGGTATATGTGGGCGTGTACACACATGTATGATGTATGCATGCAGAGGCCATGGGTTGATGGAAGGGTGTCCTCTCTTGTTGCCCTCTGTCTTATGTTTTGAAACAGGGTCTCCCTGTGAACCTGGAACTCACAGATCGTCTAGACCAGCTGGCAAGAGAATGTCAGCGAGCCTCCTGTCATCGCCCCCCTGGAGTCGGGATTCGGGGTATGTATGGCCACACCTGACTTCTTATGTGGGTGTGGGATCTGAACTCGTGCTTTTGTGGCAGGCACTTTACCCATTGGGCCGTTTCCACAGCCTTTGTAATCTAGCATGTTTACATTTAGGTTTCCTTGCTCTTGCCTTGGAGTGTGGCCTAGCTGGCTTACAATGCCCGCTGTGCCCTGTAGGGCTGCCTACCTGTGGCCGCCAGCTTTCATTGCAGGGAGCGCTCTTACCTAGTGGGTACACCTGTGAACAGGCGAAGTACAAACAACAGAGTGTTGCCTTGAAGCATGCAGCAACTGGGCTACGTTTTCTACAACAGGCCTTTGTGCACAAGCTTGTGAAACACCAGTGGAAGAAAAATAACCTTATCGCAAATTAAAAGAACAATCTTTAGAAAATAGTTGAAATGGAAGGTTAATTGGAGCCAGAAATGTCAAATTAATGCAGCAATGCACCGGGGAGGCTGCCCTGGCCTTTGTGCACGGAGCCCACGCGCATGACGAAGGGAAGCCGGGAACGACATAATAGGATTTTAGGGGGTCCCCTGTCATATTAAACAGACTCTGCAATTAATTTCTTGCTGCCATGTTATTTTCATTGGCCTATATTTTCTTTGACCTCTCACATTTTTTCAGCTACCATTGCAGGGCAAGTGGGACTCAGGACGGAAACGAAAAAAAAAAAAACACTTCACAAAACTGTTTTGACTGAAAATCCATAGCAATGTGATAAAACACCTTTGGGATGGGAGAGTAGTCTGGTGCCCTTGGGGTGATCTGGGGTTCACAGATGCTGACCTGGCCTTCTCTGCTCAGCCACTCACCCACCCCATTTCATCCCCACTTCTGAATCCCGAAGGGCTGAGCTTTCAGGGAACTCTTGAGATTCCGAGAGGAGGATGGTGGCCTTGTAGGCCAAGATCTTTCATTTGTTGAATGTGAAACACAGGCCAAGCAATCTTTTAAAAGCATCACCTTATTTAATCTTCATCAAAAACCCTTTGAGGGATATTTTACAATTGTAGTCATTTCCAGAAGAGGTAATGGAGGCATAGAGAGCTGCCTGGCCAGAGATATACAGGTAGTGAACATTCCAGAATGGGGTTTGAACTCACACATCTTGGTTCCAGAGATTGTATGTTTAACAGTGTGTCGTTATGCCTCCATCTCTTTGTGATGGAAGTTCCTTCTCTTCGTGATGGAACTGAAATTCACCTGGAGTGTCTGCTGGACATATAATTACAATCAATTTTATATTTATTTAGTTATTTATATGTGTATGTATATGTACCCCCCCACCTCCCTCTCTCCTTCTGTCTGTCTGTGGGTCTCTCTGTAAATGCATGATAATGTGTGTGCAAATTTTAGAGGCCAGAGATTTATGTAAAAGGTCTTCCTCAGTTGCTCTCCTTCTACGTTTCTGAGGCAGGGTCTCTCACTGAACTAGGAGCTTTCAGATTTGGCAAGAATGAGTGATTAGCAAGCCTCAGGGATCTGTCTGTTTCTGCCTTCCCAGCTTTGAGCCTACAGGTACGTGTCATCACATGCAGCTTTTATGTGGGTGCTAGGGATTCGACTCAGACCTTCACAATTAGAAAGCAGACACGTTACTCACAAACCCATCCCCTGAGCCCTCCTAGCTGATACTTCTGTCCTATGCCAGTGCACTGGTTTTATGTTATTTTTGCAACTTTTAAGTTATTTTTGCAACTTCTTGCGTACAACAATTTTAGTTTGAAAAGTAAGGAAGACACTGAAGAAAAGTCAGCTGTCTGCCTGGTACATCAGCCCAACCTCTACAGACAGTCATATTGTGACATGTCAGGGGAGGATGTCACTAGGGAGTCTTCCAAGACGGCCTCAGTTGCCAAGCTCTACTTACCATTACAGGAGCATAAAATTCCATTCACCGGCAAAATGACCCGGTAGCAATGGCACTGAGGGTAAGGTTGGTGTACTGGGTTTGGGATTTTATTTGTGTGGGGTAATGGCTTACACGTTTGTTCTCCTGGTGCATTGGATGTATGGGTACCCGGTGTGATGATGGGACATGACGATCCTGTCCCTAGCATTTCGTGCTGTGGATAAGGAGAGCGGGGCATGGAGATGGTAAAGGGCTATCCAGGCTCATGTTGTGAGTGAACTAGCCAGACTAGGCCTAGCTATCCAGTGGCGATCCCTGTCCTTTTCACCTACGTGGTCTGCTTTCCAAGGGAAATAAGTGAAACACATCTACAAGAAGCAGCAGGTGGGAACGGGGCAGAGTTAGCCTGGCCTACCTTTGCCAATTTGACCAAATGAAAGCAAGCAACAGCAGGTCCTTGCTTTGAAGATATAAACACATGTCTGTGTTGACACTTTAAGAATTAATTCATCAAAATGTCTGAGCACCCTATTAAACAAGCAGGTATATCCTGACACTAGGTCTGATTTTTTTTTTTTTTTTTATTGTGGGGCACATCCATTTCAATGAGATGGAGCACTGTAAAGCTTAGTAATGGTGGGCCAGGGGGATAAGTGGGTAATAGCTCTTGCTAACCACAATGAGGTCCTGTAGTCAGTGCTTGGCATGTCTGAGAACCTATCCATAACCTTGGCATTTCTATTAGGAGACGCGAGATGATGAGGAAGAATCCCAAAGCTCACTGTTCATCTCAGTGAGTGTGCCCGCCCAGGCAATGTTCACACACACTTTATGAGCACATTCACACAAACATTGTTACACTGGGTTCCTTAGAAAAATTACATGTCTGGATATTCTTCGGTTGGACTTATGGTGGGGAATCTGAAAGGCTTCACATACTATTTAGCAGCTAGAAGCATGGATTCTGAGTACCACTGCTAAAACTTTCTCTGCCCCCCCTTTTTTTAGTTACATTTTATTAACTTTGTATCCCAGGTGTATCCCACTCCCTCATTCCCTCCCAACCCCACCCTCCCTCCTTCATTTCCTCCCTGTCCCTTTCCAAGTCCACTGATTGGGGAGGACTACCTCCCCTTTCATCTGACACTGTTTTATCAGGTATCTTCAGGACTGGCTGCAAAGTCCTCCTCTTTGGCCTAGCAGGGCTGCTCCTCCCTTGAGGGGTGGGGAGGTCAAAGAGCCAGCCATTGAGTTCATGTCAGAAATAGTCCCTGTTCCCCTTACTAGGAAACCCACTTGGATACTGAGCTACCATGGGCTACATCCGAGCAGAGGTTCTAGGTTATATCCATACATGGTCCTTGGTTGGATCTCTGCCTTTCTTGAGAAATGTTGGTCCTTAGAAGCCCCAGCATGCTGGCAACCTATCACCACTGTAGTTCCCAGTACAGGGTCCAGCCTTATTGTTCGTCACACAGTGGGTGGCAGTCCCATTTGGAGTAGAATGTCACATTTCAGGAGAGATGCATGGTTTTCAAAGGCTCTCCAACACTGTGCTCTTGGTAAGCTCTTAGAAAGCTCACTGCGTTGCCCCTCAGGGGACTCCCAGCTGCCACCAAGGACAGGATGGAGTTGTCCATCTGTGGAGAAGGTGAACATTTGGCTGCATATTGGCCATAACCTAGTAGAACAGACATTGCTTTCTCTGCTTTGCCATTGAGGGGGCTCTGAAGCGTTGAGTTGCTGGGGGACCTACCTTCTAATTGTAGGTACGGCTCTCATTCCTACATGTTTTAATGAACCCCCTGCTACCCAGTTCTTCCGAACATGTGATAAAGTCAGAGGTTTGAAAATTTTAGCTTCACTATAAGTTTCTATGGCTGTATTTTCTGTGTGGATAGATTTCTATTTATTGGCACACACTATTTAACGTATGGCTAGACTTGATTTTGGGTATGCTGATTAAAATTCAGAAAATACTAGTTACTGTATTTTTGGAGTGTTGGGGATTGAATTCCAGGCTTTGCACAATGCTCCACCATTGACTTAATACCTATTCTCCGAGCTGTTCACATCCTACATGAAATGTGTGTTGGAAATCCACCTATACTGGAGAATGAATGTGATTGTGTTTAGCCAGCTCAGCAACTCGTGATCTCTTAGGAAACATGAAAATAACATAAAGATAAGTATGTGCCGTTGCATATTTCCAGCAGTTTGGCCTCCACTGAGAATTTAGGATTCAGAATTATCTTTCAATCACTTTTAACCCTCCCCCTACTATTTTCCTAATTGTTTGTATTTTCAGAATACTGAGATGATGAAGGATGATGTAGCTGTAACATGGGCAAATCTTTAATTGGCTCTGCCAACCAGGTGGCTAGCTGATGAACCACTGTACTTCAATGGCATAGGCACTGGCTTATAGTTAAATATTTGCACGTGTATCTAATTACCTATGCAAAATTGTTCCTGCCAAACAGGAGTCTGGTTGAGCCTTGGCATCCAACATGCATTAATATTTTAAACTGTTGCGAACACTTGGTGCTGTAGATCCAATTTTACTAATGTTTTTTTTTTTTAAATACCTCCCACTGTGATGTGTAATTTTTTTTATATCTATAGCATGCTTAGAATGCTTTTGTGAGGTTCTGGGAACCAAGAAATCTGATGTTGTCTCACAATGCCCAAATAACAATAAGAAACAAACAAACAGACCTAACAAGTTCATCACCAGGTTGTTATCATCTTTTTCAAATAATGTGAAAAACTGATTCGAGAGAAAAGGCTCCAAGCATCCTTTTAACTACTGCCTCAGAATACAGGAGACAATACAGGCAATGTGGGAGTGGGTGAAGACAGCAGCAATGGCCCAGCCTTGGTTTGTGAACAAAGTCCTCCATTCCGCATGAACCCGTCTGTCCTGTCCTGGCTGTGTTAGAGCTGGCGTTTTTGGCAGTGATGGGACGGCTGGGTTTAAGAGGAAAAGTCTTTCATCATTTTTAGGGTGGATGGGAAGCTCGGACCTAGATCACTAGAAGGTGCTCTGCAAGGGCTAGGTAAGGAAGGGAGTCTACGATGAAGGAGCAACCGATCGCAGGGGAGGAAGGACAGCAGTAGTGAGCTGCGTGTGGGGTTAGCTTGGCACCTGCCAGTTACGGGGCTGTTGAAGGCAGCAGCATGTCAGTCCATTTTGTGTTGCTCTAACAAAACAGCTGCCACTGGCTAGTTTGAAGAGAAGAGAAGCTCATGTTAGCTCATGATTCCTACAGCTAGAGGAACGAAAGGGCGTGGCATCTTTGTCCTGTGGAGACCCTGGCTGTGTCACAGCAGGGCAGAGAATGGGAAGCAGCCATGCGCACAAGCCCTGCTTTGTAAGAACTTGGTTTTGGCTGGAGCGAGATGAGCTCCAGTGACGAGCTCTGTCTGCTCTTCCAGAGAACAGAAGACTGCTGGTTTGACCCCCAGCATGAGCACAGCACCCCACACCCATCTGTAACTACAGTCCTAGAGGAGCAGATGCCTTCTTTTGGCCTCCGAGGGCACTGTGCAAACACACACACAAGCAAAGCACTCATACACACAAAATAATAAAAGACATTTAAAAACAAAGCTGGTATCTTGGGAACCGATGGACTTGATGAAACCAATTCCATTGGGTTCATCTTTTTTGCTGCCCTGTTCTAATGACCTACACCAGGCCCTCCCC